>NC_056748.1:1030944467-1031254467 GCF_019279795.1 Protopterus annectens
AGTTACCAGCCCTGACACAACCTTCAACGAAGGCACGCCCATTTACGCATGCCTCCACACAGAAGACGCTCTTGCTGAGAATTGAATGGGACAACGTCTTGCTGTGAGGCGACAATGCTACCGCAGCACCACTACCGCAATTTATTAAAAAAATTACGGCTTCAGAACCATGAGCATGTTTTATGCTGATACATAAAATCTGTGTCTAGTACTATCCAGTGCACATTTTCCATATGTTTAGTTTAATCTAAAAATCCTCAGAGTTCTTTAATATATGATGGTAATATTCTCATGTAACCATAAAACATTCTTGTAAAAAGATGCCTGTATATTTTTAATAAACAGAAATTATAGATTTTTCTTGTAGATCTTGAAAACTTTTGTAAACTTTTGGCACACAATAAAATGTTGCTAGTAAAGGATCATTTACCAATAAATGTTTTTGCAATTTTTTCATTAGAAATGTAGTCTCATAGTTTCAATAACAAATATCTCAATCTAAAATCACCATTTCATAAACGTCCGTAGAAGATATTTGGTACACTTCATTTTGTAAATGCTCGTAAAACATTTAGCACTACATTATTTATTGTCCTTATCAGAAAGTATAAAATCATGTGGTTATTTAACCTAAAGTCCTTAAAACAGTCCATTCTTTCTTCGACAAATTATAACATATCTTGTGTTTAATAAAATTAAAAAAAAAAAAATTCTCCACAGCATAACATAGAGTTGAAAATTAATTTGTTCATATCAATAAGGGGAAATAAAATTGCTATTACAAACAGAAGAAGCATCCAACTTACAATAAACATTAAAATTGTCAGAAAAACATGAATAAAATCCATCGTTACTATCAAAATTAACATAAGGTCATCATTACTACTGTCATCGAATGACAGAGCCATTCAGTCTTTGACTAAAAAGAACCATACTAAATGTAACATTTTTTTTAAACAACAAACATCTTTATTATCACATATGTCATAGACAATCATACATTTAAATAAATGAAAACAAATCACATTGATGAAATTTTAGTCGCAATTATACATCATTTATAATCAATCCAATCATTGTCGGCCAAACATTGCATAGCACATTAAAATCCTGCCTTCTTTTAAACCCCGTTCCTCCTCTGAATGTATTGTTTTCACAGTTCCCATTTTTTTCTATGACATTTGCTCCTACCCTTTTCTAAAAATCCTAATTCTAGTTGTTTTATCTCTGTTACTATATTCACTACTTCTAGTGCAGTTGATTTAGACTTTGATTTCCATTTTCTAGTGATTGTTTTTGTGGCAGCCACCATAATTAGAATCTACATGGCCTTACTATGTCTAGGCAATTTCTATTCTGTATCATAGCTCAAAACATCGTTTCTTTAGTTACGCCAACTTCCTCACCCAGCATCTCTGACAGATTAGTCTGCCAACTCATTACACCTCCATAAAATATTCCCAACTACCTCTTTCTTCCGCTTCACACTTCCAACATTTGCTTTCTACTTGAGGAAAGATTATTTGGAGTCTACTTGGGGTATAAAAATACGGTACTTGCGTATTATTGCAACCAGATTTTCATGCTAACGCTGGTTGCTTCTGTTTTCCTTTAGAAAACGAAATTAACAGTATTAAAACTAAATAAAGTCTTTTCTATAATATTTGTAATTTGTAGTACTATTAAACCTTGAAAACACTGAGAAAATAACATTGTAAAATAGCTTGTCCCTTTTTCTGAGATTAACTCATGTCAGTCATGCTGTGTGATGCGCGTTCCTCAGCAAAATAACTGCTTTGAAGGGCTACTGAGTGCAATTGCTGATAACTCCCCCTCCCCCCACACTTACCAACAGAAAAACAACGAATGAGCCACACATAGCTTTCCAGCTGTAAAACATGCAGAAATCCCTGAGGTACATCCAGAGTTTGTCCCAATATGCCACCATCACAACACCAAAACGTACCCACCAAAACAAAACAAACCACATCTGGTAACTTCTGCCATCATGGCAGTGCCATGAAAAACTACCCTGGATTACCTGTCAACATCATGCCCCCATCACTCTTGCAAGCCCTTAATTCCTGCAAGTTTCTGTCACAAAGGTTAACCTACAAAACTACAGCTGAAAAATAAGTGAAGGTATCTCCAAAAAGCACCTAACATATGCACGATAACTGCCAAAGTCCTTTCTGGCCAAATACACGTGCAAACGCAACCACTCCAAAGTAAAGGGGAAAGCTATTTTCAAACCTTCCTTTTTCAGCCGTTTAACCGATAAGCCTTCCTAAAACAGAAAACATTAAAGAAAACATGTTTCTGAGCTTTTTAATACTTTCTTGGTGCTACTTGACACGAATGCAAGCAGCATTACCGTGAAAATCTGGTTGCGATAATACGCAAGTACCAAAAATACTTATGTAAACACGGTCAAGCAAGGATCCTAAATCTTATAGACTTTGTTGCATATTTGGGAGACGTACATACCCCCCCCCCCATTATTTCTTTATAAATTGCTTATCCAGTCTGTCTTCCTAATCCTTTCTAACCTCCTCTGATTGATTATTTTAGTTATCATGCAATATTTTGTATGCTCTAGTAACAATTTTTTAACAGCAACTTCTGTTATAGATTCTACTAAAAAAACCTCTACCAGTGCCGGTCTCTTGCTTAGGAGCAGCCTGTATCTATCTCTGCCAATACTTTGATATCAGTCCTTGATAGGAAAGGCAATCTCTAGCCTGCAGTCCAAATAATTCTTGGCATCTTCCTCTTCTATTACCTTTCTCTAATTATTTGCTCCCAATACCTTGGTTCTTTTGACAGTTTTCTCCAATAAATTCTAGTCTCCTCTTTCCTATTGCCTGTATCCCTAATTGCAGTCATCCCTATTGCCTGTATCCCTAATTGCAGTCATCCCTATTAGTAGAATCTCCTTTCTTCATTCCCGTGTTGGCTTAGTTCTTAAAATACTTTCTGCTACTTTATGAATATAATATTCTATATGGTTGTTATTCTCTTTAAGGATCTGCATCCAAAATCCCAGTCTTTTCTTGTTTCTTGAACTTCCCCTTGTTAAATCATCATCTCTTTCCACTTTGAATTATAGGTTTCTGCATGTGCTATGTATAGGAGCCTTAAATGTGTAGCTCTGAAATCCCCCTTTAAATTGGATAATCCCAAACTGCCTTCTTCTATTTGATGAATCAGCTCATCCCACTTGACTCTTGCTGTCTTCTTCTCCCAGATAAAAATCATTCGGCTCTTTATTAATTGGTATCCACAGCTTCTCTCTGATTGATAAAAATATGCCTTATCTGTGTATAAAAGTAAAGGGATTAAAAACATTTTAACTGCTTGTATCTTGCTATCCATATAACAGAGCTTCCAATTTCTTAGTTTTTGCATTATCTTTTGTTTAATCACTTCCCACATATCCTTAGCTGTCACACCAGAACTGGAATCCTTTTTAATCCATACTGCTAAGTACTTCATTTTATCATGTTCCCATAAATACGGGTATTGACAAACCAATTCATGTGTGGTGATATAATTTACAGCTATTGCTTTTGTTTTAGATTGATAAATTTTGTATCCCGAAAAGATGTAAAACTGCCTCAAAATGTTCCACTGCAATGAAATGCCCTTTTCTGGAATTATCAGATGTAAAATATCTGCAAATAGAGCCAACTTTTCTTTGACTTATCAATTATATCCTTGAATTTCTGAGTCCCCTATTTTCTTTGCCAATGGTTCTAAATATAATGCAAATAAAGGAGAAAGAGGACAACCCTGCCTGGTTCGTCTTCTCAAGCAGAAATTATCAGAGAGGAACCCACCCATTTTAATATTCACCTCCAATCCCTTGTATATCCTCCTAATCAACCTTATAATTTTATCCGGGAATGACGGTGCTTCCATTGCCCTGCTCATACACTCCCAGCTTACTCTGTCAAATGCTTTCTCTGCATCAAGACCCACCAGCAACAGTGGTATTTTTTAACATTCTGCTTCCCTCTGGATCATCAGAGTTCTGTTAATGTTGTGATGCCTCCCCTCCACAAAACCGACACTGATCCATGTCCATCAATTTTGGCATCACCTTTGCCATTCATTTAGACGTAAACACTTTATAAAATGGTTTAGGTTTGAATTGTGCCTGTAAGAAGCTGGATCTGATGGGTCTTTACCCTCTTTAGGTGTTACAGCTACCACTGCATTCTTCCCAGATATTGGTACATCTCTTCCTCTCAAAATACTGTTAAAACCTTCCAGATCTTTATCATTTTTTCCCTCCTAGCTTCCAAACTTCCACAGGAATACCATCTATTTCTGGGGACTTTCCTGTGAATTGGTTATACATCACCATTCTTATCTCCTCCTATTGTAACTGTTAGTAATTGAGTCTCATCTACCTCTAACCTTGGCATTTTTAATTCTTCCTTTAACATTTTCATTTTTACATTTTCCTGATTTCCATATTTCTTTGCTTTATATAGGCTTTCAGAAAATTTCCCAAAAATGTCTAGTACCTCTACGGGATCTCTCATTATCTTCCATGTTGTAGGCTCCCTAAGACTGGCGACAAACTTTTCTACTTTCTGTTGCCTGATTCTTTGTGGTAAAAGTTTTTTCTGCTCTGGAGTTATCAAAAAACAGTTGCTTAACAGCAATCTTTCTAAACTCATGCATATTATTGACATACTAAATGCAACTACATAGATAATCTAGATAATTTTTAGATTACACAACTGAGGCAACACAGTAGGTGCAAACTAAAGTCCATATTTTTACTATTTCAATCTCAGAAAGATTATTTCCTGATAAATTAATAACTAAAAAAATCATTACCTGTCTCACAATTCCCATTGACAGTTTCCCCTCTTCAAAATTCAAAGCAGGCAAAAAAACAGGTGAAATTACTTGGTCCAGAATTGATCCTCCTGCATTAGTGCATTTTATTCTGCTGGTATTATTGCTTGTAATGCTGTTTTTGACATTGCAAACTCCCATTTGTTCAATCCCATTTCTTTATATTTTTTCAAACATTTTTGCTTAGGATAAAAATTATCCTGAAACTGTTGCACATATTTCTTTCTCCTTGTGGTTGTATCAATAGTGGGAACTCTGATTTATGTTTAGAATGTGTCAAAAAGCCCATGCTGTAACGTTTAGCACCATCTTCCGTTCTTTGGGATGCATTAAATATGCATGTTGAAGCCTGCGCATTGCTGCACTTATTCCCATTGGTTGTACATAATTTATTGGTTTACTGTTGGATTTAGTATCACATGCTGGTCCTCAAAGCAAATTGAGTTTTTTTTCCCCCATGTGCTATGCATTCAGCTTCATCCCCACAACTGTTATCCATCAGCCTCCTCCCTCTGACCCTCTACCCATTCATTCCCCGTACTACAGTGGTTACACAAAAGCCAGTGCTGGAGGTGAAAACTGATCAGAGGAGCCAGTTATCCAGGGAGTCCTAGTGGTGGATGGTTTAGTGATCCTTGCACAGCAACCTTTAGTAGGTGAACTGTCACCCCAGTGAGTCATAGGCATTTCCATGTAGATCAAAGTATGGCTACCCTTGTCAGCATGCAGCTTAGTGGAGCGCACACCTTGCCTGTACTGCCACCTCACTCCAGCAGTCTCCATCAGTACTTGGAGTGCGAGTGGGTCTCATGACTTTACATCTGTGTGTCGTTGAGTGAGTGAACAGAGAGAGCTTTGACTATAATACCTATGGCAGAGAAAGCTGACAGGAAACTTTGTGATAGTTAGTGTTTGCTGTGATTAATTTTTTTCACACGCCTATTATGAGGGATTGTCCCAATTACTTAGACCTCTAATGCAAAGCACCAATAGACCAAGAAAACAGAACTGCAAAGAAACAAGTGTCCAACCACTGAACCTCTTTATTGTTGAGCACTTTTTGTCTGGCATTCGCCTCAAGACTTCAGAATGAATTAAAACCAATAAAGACTTGATTATATACAAAACTATTATATCACATGTTTATGTGTATGTTTTTGGAAACGTTTTTCTTAATAAATACCTGTGATACACATGGACACAGGTTGGTTTCCATGTCTAGACTTAAAGGGCCTGATGGTCATTAGTGCAGTACGTAGTGATAAACTATTACATTATCACTTAAGACATTGGCAATTATACATTTATATAAATGAAAACAAACCTTATTGACATAATCATAGTTGCAAGTTTTATACATCACAAAAAAACTGACATTATTTTAGTTGCAAACATTACACATCACTTATCTCCTCATCATTGTCAAACATTACATAGCTCATTCAGATCCTGCCTTTTAAACCTCATTCATCCCCTGTATGTATTGTTCCACAATTCCCATTTTTTCCTTTGTAATTTGCCCCTACCCTTTTCTAAATTTGGCTTAGACTTTGATTTTCAATTTTCTTCTAGCTGCTTTTTTTGTCAGCCACCATAATTAGACTCAGCAAGGCCTTACTATGTATAGGCAATTCCAACTATGTATCGTAGCTCAGAAAAATCATTTCCCTACTTGCACCAATTTGCCTACCCAATATCTCTGATAAAGTTGTCTGCAGAGAATCTTTCAGGTCCACCAACTAATTACAGTCCCAAAAAATTGTTACCAATTACCTCCTTCATCCGCATAACACCACTAACATTTGCTGTCTACCTGAGGAAAAAATTGTCTGGAGTCTCCTTGAGGTATAAAAATATCTATGTAAACATTTCCAAGCAAAAATCCCAAATCTAGATTTTTTGGGACATATGCCTATTTGGGAGACATATCCCCCATTGTTTCTTTATGAATTGTTTATCCAGTCTCTCCTCCCAATACTTTGACGTCCTCCAATTGATTCTTATAGTTATCATGCAATATGTTATGTTTTACTAATTTCTATTTTTTTTTTAACAGCAGCTTCTGTTCTAGATTCTACTAAAAACTCTACCAGTACTGGTCTTTCATTTAGGACCCCCCTAATTCTTTCTCTTTGCCTATTCTCTGATATAAATCCTTGATAGAGAAGGCAGTCTCTAACCTGCAGTCAGAATAAATTCTTGGCATCTTCCCATTCTGTTACCTTTCCCTCTCTAGTTACTTGCTCCCAATACCTTGGTTCTTTTGCCAGTTTTCTCCAATAAATTCCAGCCTCCTCTTGCCTATTGTCTGTATTCCTAATTGCAGTCATCCTTATTGGCAGAATGGCCTTTCTCCATTCCTGTGTTGGCTTAGTTCATAGAACACTTTCTGAATGTAATCTGTATGATTATTTTTATTCTCCTTAAAGGTCTGCATCCAAAATACCAGTCTTTCCTTGTTTGTTGAGCTTCCCCCATTTCATCTTTATCACTTTCCACTTTGAATTATAGGTTTCTGCTTGTGCTATGTGTAGGAGCCTTAACTGTACTCTGAAATACCCCTTTAAATTGGGTAATCCCAATCCAACTTTTTCTGTTTGAAGGACCCATCTTATCCCGCCTGACTCTTGCCATTCACCCCCCCCCCCCAGATAAAATCTTTCAGCTTTTTATTAATTGCTATCCACAACTTCTCTGGTTGATAAAAATATGCCTGACCTGTATATAAGATTAAATGGACTAAAACAGTTTTATTGCTTACATCTTATCCATATCCATACAACAGAGCTTCTAATTTCTCAGTTTTTATATTCTATTTTTTATTCCCTTCCCACATATCCTTTGCTGCCACACTGGAATACTTTTTAATCCATACTTCCAAATACTTAATTTTATCATGTACCCATAAGTATGCATATCGCGGAACCAATTTGTGCATGGGTACATAATTTACTATTGCTTTGTTTTAGATTCATTAAATTTGTATCCCAAAAACATTTGAAACTGTCACAAAATGTTCTACAACACTGTAATATTATTTTTCGGTTTTATCAGGTATAAAATATCGTCTGCACATAGTCAGCTTTTCTTGACTACCTTACCAATTATATCCTTGAATTTCTGAGTCCCTTATTTTCTTTGCCAGTGGTTCTAAATATAATGTAAATAAAGGGGAAAGAGGACATCCCTATCTGGTTCCTCTACTCAAACAGAAATTCAGAGAGGCACCCACCAACTTTAATTTACTTTTCTGATTCCTCATATATCCTCCTAATTAACCTTATAATTTTATTGAGGAACGCAAATGCTTCCATTGTCCTGCTCATAAAGTCCCAGCTTACTCTGTCAAATGCTTTATCTGCTTCAAGACCCACCAGCAACAGTAGTATTTTCTTACGTTCTGCTCCCCTCTGGGTTATAAATGTTCGGTTAATGTTGAATGTTTGCCTTCCCTCCTCAAAACCGCATTGATCCATATGCATCAAGTTTTGCCATCACTTTTGCAATTCTTATAGCCATTATAGACATGAACACTTTATAGTCATGGTTTAGTATTGAAATGGGCCTGTACGAAGATGGATCTTTACCTTCTTTATTACAGTTACCACCACTTTCTTCCAGGATATTTGTACTTCTCCTCTTAAAATGCTGTTAAACAAAACCTTCCAGATCTTTATCGTTTTTTTCCCTCCTAGCTTCCAAACCTCCACAAGAATACCATCTATTCTTAGGGACTTACCTGTAGATGGGTTCTACATCATCATTTTTGTCTCATCTCCTCCTATCCTAATTGTTAATAATTGAGCTTTGTCTACCTCTAGCCTTGGCATATTTAATTCTTACTTAAACATTTCCATTTGTACCTTTTCTCAATGTCCATATTTTAAACAAAACCTTCCAGATCTTTATCTGCTTTTTTCAGACTTTCATAGACTATGTAAAATATGTCTAATACTTCCACAGGATCTCTTGTTATATGCCTTGTTATAGGCTCCCTAAGCCTGGAGACAGCCCTTTCTACTTTGTTGCCTAAGTCATTGAGCTAAAAGTTTTTGTTCGCTAAAGTTATCAAAAAACAGTTGCTTAACAGCAATTTTCTAAACTCATGCATATTATCAAGGTAATCCCTTATTTTCTGTTTAGCATTCTGCCGTTGCGCCTCCACTTGTTTTGTGAGATTCCCTGTACTTTGCAATACTTTAACATTTGTCAGTCGCTCTAAATAACTCTTGTTACTTCGTAACCATATCTCCCTTTCTTTTATTTCCACCCTATTTAAGTCCACTTTAAGTTTATCCTACTCCCTAAGTATATTTTTAGAAGAAATTTCTATCCTCTCTAATAGCTCCTGAAAAGTTTCCACTACCCATTCCTTAAATTCCTCTGTTTTCAATAGATAGATGGGAAAGTGCCAATGTCGCATTTTTAATTCATTACCCTGTGTTTTTATTTTGGTTATTATTGGTGTATGATTTGAAATTATTGGGTGCTTTTCAAAGACCTTCAATTAAATGCACATGTTACTTTGAAATGTAAGCTCTATGTAGCCTGGCCCAGTTTTTGTATCTTGGGGAATATGTAAATTCAGTCTGAACTCCTAGTACTGAATTAACATCTTTACAAATCTGCCTTCATTTAATATTTTCCCTTCTGGACCCCACAGACACATCTTCAGTGTTGCAAATCAAATTCCAATCCCTACCTGAAATATTCCTTGCTAAAAGCGGATTACTTCTTCCAGAGGCTTCTATAGCAATTTTAGGCGGAATATAAATACATGCCAGTGTAATCCTCCTCCCTTCCCAGTAGTAATACAAGTCTGCCATTATCATCTTTATCTTCTATCACCATCGGAGCTCCTCTTGCAATTAATTTAAGTACTTCTCTTTTCCTTTGTATTCCTCTGAATCACCATCCTGAAAACCTTCATTTATCAAATTCACATGCTCAGTTCTTTCCAAGTATATCTCCTGTGGGTCTATATTATAGTATCAAAGTTTTTAAACTTCGAATGGTATAATATCGACCCATTTTTGTCAAAAACTCAAAATAGCGAAGTCACGGAACTTTGGAATCTTACCTATGGTAAGATTTCGGTTGTCCGTTCCAATGCTTCGCTGTTTGCCCTACTGTGGTGGGAAGGTTACGGACTGGGGTAAGGTATGTACGCTAATGGAGGTTATGAACCGGGTTAAGGTAAGTGTTGGAACGGATCGGGGTAAGGTAAGTGTGCGATATTTAGAGACATTAGGGTTAGGGAGCGGATAAGGTGAGTGTGCGATAGGGACTTTAGGGTTAGGGAGCGTGTAAGGTGAGTGTGCGATAGTTAGCAACTTTAGGGTTAGGGATCGGGTAAGGTGAGTGTGCGGTTGTTAGGGACTTTAGGGTTGGGTAAGGTGAGTGGATAGGTAGTAGTGTAGGGTTAGAATTATGGTTTTAAGTGTATGTGTATGGTTTATTTATTTTGGTGTGCTTGTGTTGTGTTTGTGTTTCGGAGCAGCAACTTTTTTCCCTGGGAAAAAAATTGTTGTTCTGTATGTTCGACATTTTGTGGCTTAGATATTTTAGGTACGATGAAATAGCGTTTGCTATTTAAATTGTATGATAGGGTAATATAAATGCTCTCCTGTAGCATAGCTACAGGAGCTATCCAAGTTTGTCTCCTATAGCATAGCTACAGGAGCTTTACAAGTGCGTCTCCTGTAGCATTAGCTATTTGCACTCTACATTTTTAATATAGTTCACTTCTCATTCTTTTTTGTATTCATCTGTGAGACTATTGACATTTAAAGACATTACAGAAAGTATTGTATTAAAAAGATTATTCCCATCTTTTATGTATAACAACTTTTTTGTTAAATGTCTAGTTCCAGCTTTTGTGTTACATGCATACACTGTTTGGCAGGTTGATCTTTTATACCGTTGTTTATTGTCATATCCACTTGAGCCTGTGCCACATCTTACAAAACTTAGTTTTATTGAATGCCCTCAAGCAAAATAAAGAAACACACCCCAATAACCCACTAAAATCTATTAACTTAACACACAAAACTATGTACATTTTCAAATATTGATGTTTTACCCTCCTAGCAGGAACAGATGTTCCAGACTGACAGCTACATTCACAGACTTGAGTTAATCTAAAAGAAAGCTTATCCATGCTAAGGTGTGTGGTGCAGCGTCTGCTTCAACTAAGTGCTGTCTGGTTTTATCTTATAAATTATAAGTCTCCCATTTGAGTAAACACTTGAATGCTTTCAGAGAACATTATCGCCTAGCCATTTCTCTTTATCAGATTGCCTCCTGGAGGTTGGAGGATCAGATGTAGAATTGCTACAAAGTGTACATTTATTTGCTAGAAAAAAGGCTTAATATCCAATATTATTATTCATATACTTGCTTTGTCTTAAAACTTACTAGTGTGATGCCCACCACCACTGCCAATATGTAATGGCCACCAATATGCATCTTCCCCATGCTGGGACAGTAATGAAGGAGCCTGAATCCTCACCACTGACACTGGAGAAGGATGTGCACTTGGAATACAAATGGATACACTCAGTATTTCCAGATGCAGACCTCTCTGCATCAAGTACAGTTTTTTGTAAGAGTATGCAGGGAACACACTCAGCCTGAGGTCTGAATGTCTCTATATCTGTCTCCCTCCAGTTCCCCAGTAAGACTTCCCACTGGCAAAGCTTTAGGGTTAGGCCCTCAGCCAAGTGTCCAAGCCAAGTCCTCCAGCACCCTCTCTCTAAACCCAGTACTTCCTGTCCCTGCCCAAAGTAGCTGACGCACACACACACACACACACACGTTCCCTCTCTAAGATTTAATTCACACACACACACACACACACACACACACACACACACACACACACACACACACACACACCTGGGAAAGACAGACACAGATTACTTGCTCTACCAACTTTGTCTGGACTATAACGTAGTTATCACTGCCACCAGTCAGTTACTATAAGGTTCTTAAAAGGGCATCTAATTATACTGTGTAATATTAATACTAATGCAAATGGTAGTACTTCACCAAGATGGCTAGGCCTTCTGGAGAGGCCCATACAGTGCCACCAAATAAATATAAGCACTCTCCAAGGTAGGATACTTTCTGCAAGGACCAGCTACAGTAAAAGTTTTAAATATATTTAATAATAATATAATAAAAGTACATGGAAATACTGAATATATATTCACAATAAACCACGGAGTTTAGATCACAGGAAATATTGAAAAGAACATTGATGGACAGACTCAGACAAATAAAGAAAAACAATATCTAAAGTAAGCTTCACTATATTTCTGACTAATCTAAAAGAATTACTGTTCCCTAGTTAAGTTACTATTGTAAGGCAAAATGCTGTGGGTGAGGGTCTTTCTAGTCAGGCTTCCCAAACAGAATACTCAAACCTCTGGCATTTCTCTTTGTAATATCGAAAATATAATTTCCAAGAGGGCTGGCAAAATGTCCTCATCTGATCACCTGACTCTAGGCTCTCACAGTATTCACTTTTGAAGCTGAGACACGGAGTTAGCACAGACGGCCACAATACACGTCCAAATGTTTATGGTAGTGCCTGAGGCCTCCCCTCTTTTCACTGAGCTAATGGACAAAGGCTGTCCCCCAGACCCAGAGACCCATGTCCTATTTAGCACTGTGGGTGCCTTTTAATGGCTTAACAGCTCATTTACTTTTCCCTTATTTTTCTTAAAGTTAACCTCTGCTGTGCCAGTTTCCTCTTAAAACATATACATTTAATTCAGCTTCAGTAATACATGTACATTTCTCTTAATTTTAGCAGGGTGCACCATTGATACATTTCAATACAAGCAAAGCTAGCAAATACATTTTCACGCAAGCATCTGTACAAAATCAGTTTGATATACAAATGACATACAGGTCTAATACATTTGTCACACAGGCATCTTGTATAAATCAGTTTGATATTCAAAGAACATATAATTCTTTACAAAACTCCAGCTGGTTATGCTGGCACTTGCCCATATCATCACAACTGGATCAAGGTAAAGGCCTTAATCCTGTCATTCCCCTATGCAAGAATGAGAAAGAGCATACAAAATTCTTTTTATCATGCTCTTTTAACCAGACTTTTGTTCTTTTTGTTACATTGCAGTGCCAACATTTCCTAAAACCAAACATGGAGAAAGAGAGAAGGGAGTAAGAAAAAACGGGAGCACCTGCTTACGTTAGTATCCCCATTACACTTAAAAATAATTGAGAACTTTATAGCATGCAAAGAAAATCATGCACTATAAACATAGTACTATTAAGAAAAAAAAAATGTTTTACTTAGTTTACTTTTTCCCTCCTCTTCCCCCTCCTAAAATAAGGCACATGCTTTAGAGTCCGCTACAAGTTTAGCAGGGTCCAAAAGAGTTAAATATTTCCAGATTTTGTTCTGTCATGTTTCACAAATATAATTAATGCTTTGTAATCCCACATTTGTCAATTTTCAAGTTACTGGTTTTATTCCTGTTTATTTCCATCTCTGCTTCATTTCTAATGTACTCTCAGTTCTTCTAGTAGACTCTTGTGCTTTTTTCCTTCTCTCAAGCATTTTCCATGGAGACATTGGAAACAGTTTCACTGGGTCAGTCTCTCCGTGGTCTTTATTACCAGTAGAAGAAGAAGAAGCATCTCCTGTTTCACAGTTCAGTTTTTGTTGGACAACCTTTTGCATTTCCTCCTTAGCATGTACTTCATCAAAAAATGATTTTGTCTCTCCAGGGAATACTAGTTTCAAGATAGTTGAATATAGCAGTTTAATATCATGCCTGCTTCTTGACATTCCCTGAATATTGGGATACATTTACTCCTCTTCTTCCTGGTGTACAATGAATAATAATTTCCCCAAACACTCTGCTGTCTCCCACTTTTTTAGAACTTTGTCTTTCTGCCACAGTTTTGTCAGCATCAACTTCTACTGGTAGGATTGCATCTTAAATATTAAAGGTCTAGGTTGCTTTCTCATAGCTAGGGTAGAGACATGCACGCAATGTGCCTTTTCAGTTAACAACTCTTGCTATGGAATACCAGTCCAGTTGCTTATTTGTGCTTTCATAAAATCAAGTCTGTTCCTTCCAGTTTCTTTGGTACAGCAGAAAATCTTAGGCTTTTCCTATGTGCTTTGTCCTCTAATTCCATTTTTTAAACATCTCTTCTTGTGCAGTCACATATTCAGCCAGCCTTTTCTTCATTTTGGGCTTGATTTTTGCAGTTTTATCACCTCATCATAATATCTGTTTGAAGCTTCTTCCATTTTGTCCAGCTTTTTGTTGTTTGAGTTGATATACTCCATCACTGTTTCATTTATTTTAATCAGGTCTATGTGCAGTTGTTGTGTACTTTCCTCTAGGTTACTAGAAGTCATGTCTGGAAGTTGCACTGCTTTTTTGCTTAACAGCTGCATTACTTTTCCCAGTTGGTGTTTCTTTCTCACCTTTTGTAGTGGATTTTCTTTCAGGTCCTCTGTATTTCTTTTTTGTTTTTTGTTGGGCATCCAGGCAGTGCACTTACTAGCCAGTTACTGAAACTTGCCCAGAAATATAAATCCACTGGCTTTCTCTGCTAAGTTTTTGTTTTCACACTGGGAGGGCTAGAATTAATCTGTTTCTCAATGTGCAGCCATCTTGGAAGTCAGAATGGGAAAATTATTGATAGGTTTGGGGAAGAAGTGTATACTTATGCAACTTTGATTTTCATAATTTTGAATTATCAGGCTTGTATGTTTTGTCTTGCAAGGAATAATCTGCTTTAACTTAGTTTCTTAGGTTCATAGGTAGGTACTAGACTATTGCCCCTAGGGCCTATATAAGCCTAGCCAAAAAGGTTCTCTCCTATTGCAAAGGTCACTACTCATTGTTTACAGTATGTGTATGACTGTTAATACTTCTTCCAAGGCTGTGGTCACTGGTACTGTTTTGAGGCGGTTTGCATGGCTGTGTGTTCACAGTCTCGCAGATATAAATGAGATTTTAAATTTACCCTTGTATAGAGCTTTAGTATTTGGCCACTGTGCTGAAAAGGTGATCATAAGTGTGATGGAAGGGTCAAGCTGATACAGGAAATCTAATCTAAGATTTTCAGCCCCCCTTTTCCATATTTTCCAGGAAATTTTTCTATTTCTTCATCCAATTTTGGCAAAAATCAGAATAAACAGTCTCAACAAAATGCATGTAAACAGACATTTAAAAAACAGGAAGGGGGTTCAAAAAAGAAGTCTCAAACTTCCAAAAACAAAGGACAGTCTAACAAATCTGATGACATTTCAAGAGATCTTGTGACCCCTTTTGTCTTTTAGAATGTCTGAATCTCCATGTTTCAATGTGGCAGCAGATAGTTTCAGACAAATGGGTTCTGAAAAAACACTCACCGAGGTTACAGATGGCAGTGGGAGGAAATTCTACCTTTCCAGGGTCATTTGTAATCCTCCAGATCAGACTTTGTTTCCACCAGTTCTTCAACACACTGTTCCAAGGCAGTGGCGGCTGGTGACTTCAAATCAAAGGGGGGCTGCAAGAGACAGCTGAATGGGTGGGGTCAATGGGAAGGGGTGCGACCAACTAGAAAGGGAAGGAGCTATGTTCAAAACCACAAAAAATAAAACTTTAATTAAATACGCTACCATGGGTGCCAACCCGTCATTATGAGAGTCCAATCAAGACAAAAATAAGTGTAGAATAAAAATATTTCAATGCATTGGCTGCATGACAGCTTACTTAATATCTAGATGGAAACAAAAGGTTGTGAGGCATGAAAAAATCAATTACTTTTTAAATACATTACTGGAATGCCAGTCAGAATCAAGTATAAGAAAAACAAGCAGCACTCAACTCAAACCACTTCTCCTTGCACTGCAGTTCTAATTATAAATTATATTCAGCTTTATTAAAGTACCAAGTAACATTCTGAAGTAGAAATCTCTGTGATGCCCCCACTTGTAAAAATATTTCCTATCCAAAAAAGACCTGCTGCCTGACAACTATCTACTTGTTTCATGGGGAAAACATGGTCAAAGTAAAAAATGAAAAGCAAACAAGAAACAAGCTCAAGATACATTGCTTAAAGGATTACTGTACAGGTTATGGACCACACATGATTGGCTTTCTGTTTAGTTTGAGTAAAGCCTGTAGAGATGACTGGAAGTCTCCAACAAGTGTAATGAGCTTTTTAAAATAATGTAACCCTGTCCTTCAATACCCAAGGCTTATACATTATCTAGTTAAGTATTCTCTGCATGGCAACAACAGAAAGGCTTTCAATGTTGGCAATTCTTTAACAGTATGCTTATTAAAGCTTACTTGCATCCTACGATCTCAGACAAGCTTATCTTGTGGTCATTAAAGCATTGCTACTTAAACACAGAGCAACAGGCACTTTGAGTAATAAGCATAAATCAACAGTACAAAAATATGACAGAAACCAGACCATTCTGCAAAATCAAGGACAGATGAAAAGCCACTGTAGTACTTGTGTCTACCCTGGATGGGGGGACACTCTGCACATGTTACACTGCATAACTACTCCTTGCCTTGCTTGGACACATCCAGAGTCACTACATGGGGGAGTGGCGTGCAACAAGTATGTCACAATTTGAAATGTCTCTGGCTGACTGTGATGGCCCTGACACATTTGTCCTACCTCTCAACCTCAGAGCAAGAAATCTGGACAAAGCCATACATAGAAGTGGAAGAACAAATGAATCCTACCAAGTGAAGCACCTTCAAAGCAAAAGGAAATATGAAAGGTGTAAGCAGGAAGGTGCACCATACGCTGTAGTTTGTAGAAATAATGAAGGCTTTTCTCCTGAAGTTGATTTCCAAGTTTTATTGTAAAAACGACTGCAGTACAGGTTAGCGCTTTCACGTTTATCACAAACGCTTCATCAGACATAAAATGCAGTCAAAGACCCTCCCTTTAAATACATCACTTCCTTAACAAGCAAATAATCAATCATGAAATAAAACGTGTAAAAATCTAAAGCATACACGAAATTTGTTATAAAGCATACAAAGATACACCATCTTAGAGAAAAATGACTATTCAAGGCTAGTGATTAAGGGGTCTGGTGGCTAGGAATGGTTTCAGTGCTATCCTGTCATTCAGACCAAATTTGTGGGCCTGCAACTTAAGTATCCACTTGGCCTCCCTCTCCTCAGTTGAGTTCTTAACATCACCTAGCCTGCTGGTCTTAGTGACCAGTTCTAACACTTGAAATTTAAATGTATGTGAGTCACCTTTGTCTAATACGTGTTTGGCTAGGGCATTGATGATGTTGCCCTTGCCTATGGCATAGATGTGTTCTCTGACGCGTTCACGTAAGGATCTCGTGGTCATGCCAACGTAAAAGACGTGGCATATCTGACATGTGGCAACATAAACTAGGTTGGTGGATCTGCAGTCAGCATACTGCTTGAACTTGTAATATCGGTGTGTTACTGGGTGTGTAAAGCAGTCGGTGCAAAGTATATAAATACATTGTTTGCAAGAATAGCAAGGAAAGGTGCCTGTCTTCTTCAGAGATCTGTCACTTGAGCTGTTCCTTTCATAACATAATAGTCTGTTAAGGGATAACATGTTTCTGTAAGCTATTCGGGGTCTGTCTTCAACCATATCCTTAATTCTATCGTCCATCATTAAAATTCTCCAGTTCTTGTTCAACACATCTAGAACATGGTTATTCCTGTTGGTATAAGGAAGGACTAACCTGTTGACTGAGGACTTGTGATCTACTAAGTTCAAATCCTCTAAAGGACTTGGTCTGTTTAAGAGGGGGGCTCCAATGTTGTCCCTATGAGCATCCCCATAGCAATGTCAGCTAGTACTTGCTTTTGATCATAACCTCTGCTGACAAAATTCCTAGCTAATTCTGTTTTATGGTGGTTATAAGAACTACTCTTGGTGGTCAATTTGGAGACTCTAATGGCTTGATTCTTAACAACATTGCGATGTATGTGCTTCGGGTGCATGCTGTTGCGATGCAGTAAGTTGTTTCTCCAACAAGGTTTCCTGAACAACTCAGTGTCAAAACCTGTGTCTCCCTTTGTTATTTTAACATCTAGAAACTCAATTACATCGGAGGAATAAAGACATTCAAAACTGAGGAAATTTGTTGTCTCATTTAGGTAACATACAAAAGTTAACAGTTGTTCAATAGTGCCACCCCATAACAGAAAAACATCGTCCACAAATCTATTATAATATTTGAGATATTTATCATGCTCAAAACCTGTGTCAAAAACATACTGATCTTCCCATTGTGCCAATACCAAGTTGGCATAGGCATTGGCACAGGGTGTGCCCATCGCCACTCCTTTCGTTTGTAAAAAATATCTGTCATTATAACAAAGAACATTATTTTCAAGTACAATTTCAAGGAGAGCCATGCATCTAATTATTATATTATTTGGTGTGTTCCTTCGGACTAATAAGTCCCTGATGTAATCCATGCCAGCATCATTGGGTATTGATGTAAAAAGGGATTTCACATCTAATGTGACCAACATATCTCCATCTTTAGCCAAATTAGATCTACTATACGCCCCTAGGCTCTCCAAAAAATGAGGAGTATCTTTTAAGATGTATTTCACTTCAGCTACAACAGGTTTAAGTAGTTTGTCCAAATAAATGGACAACGGTTCAGTTAGCCAACCACGGCTCGATACAATGGGTCTCGGGGAAGGGTTTGTCGCGTTTTTGTGGATTTTAGGTAAACCCCTGAAGGATGGTACCAAAGGTTTATCTACTAAAAAGTAACGGTATAGGTCGTTATCAATTACATTGGTTAACATTAAATCATACAAGCAAGCATGTACTTTCTTAATCAAATCACTTAAAATGTAATTGTGTATTGGCAGGTAGGTCTCATTATCGGACAACATACACATCATTTTGTTGGTGTAGTCAGATCTATTTAAGATTACAATGGCTCCGCTTTTGTCAGCCTGTCTGATGGTTATTTCAGTATTACTTCTTAAATTAGCTAAGGCTGTTTGCTCATCTGGAGTCATATTATAAAAATTGGGTTTTATTTGTTTATCGTTATATAAATCGAACAGATCAGATTCACAAGCCTGTTCAAAGGCTTCTAGTAAAGGATGTTGTGGGGGAATAAATGTGGATGGTTTCTTAAACGATAAACCAACGCCATTATTGTTGGTGTTGTTGTTACCAAACATTAATTTAAGACCCAAATTCCTTGTGAATAACTTAATGTCAACAATGATGTCCGTTATATCACAACAGCCAGATGGTATAAAACCCAACCCTTTGTTTAAGACCAAAAGCTCATTGTCACTCAAGGCATAGTTAGAGATGTTAATGACTAAGTCATTGGTCGCAATACCTTTTTCGTGGTCTGTGCTGTATCCTCTATATTCTTCCGTTTCACAGCTCTCCCTGAGGGGGACCAAGTCCTTTTGTCGTTCAGCTTGTAAGGTAGAGGAAAACACGGTTGGCCCTCACCCACTCCAAAGATTTCATCTTCAGCCGGTACTATAGAAGGTTCCATTGATAGTTGTTTCCTGCGAACATCATTGGTCTTGGATCCAGAAGTAGTATCTGTAAAAGATGGTAGTCGTGCAGTGGCGTCATTTTCTGTGTGTATCTGGGCTTCAACAACCAACCGTCGAGGCATAGGAGCGTCAGTGTTGTTATTTGAAGGATCAGGTGCATCTTGAGGAGGCGGAATTGCTGGAGGAGCATTGACTGATGACGTCACAAAGGAGGAGGATCTAACGACGGTTTCCATGTGTGGTGCCAGCGGATTTAAAGAAGTATTCTCCGGTCTATGTGGAATACCGTTCTTGGGGGATACTCTTTCATTCGGCCAAGAGAAAACCTGGCCCCTATGAAAATCGTGGAAATCCCTCTCAAGTTTCCTCTTCTTGTCTTGTAGTGACCTGAAATCCAGAGAAGATAAAGTCCGTTTAAGATCATCGTAGAACAGTATCGATTCATCAGTTCCCAGTAGCTTAGTCAGCTCAATGTCGATATTTCTAATATCAGTTAGTTGTTGCATGACAGAATCATAATGTTCTAACAGGATCTTAATATAAGAAAAACTCGTTTCCAGATTGAGTTTCTGCCATTTCGACAGGAGTTCCGGATTGGAATCTCCAAACGTGGGCATTTTGAGGATTCTTAAACCTCTGGGAATCAGTTTAAACTTAAGGCAGGCTTCCATATGTGAGCTCTGCCATTGCACAGTACGTAGTTTGTATAACTTGGTTTCAAGTTTACGGGTCACTAGAAGTATATCCATGTTGTTTTTAAAATTA
Organism: Protopterus annectens; assembly: GCF_019279795.1. Classification (NCBI taxonomy): domain Eukaryota; kingdom Metazoa; phylum Chordata; order Ceratodontiformes; family Protopteridae; genus Protopterus; species Protopterus annectens. The sequence goes on from NC_056748.1 coordinate 1,030,964,657, forward strand.
CTATTGCTTTTGTCAGGGTTGTTTAAGTCAGAAATTGTCAGCTTCAATAGCGGGTTCACGTCCATGCGGACATAATCATCCAAAACAGAGGGCTTTGCACTGTTCGAAATTCGATCAGGTTGAGCAAGAGTAACAGCCATGTCCTGGTAGGAAATCCACAATAACAAATGAAAGAACGAACGAATCCTACCAAGTGAAGCACCTTCAAAGCAAAAGGAAATATTAAAGGTGTAAGCAGGAAGGTGCACCATACGCTGTAGTTTGTAGAAATAATGAAGGCTTTTCTCCTGAAGTTGATTTCCAAGTTTTATTGTAAAAACGACTGCAGTACAGGTTAGTGCTTTCACGTTTATCACAAACGCTTCATCAGACATAAAATGCAGTCAAAGACCCTCCCTTTAAATACATCACTTCCTTAACAAGCAAATAATCAATCATGAAATAAAACGTGTAAAAATCTAAAGCATACACGAAATTTGTTATAAAGCATACAAAGATACACCATCTTAGAGAAAAAATACTATTCAAGGCTAGTGATTAAAGTAAGATAGTGACAAAAGCAATAGTAATTTTAAAAACAACATGGATATACTTCTAGTGACTCGTAAACTTGAAACCAAGTTATACAAACTACGTACTGTGCAATGGCAGAGCTCACATATGGAAGCCTGCCTTAAGTTTAAACTGATTCCCAGAGGTTTAAGAATCCTCAAAATGCCCACGTTTGGAGATTCCAATCCGGAACTCCTGTCGAAATGGCAGAAACTCAATCTGGAAACGAGTTTTTCTTATATTAAGATCCTGTTAGAACATTATGATTCTGTCATGCAACAACTAACTGATGATATTATAAATATCGACATTGAGCTGACTAAGCTACTGGGAACTGATGAATCGATACTGTTCTACGATGATCTTAAACGGACTTTATCTTCTCTGGATTTCAGGTCACTACAAGACAAGAAGAGGAAACTTGAGAGGGATTTCCACGATTTTCATAGGGGCCAGGTTTTCTCTTGGCCGAATGAAAGAGTATCCCCCAAGAACGGTATTCCACATAGACCGGAGAATACTTCTTTAAATCCGCTGGCACCACACACGGAAACCGTCGTTAGATCCTCCTCCTTTGTGACGTCATCAGTCAATGCTCCTCCAGCAATTCCGCCTCCTCAAGATGCACCTGATCCTTCAAATAACAACACTGACGCTCCTATGCCTCGACGGTTGGTTGTTGAAGCCCAGATACACACAGAAAATGACGCCACTGCATGACTACCATCTTTTACAGATACTACTTTTGGATCCAAGACCAATGATGTTCGCATGAAACAACTATCAATGGAACCTTTTATAGTACCGGCTGAAGATGAAATCTTTGGAGTGAGTGAGGGCCAACCGTGTTTTCCTCTACCTTACAAGCTGAACGACAAAAGGACTTGGTCCGCCTCAGGGAAAGCTGTGAAACGGAAGAATATAGAGGATACAGCACAGACCACGAAAAAGGTATTGCGACCAATGACTTAGTCATTAACATCTCTAACTATGCCTTGAGTGACAATGAGCTTTTGGTCTTAAACAAAGGGTTGGGTTTTATACCATCTGGCTGTTGTGATATAACAGACATCATTGTTGACATTAAGTTATTCACAAGGAATTTGGGTCTTAAATTAATGTTTGGTAACAACAACACCAACAACAATGGCATTGGTTTATCGTTCAAGAAACCATCCACATTTATCCCCCCACAACATCCTTTACTAGAAGCCTTTGAACAGGCTTGTGAATCTGATCTGTTCGATTTATATAACGATAAACAAATAAAACCCAATTTTTATAATATGACTCCAGATGAGCAAACAGCCTTAGCCAATTTAAGAAGTAATACTGAAATAACCATCAGACAGGCTGACAAAGGCGGAGCCATTGTAATCTTAAATAGATCTGACTACACCAACAAAATGATGTGTATGTTGTCCGATAATGAGACCTACCTGCCAGTACACAATTACATTTTAAGTGATTTGATCAAGAAAGTACATGCTTGCTTGTATGATCTAATGTTAACCAATGTAATTGATAACGACCTATACCGTTACTTTTCAGTAGATAGACCCTTGGTACCATCCTTCAGGGGTTTACCTAAAATCCACAAAAACGCTACAAACCCTTCCCTGAGACCCATTGTATCGAGCCGTGGTTGGCTAACTGAACCGTTGTCCATTTATTTGGACAAACTACTTAAACCTGTTGTAGCTGAAGTGAAATACATCTTAAAAGATACTCCTCATTTTTTGGAGAGCCTAGGGGCGTATAGTAGATCTAATTTGGCTAAAGATGGAGATATGTTGGTCACACTAGATGTGAAATCCCTTTTTACATCAATACCCAATGATGCTGGCATGGATTACATCAGGGACTTATTAGTCCGAAGGAACACACCAAATAATATAATAATTAGATGCATGTCTCTCCTTGAAATTGTACTTGAAAATAATGTTCTCTGTTATAATGACAGATATTTTTTACAAACGAAAGGAGTGGCGATGGGCACACCCTGTGCCAATGCCTATGCCAACTTGGTATTGGCACAATGGGAAGATCAGTATGTTTTTGACACAGGTTTTGAGCATGATAAATATCTCAAATATTATAATAGATTTGTGGACGATGTTTTTCTGTTATGGGGTGGCACTATTGAACAACTGTTAACTTTTGTATGTTACCTAAATGAGACAACAAATTTCCTCAGTTTTGAATGTCTTTATTCCTCCGATGTAATTGAGTTTCTAGATGTTAAAATAACAAAGGGAGACACAGGTTTTGACACTGAGTTGTTCAGGAAACCTTGTTGGAGAAACAACTTACTGCATCGCAACAGCATGCACCCGAAGCACATACATCGCAATGTTGTTAAGAATCAAGCCATTAGAGTCTCCAAATTGACCACCAAGAGTAGTTCTTATAACCACCACAAAACAGAATTAGCTAGGAATTTTGTCAGCAGAGGTTATGATCAAAAGCAAGTACTAGCTGACATTGCTATGGGGGATGCTCATAGGGACAACATTGGAGCCCCCCTCTTAAACAGACCAAGCCCTTTAGAGGATTTGAACCCAGTAGATCACAAGTCCTCAGTCAATAGGTTAGTCCTTCCTTATACCAACAGGAACAACCACGTTCTAGATGTGTTGAACAAGAACTGGAGAATTTTAATGATGGACGATAAAATTAAGGACATGGTTGAAGACAGACCCCGAATAGCTTACAGAAACATGTTATCCCTTAATAGACTATTATGTTATGAAAGGAACAGCTCAAGTGACAGATCTCCGAAGAAGACAGGCACCTTTCCTTGCTATTCTTGCAAACAATGTATTTATATACTTTGCACCGACTGCTTTACACACCCAGCAACACACCGATATTACAAGTTCAAGCAGTATGCCGACTGCAGATCCACCAACCTAGTTTATGTTGCCACATGTCAGATATGCCACGTCTTTTACGTTGGCATGACCACGAGATCCTTACGTGAACGCGTCAGAGAACACATCTATGCCATAGGCAAGGGCAATATCATTAATGCCCTAGCCAAACATGTATTAGACAAAGGTGACTCACATACATTTAAATTTCAAGTGTTAGAACTGGTGACTAAGACCAGCAGACTAGGTGATGTTAAGAACTCAACTGAGGAGAGGGAGGCCAAGTGGATACTCAAGTTGCAGGCCCACAAATTTGGTCTGAATGACAGGATAGCATTGAAACCATTCCTAGCCACCAGACCCCTTAATCACTAGCCTTGAATAGTCATTTTTCTCTAAGATGGTGTATCTTTGTATGCTTTACAACAAATTTCGTGTATATTTTTATACGTTTTATTTCATGATTGATTATTTGCTTGTTAAGGAAGTGATGTATTTAAAGGGAGGGTCTTTGACTGCATTTTATGTCTGATGAAGCGTTTGTGATAAACGTGAAAGCGCTAACCTGTACTGCAGTCGTTTTTACAATAAAACTTGGAAATCAACTTCAGGAGAAAAGCCTTCATTATTTCTACAAACTACAGCGTATGGTGCACCTTCCTGCTTACACCTTTCATACATAGAAGTGGGACAAAGGCCCAAAAATAAGGATAATTTTTAAATATTGCTCTTATAAACTTAGAAAGATAATAGAATAGGTCTTGCATTAGTATGAATTTTCTGAAGGGTATGAAATCTGAAACTCAAAATGTCTGTCATTATTTTCTAACTTCAGTTTTTAATGATTTGTCACTAATTTGCCAAAAAAAAAAACACAATTTTATGAAAAATGAACCAAAAATGTGATGCAAAAATATAAAATAGCCACACAATACAGCTGGGAACCTGTCAAAGAATATTAGTACTGCTAACTTGAGCAGCTGACAAAATAAAAGAATCTACATGCATTTCAAGTAATCTATAACTTTGATTATTACAGTTATTTCTTAATTGTAAACCCTCCATGTTTTCTTCCAACATTGCTATTTTGCGGAGGGATTATTAGGGGGAAGAGCAACATTTTGAGCCAAAATCAGGGACAGTTGAGAGGCTGACTATGCCTAATTCTATAAAGCAATTTATTTGCATGTACATCTCAAACTGTTAATGCAATAGATCTGGACAAGGCCAAATATATTGGAGGAACATATAAACAGTACTAAAAATTGCTCTTGTATAAACTGGGACAGTTGATAGAATAACAGGTCTTACTTTAGCATGCATTTTTCTGAAGGTTATGAAGTCTGAAACTCAGTGTATCATTATTTAGTTCCTAAATGATTTGCCAGAAAACTACAAATTTTATGAGGAACAAACCAAAAATAAGAAGCAAAAATCTATTCATTCTTTGAAAATCCGGACAGTTGGGAGGTATAGTTCAGATGAGCCTCTGAGTTTGCCGCCCTTCCCCCTCACAAAATCATTGTCGAATGGAGCCTCTGCAGCCTTTCCAATGATCCATTACTTGGCTAGTTCACTCCATTTACCATAAACACTAATGTGCATACTGCTTTACTTCTATGATGATCTGGACTTCATTTGAAAATTTTATTTTGCATTTTACAGCACAAACACTAAGACATCTGCTAAACAAAGCAATGCCGTCTCACAATGAAAACAGACTTAGCATTAAAACTTCTCTGCCCTTGAAACTCACATTCATTGAAATAGCATTGAAACCCACATTCAAAGAAAATACATTTTGCCAGTGGCAGATAAAGATAAATTTTGGGCTGTTTTCAAATCATAGGCCCCTTGCATATGAAACATACATGTGCTCTTTGATATACCTTCCTGATTGTACTAAATTATATTCCTTGTACAATACAGTAAAGTTGTTCAAGGGCATTTTAAATTTGTTTTGAACATTTTTCCAGTAAGCAATGAAACAAAATGCATGCACCCATAATGACAAAACTGCCCAGTTCAGAACATTTCCATCATAAAATTCTACTCAGACTTCTACAGTCCACCATTATCAGTAAATATGCACAATTCTACAGTCCACCATTATCGGCAAATATGCACAATTCTACAGTCCATTATCAGTAAATATGCATAATATCTGAAGCAAAAGTCATCTAAATAATTCCACATTAAAGAAATTTGTAATTAATGAAGAGGTTGCTGTTAGCAAACATCTTTATATTTCATGGTTTTATCGAAAAACAGTGTCTGTTGCCCCTGAGGAATAAATTGCCTGTATTACATTAAAAAAATGATAAGCTAGTAATATTGCAAGAGGAAATGGATGGCAAACTGATAACAGGCTCATAGTTAGTATCTTCACCAAGGAGGACATTCTCAGTACGGCAGCATCCACCCCTTGTGGGAGTAGAACCCGCAGCCTTCTGCATCAACAGCAAGTACACAACCTGTTGTGCTATTAACAGTGCAAGCTAACTCAGCATAAGCAGCACTAAACTTCTCTTCCCCTGCAGCTCTCAGCTCCTTGTAAAATCTATTCAATACTCAACTGCATCTCAACTTCGCAGCACAAGAAAACTGGAAAAAGCCAACATTTATGGGGGGGGGGTCAAAATCCCAAAAACCAGGCACACATTAAACATTGCTTGTATAATCTTGGAAAGTTGCTAGAATAAAATGCTGTGTTACCACCATACATTTTACTGCCAAGGTCCCTGTGCAAAACAGTCAGAGCAAAATACCACTGCGCCAAATCAGCTGCTTTGACAAAGAGAAATGCTGTGTTACCACCATACATTTTACTGACAAGGTCCCTGTGCAAATCAGAGCAACATACAACTACGCCAAATCAGCTGCTTTATGAAAGAGACGAAGACTGAAACTTAAATGGCTATCATTTAGTGAATTCACTTCTCACCATAGCTGTCAACCTCTTAGTACAAAACACCTGGACAAACCCAATAATGAGGGAATACAGCCCTCAAACATATTCAGTGAATTCAGTTCTTGCCATAGCTGTCAACCTTAGCACAAAAAACCTGGACAAAGCCAATAATGGGGGAATACAGTCCCAAAAATAGGGACAAATTTCAAATATTCATCTTACAAACTTAGAAAATTGCTACAATAAAAGTTTGTGTTACTATGTATTTTCTGAAGAATATGAAGTCTGAAATTCAAATGCCTGTCAATTTTGCTTCTGATGGAACAAAAACAATTTTCAGCAGAGGCCCAGGGAGAAATATTGCAGACACGTCTTTGTAAAATGGCAGGACACCAGAGCAAATCCACACAAACACAGGGAGGAGATGCAGACTCCACACAGAAGGCACCACAGCCAAGAATCAAACCAGAAAACCTATAGCTGTAAGGCAACAATGCTACCATTGCACCATCAAAAATGTAATAAATTAAACATTCAGAAACCTGAAGTCTGAAATTCAAATGCCTGTCACTTTTATTTAACATTAGTTAACCAGGACAGTCTGACTTGGAACAAAAATACTATTTTCAGCAGAGGCCCAGGAAGAAATAATTCAGACATGTCTTTGTAACATGGGAGGACAAAAAAGCAAACCCACACAAACACAGGGATAAGATACAGATCCCACAAAGAAGGCACCCCAGCCAAGAATCAAACCTGAGAACCTGCAGCTGTGAGGCAACAATTCTACCACTGCACCATCAAACATCAAGCATTTAAATATTTAGAAACCACAGATATTATGTGGAACAGAACAAATCAAATATGAGGCAAAAATCTGCAATTTTTTTTTACAAATGGTGGTGGGTAGGGAATTCAGGCCCTTAACACCTGCATACAAGGTACAGGGTTCAAGCCTGAGGTATTCCCTACCTGCATACAAGGTACAGGGTTCAAGCCTGAGGTATTCCCTACCACACCACCATGAATGCACTGATTAAAAATAAGCATGAAATACAAATAAGGCCATAATGAAGCCATCTATAAGTAATGCAAAATGGAATGTGTAAGGACATCAGTAACTAAATATGGGACATCTGTGATCTCTAACATTAATTAAAACAGTATTTCCAAGTTTGTAATGTCACATAGCCTCTTAGGACTTGCTTCTTTACTTACTCATTCCACCCGCCTTCCTTTCTTTCCTTCATTCATTATTTTCATTACTTAGCCAGTCATTTACTTTACCTTTGTTATCCTTGCGTTTTTAAATTCATAAGGGATTGTACCAATTTTGGGGAAAAGGAAGTAACAGTTTTGTAATAGTTTAAATCCTGAAGTGCATTTAACCAGAGATAAGTAATTGTTGAAGAAGTTAAGGTCACTGGGGTATGGTCTTAATATTCTGTTCTGCCTGATTATTTTCACAACTTATGTCCACTTACTTTGGTATTACAGTATAACCACAAAATCTTATTTATGCAAGACAAGAAAAGAAGCCTGACCCACTTGAAAGTATGCCGATGTAGTAATGTGCAATGATGTGAATTCTTAGCTTGGAGATTGCCGGATGGAATAGTTTCTCCAGATATCAGTGACACAACTTTGTTTCCAAAGCTTGGTTCACATCTCAGGCTTCAGTAGCACTGATCACTGGCTCCTCTTGACTCAGTTAAAACAGACAAGCAGAATAACACACACACATGCATACATGCAAACATGCACACACACACACACACACACACACACACACGCACACTCCTACCTTGTCGCTGAACGGCACCAACGAGCTAAATATCCGCTTAAACACACTCCTACCTTGTCACGGTTGCTGCCGCCGATATCCGAACAGCCCCTTACCCGTATTCCTTGCGCAATTGGTCCATCCCAAAGGATTCCCTGCAGTCCAAACCCGCGATTGGTCCTGCCGTCCGGAGTGCCTCTATGTAGTGATGTCATCGCCGCATAGACTTCTGGGCATTTTGCCTTTCCCCTTATCTAGACTGCTGAGAAAGCAGTCTGAGAGCATGTGCACATGCGTACTATTCTGGAATTAATTTTTTTGTTTCCTGGTTTGTTTTTATTTTGTTTTGTAGGTGGGAGGGCTGCAGTCTGGCAGTCCTATGGCATGAGCCGCCCCTGTTCCAAGGAGTAATAGAGAACCAGTTCCTCCTTCCCAGCCGGGGAGGGTTTTTATTCAAGGGTGCTTCTAGTGCCGAAGAAGAAAATATTTGATATCAGTTATGGATTCTTTCCTGAACCTCTTTGGTAGTGCTCAAATTCAAAGTGTTGTCACTTCATAAACTGTTCTTCCTCTTTCAAGTCTCCTGATGACAATAGACGTAAAATACAGTTTAACATCACATCTGGATTCAACCAGACTTCAGCAGACTTCAGATGTTTAAGATTTTGTGTGTCTGGATCACAATATCAGTTCTGGGCTTCACCCTTTAGACTATCCACTGCACCAAGAGTGTTCACAGAGTGTCTGGCTTCTGTTATAGCTCACTGCAGACTACAGGGTATCCACATTTTTGCATATTTAGATGACTTGCTTATCATTGCAGAGTCTTTTTCAAAATGTTACGAATCTCTGTCTCAAGTGTGAGATCTATTACACAAGCTGGGATTCCAAGAGAACATTATTGACTCCTTCACACAGAATTGTGTTCCTGGGATGTCATCCAGACACCTCTTCAAAAAGGTGTTCTTCCACAGGAAAAAATAGATGTATATGTAAAGGTATTTCTAAGGGTTTGCTCTCGGACTTAGGTCACTGCTAGAGAATACCTCAGGATTTTAGGTCTCATGGCACCTATGATTTTCATGATACCCCTGGCAATACTCCACATGAGGAGGATACAGTGGTATCTGAAGTCTTTTCAGTCCTTGCACCAACACCCCTTTTCTTTTCAAATCCCAGTGGAGGGAGTTGTCAGAAGAGAAATCATTTGGTGGAGATATAGATATCTATAAATCCAGGTCTCCCCTTCTCCCTCCATGCCCCCAAAATAGTCAATTACCACAGAAGTCTCTGACTTCACTTGGGGAGCAGTTTCAAGAGGGATAAAAGTGCAGGGGGGGATGGGAGATACCATGGACAGTTGCAGGCACATAAATATCAATGAGATGCTTACATTGATCAAGGCACTCAACTCTCTGAGCTATCTGTGGTTCCTGGGATCTCTTCAAATGGTTACAGGTAATACCACAGTCTTGTTGTACATCAGTAAGCAAGGGGGAACCAGTTTGTACCCCCCCCCCTTTGCAGATTAGCTGTGTTATCTTAGGATATAGCTTTGCAGCACTGTCTCACGCTCCAGGCATTCTACATTTCATCAGAGCAAAACTATGTGGCAAATAGGCTGAGCAGGACCAGAGCTGACCCTCACGAATGGAAACTAGACCTGGAGGTCTTCCAAGATTTGATCCATCTGTGGGGAGTTCAACTAGATGACTTTTTTCTTTTCCGTGGATGGGAATGTTCCTGTATCTACTAATATCCAGGGTATTTCTGAAGATTCAGAAGGAATCTCCCAAGATCATTGTGGTGACTCTCTTCTGGCCCAGGCAGCTGTGGTACTCCCTCGTTTTGGAAATGGCCAAGGGCAATTACCATACGTTTTCTCAGAGTGGCTCTACTCAAACAAGAACATGAATATTGGATACAACTCTACATCAGTCAACTTCAGTTGGCTGCTTTGATGATATGATCTTAATTCCTTTTAAGCAGCTGTTTTCTGAGAACATGCAGCAGGTACTAATGAAGGCAAGAAAGCCTACTACTAGAAAATCATACGTTAGCAAATGGAAAAGTTTTTCTAGTTGGTGCCAGAAACATAGTAACCACCCATTCAGGGCTGCTTGTCTCTGATTTTATAATATTTGTGTGAGTTACTATCTTATTGCCTTTCTTATTCCTCTGTCTAGATTCATTTATAAACCATTTCAGCATGTCTGCCCATGGATCCTCCTCTTTCAATGCAGTCTTATGTCAACATGCTTTCGAAAGGGTTTTTGCATAAGAGTCCTTCAAGAAACTGGTGGCTCCTACTTGGGATCTTAATTTTGTGTTAGAGAATATAACAATTACTTATGGAAAACAGTTTTGCTGATTGCTCTGACTTTTACAAGAATGGTATGCAAGTTGCAAGTTTTTATGGTGAGTCAATTCTACCACATTTTCCATAGAGAAAATTGATTTAATGTCTAATGTTGTAACAGAGTTTACTTTAAGACAAGCTATCCATTTTCCTGTTCTCTTTCCTGATCATAAAAATGAGGGAGAAAGGACACTGTATAACTTGGATGTCCACAAACCATTCAGATGCTATCTTGACAGAACTAAATATTTAAGATCTTTGGATCATTTGTTCATTTCATTGACAACCTGTGTGACTCTTTTCAAATGGTTGTCTAAGGCTATTACCATTTGCTGTATTCACCATAACAAAACTATTCCAATCAGGGTCAAGGCCTTCTTACCTATGCCTTGGCTTCATCTGTGGCTTTTTGGAAAGGGTTGAATTCTAGTATTATTCTAGAAGCTGCTACTTGGTCCTCTGTACATTTTTTACAATGCAATATAAGCTAGATTATTTTTCTAGTTCCAGATCAGACTTTGCTCAGACCATTCTCCAGGAGCTCCTGGACTCTTCTTTCCCCTCTCAAATGTAGTAAGCTAGGGTAACCTCATACACCTAAGGCTACTGGAGCAATGATCATTATGATGAACAATAGTACAGCTGTGTAAGTAATCTTACTAGAACCGTAGATATTCAAATGATCACTGCTGCAGTAGCCTCTTCCTCTCTCCACCCCCCATGTGTGTTTTATTTATTTATTTTTTTGTGTGCTTTTTATGCCAGGGTGTGGACGTTTACTTTTTGTTATTGTTAGCTTTATCTTTTCAGATCTCAGCCTCACCTCTATTGGCAGGAAAGGTGTGAAGGGCTTTGCACCCAAACTTGTGTTTTAGTCAGCTCAGCTCGAGTTACCTGACAGTTTGGGCATGTGGAAGTTGTCCTGAAGTTTTAGACGTTGCCCAAATATCCTTGGCAGGATATAACCCATATAGCTACCCATATAGCTAAGGATACTTCAACAGTGATCATTCAAACATCTACTGTTGTGGTAATATAATTTACAGTGGTGACTGTCACACTGAATTGTACAGATGCTTATGTTAAAAATGTATCAACAATGTTGTTATAACTGATTAAATGTTTACGTCTAAACAAAGAATTCTATAATTTTCAAATACTGCAACAGATCATAGAAAAGCTCAGAGTCTGTACTGTACCAGAGTCATGTGATCAAATGTGATGTCATTATGTAACCAGCACTGAGGGAATTGAACTCGCAGATCAGCTTGTTTTTTGCTTTCTTTGGAACCTGATATAAAAATGTATGACAGTTATCACAGTCAGTTCAGTTGTAGTCTGTTGTAATTTGGAAAATCATCAACTTGCATTGTGGAAGTAAGCAACTCCGCATCAAATTTTGCCTTGCTGTATTTAATTTACATAGGGAGCAATTCTTTAGACAGTCAACAATTAAAGTGAGATTAGCTAAGTGTTTTCCTGCATCTGCTTGAATCTGTCCAACTGTTTTTTTTTTTTATTTCTCCTGCGATTGAAACTGTTTATTGTTCTTAAATATTTAATAATCTCATGTTTTCTATTTTACTATTTATTATATTATTAAATGCTTTTACACCTTTTATTGTGGCTAGTCTTTTAGAGATTACTTTTAACATCTTGAGTATGTGTGCTTATTGTAGAGAAACCTTGGCCACTCTAAAAAGCCTTGCTGGTTGGGTTACACACTACTATTTATGTTACTATTGATTTTACTCAGTATAATTGGATACCCTTGTAAGAGCCTGACAGTGACTGGCTGGTTCAGCATTGTTACCTTATTGTCTTGGCATAAGAGGGCACAGCTAGAAAATCTGTGCCAGCCTTTCCCAGGAGTGTGTGTAAAAATCAAATACCCAGGTGTGGATGTGTCATTCACTTGGAACTGCTGTGGGGGGAAAATTGTGCTTGATGCAGAGAGCTGCATTTGAAATTGCTGTGTAAATCCAGCCCTGTTTTAGTGACAATCTCTCACAAGTATCAGTGGTAAGGAATGAGGCTCCTTGATTGCTGGCTCGGGGTAAAGAGGGTCTGTCACATGGGGTCTGACAATGCCTTGTATGCCATGCATAGATCTCCCCTCAACAGTCTGTAGGGACAGAATACAGGAATGGGGCCTTGAGGTGGTCTGCAGAGGACATGTTACTTATGCCCTGTATTCTTTTAGTGAGGAACTTCTGTGAACATTCCATTGTACTCATTGATAGGTCTGATGAATGCCGAATACAGTGGAACAATGACTTTCTTGGACCTAGATGCCATACCTTTGTTTATACATTGCATAACATAGAATGATTTACTCGCTACTGTAGACACGTGATGGTCAAAGGCTCGATAACTGTCTATATGTGTCTCCAAGTGCCTGAGTACTGGGTCAACTCTTTGTGTGTGTTGTCAGTATGATAGTTACCAGGGGTGGATGATTTCTCAAAGGATACTATTATGCATTTCTTGGCATTTAGTTTTAGTCCATGGGTCTGACACCAGTTTGTCTCGGCCTTCCTGGAGAACATTTATGTCAATGGGCAATTTCAATGACAGCTCCTAATGTGCAATCATCTGCAGATTTAGTCAGCTAGAGGCCATTGACATTGGCCTTGACATCAGAGAAGTAAATGCCAAAAAGGAGCGGTGCTAGGACTGATCCCTGAGGGACTCATTGTGACTTGCCTCTCTGTAGAGGTGGACTCCCCAATTCTAACTTCCTAGGGCCTGTCTGTGAGCCAGCTGGTTATCCACTGGGTGACAGAGGTGTTTGTACCTAACCTCTTAAGTTGGTCAACAATGCCTAAGAGAAGTATTGAGTCACATGCCTTGGCCAGGTCAAAGTAGGCACTGTCAACCATTTTTACCTCATCCATTGGTTTTGTGTCCTTCTCAAAGACGTCCACCAGGTTGAGTAGGCATGACCTGTCCTTGATAAAACCATATTGGGTTGGGTTCAGTGTCTGGTGGTTTCCTGTGTCATTACTGATCATTTCCATGATAATTCTTTTGATGGCTTTGCATATGAGACTAGTGAGACTTATGGGCCTGTATTTTTCAGGGTGTGGAGGTGGCCCACCTTTGTGCTGAGAGTTGACTGTTGCTGTTCCCCATTTGTGAGGCACAAAGCCTGTTTGGAAGCTACAGTTAAATAGCAATTCCAGAGGGCCTGATACGCCATGTTCCATGCTATTTAGAAGACCTCCTGGGATATTGTCTGGGCCCATTGATGCAGTGTTCTTGGCCTTAAAGAAAACATTAAAGGCCTGTTCCCTAGTTATAGCAGGGAGAGTTGTATTTGATGGTATTTCCTGAGGAAAGGTTGAGGGGGAGAGAGGGAGGGATAAAGTTAGAGTTGAATTTGTCAGCCGGTAGGTTTGCTAGATGATCTGGCTCAGTTTAGGGGGCTCCATTTACAGTGAGCTCTGCACACAATTGTATATTGTCTGTGAGGGTGCGGACATAGCTAAATAACACCTTGTGGTTGTCCTTGGCAATTCGAGGCCAGCTTCACCTCAAATTTGGCTTTGGTAGACTTTTTGTCCTCTGAGTTGTTTGTTTAATTTGAGAGTACTTTTATCCTGCTGTGTGCTTCACCTCCTAAGTTTTGCCATGATTTTCTTCCTTCTGTTATACAGCCTATTAATGATGTGATGCCACCAGGGTAGCTTTGTTTTTTTAGTTAGGTCTCTGCTACTTCCTGGTGGGTACAGCTGCCTCAATGCAGCTATTAACATGCTTGTATAGGGTTTCTGTGAACAGTTCTACATAGGCAGCAATATTCACAGGTTATATGGGGGCTTGACATTTTGCCAGGTTATCACTTAATAGTAGGAAGTTAACACTGGAGTAGTTCCAGAATATTCCAGGGTTAGCTGAGGTTCCAGGTTTTTATTTTTACTTCAAAGGATACTATTTTGTAGTCTGACCTTACCAGAGAAGACATTACAGTAGGGGTGTGCAGCACTCTCCCATATTAGTGAGGGCCAGGTCCAGTATGATTGCACCCCTGGCTGGTGTATTGACAGTCTGGTCCAGGAAGTTTGTGCTTACAAAATCCAGGAATCTCTGTGCCTGTCCATTTGTTGTCATATACGATTCTCAGTTAATAGTGGGTAATTAGTTACCCATGAATATGGTATTGGGTTGGATCGTGGGGGTTTCCAATAAGCTTAAATACATGGTATGTATTTCCTGGGTCATAGAGGAGGATCTATAGCTTGCAAGGAAGTGGTATTGGATTTTAACTATGGTGATATGAATGTTGAGAAGCTCAAGTACATTGTTCTGTTTAACCAGCCTTGAAGTATATTTATTTTTGTTGTAAATCAAAACAACACCACCTTTAGTCCATGTTGGTTTAGTAGCTGGTCTAAATGTATGGAAGACGTTATAACCTTGCACTGTCTGTGTGCTCTCCTTGGCTTTAAACTCTGTCTCAGTGACCACACAGATGTCACCATTCTCTAGGATGAAGAGAGCTTCTAGGGAGTGGGAGTTTTTGTTTAGACTCGTAGCATTGAACAGTGACACCTTTAGATTTTCTTGGTTTTGATTTGCTATGTAAGAAGAACGTTGTTTGGCATTGCCTAAAAATGCACTGTGTGGGGGACAATGTTTTAGCTAATATTCTAAAGCCTATAGAGGAGAGATGCAGACCATCACTGGCAAAACAGCATGGTCTGTTGACCATCTCCTTCTATGGTGATAAATATTGCACTCCACTTAGAATGACAGCAGAAACTAAGCCATTATTTCAGTCAGTCATTTTTGTTCATAGTGTGACATCATCCTTGTAGAAGATAAAGTGCTGCTCATTGTTGGCTAATACCAGCCTGGGACACGCATTCTAAGAGCTCCATGATGTCTCTCTTCATATAGTCTAGGAAGGTACATCATTTACACTCACATGGACTATGATTGAGTCATATTGGTACTTGTGATCCAATGACCTGAGTGCCTGAGTATTATGGTGGATCCTGGCCCCTGATAAATCACTGGCTGTGACTTTCTCCTTACTCATCCTGGTGAGATGGACATCAGTGTGTCTCACAATGGAGCCTCCAATAACCAGAATATTTGATTGTGTGGTGGCTTGACTTGTGGGCTTAGATATAGAGGCTCCATGATATGAGGCTATATGTATTGATATGGGTGTTGTTTTGAAAGAGTGCATTCAGGGCTGCTAAGAATTTTGTGTACTTCACCTAGGAGGTCTTTGGAGATTAGGAAGATGACATACAAGTATCTCAGCATGTGTGTGTCTGTGTATTTGCTTTGAATTGTGAGTGATGGGTGCAACATGTGTACTACTGACAACCTTATTGACATTAGGAGCACTTTTATGCGAGAGCTTTGCCTCCAGTGATATTGTGTAAATACATCTCACATATACAATGTCAGTTTGTTTTGAGAATTGACTGGCAGCCAGTGAACATGAGGCAATTTCTACATTGCCTGAGGCTGCTCATATCCACCAAGCTGATAACAGAGGTAGTGAGAGTTCATATTCATAGCAACAAACCCTTTTTTATTCATTAGATAGTTGGAGTGAGAATATGAAGAAATGTTAGGAGTAGTCTGTTTGCAGTTTGATAGGCAATGCTCATCACTGCAAACTAGTTGTCCTGTGTGCAATTAGGTATTTGTGAAATTTTAATGATTCTTTTACAGGAAAAATATCAGTTCAGGGTGTCTGTGTGTCTGTACAGAGCACTGCCAAACACTTGAGGAGAAACTAATAAGTAGACCCGATAATTTATGGATGAAGTACTTGGGCAGATATTCTAATGTTGGAAGCAAATCAAGCAGTACTTACTGAAAAGAAAGAATTAATTTGTCAAGAATGATGAAAAGAGGGGCGTCATCTGAATGGCTAGTGCCTGGCGACTACTACTAGTGTTGGTCTTACCACAGCTTCTTCTGGGGTGCAATGCATCTTTGCTTCTTCTCTCAACAGCAACAAAACAGTAGCACCAATCCCAAGAGGAGAAGCAGACCACAGCCTGTTTGGTGGTCCCCACAGTCTTGTCACAGATGATGCAAGAGACTGTAGGTTTTATAAGCTTTTCCTGGTAGATGCCTTGAATAGCAAACAGACCAATTAGGAAGGTCGAGTACAGACACTTACTGCACAACCCGAAATAGTCCGGAATCAATGCACTCTGCTCCTTCTCTCACCAGGAGCGAAATATAAGCACAAATTCCAAGCTGTTGCCTATGAAGCAGTTATTATGCTTTCTGGTGATCAATAGTCTCTAGAAAATAATGCCCCCTTGCTCCTTCTCTCACCAGGAGCAAAACCAAGCACCGATGACTACTGAGAGGCAGAATGTGGGCTCTTAAATAATTGGTGGTCTTGGAATAGATGCATACCTCTCAACTTTCCAGATTTTTGGAGATCGTACAGGTTTTTGCCTCATATTTTTTACCTTTTTCTCATTGTGGGTTTCTGGTATATCACTGTCAAATTATTTAGGACTAAATTCAGAATATAATGGCAGACATTTGAGTTTCAGACTTAATATCCTTCAGAAAATTCATGCTAATGCAAAACCTGTTAGTCTATCAACTTTCTAAGTTTGTAACCGTATTTAAAAAGTGTCCCTGTTTTGGGGCCTTTGTCCCCCCATTATCTGTGGTTTGTCCAGATTTCTTGCTGTAAGAGGTTGAGAGGTATGAGCAGATTTTGCAAATTTTAAAAGTAATATGGAAAAACAGATTAATCTCGTACTAGCTGCAGTATGTACTAAGCAGTTAGAAGAGAAAGGGGGTAACTTAAGCTTTCGCTATCTAAGTGGCGAGATACTAATTTTAAAAGAGCAAGATAGATTGGAAGGGGGTGGCCACTTTATATTCTAGTTCTATGGAATATAGTGGGATGACCATTAAATTTAAATAGTTGAAGGGGAGTGATTTCACAAAATGATAATTTAGTTTACTCACAATAGCCAATGAAGGTGGAGAAGGAAGGCTATATATGGTCAAATTAACAAAAGGGGCAGGAAACTAGAAAGACAATTGAGTTTAAAAACACAACAGCAAAACTGATGGGAGGATGGGGAAGAACTTAATTTCTGTGTGACTCACAAGAGAAACAGATGTGGTTTCTTTTCTAGCTTAAATATGCAGTTAAAAGCAGAATATAAATAAATCACACTGTACAAAATAGAAGGCAATAATGCAATACAAAATACAAGAAAACAAAAACAAAGCAACCTTTCCTTCACAGCAAGTTGTGACAGAGTCTAGGTGAGCTATCAGCCTGAGGAAAAATTATTTGAAATGTTCTTAGGGTATAAAAGTACTTATGCAAACACTTCAAGCAAAGATCCTAAACATTCTGGACTTTGTTGCATACTTGGAAGCCATACATATGTCTTATTTTATTTATTTATTTTACATTTGTTAACCAGGTAGAGTCCAACTGGGCAAGTAGCCCGTTTTCATTGGAGACCCGGGGAGAAAAGTTCCATAACAATAGTACAAAAAGATTACAAAAAATTTTAAAAGATTTACAAGCAATGTACAAAAAGTTTGACAGTTGCCAATAATCACAAATTACAAAAAGAGGAATGTAAAACTGAAAACATTGCATTTCCTAAGCGTTACTACAGACAGAAATATGAAACTCATTAGATATATAACTAAAAATCATTGTGGTATTTCCTATTCTGTTGTAAATTGCTTTTCCGGTCTCTTTTCCCAGTCTTTTCTAACTTTTTGATTCTTGGTTGTCATGCAGTATTTTTATGCCCTACTAATTATCCCATTTAACAGCAGCTTATGTTCTAGATTCAACAAAAAACTCCACCAGAGTAAGTTTTTCACTTAAGATTCCCCTTTATCAATCCCTGGTAGGGAGGGCAATCTCAAGCCTGCAGTCCACATGTTGTCTTGGCAACATCCCACTCTCACTTTCTGTCTGTAGTTATTTACTCCTAATATCTTGGTTCCTTTGTCAGTTTTCTCCAGTGAAGTCCAGCCCCTTCTTGCCTATATACTCTGTATATCTACTTGTAGTCATCCCAGAAAGAGTAGATTTTTAGTGAATGTTGAGGGAATAGTGTCAATAGTAAGTGATAGGTTATAAATGTTAGCAAGTGGTTTCAAGGGAGAATGTGCACATAGTTTCAGGAAGGATGATTTGATGTCATGAAGACTGAGGCTTGTATTTTAGTTTTTCAAGTCCTTGTTTTTCTCGTGTTGTAATTTCACAGAAATAGAAGGTGGGGAAGGGGAATGGAAGGTGGTGATGATGTGAGTTATGGGGGGTGTATGTTAAATCTGGAGTTGTAGGGGAAGGGAGTTATAATTCTGGATAAGGGATAACCTCTAGTGGCTTTGTCATTAGGAGGAACAGGTGAGCTGATAAATTCCATGCCGTGTGCTATATATGTGATGTTGTCTGAGGAGTAGGATTTAGAACTTTCAAAATATGTAATACCTTTTTTAGGTTCCAAAAAGTCTTTGATGGTTCTACTCATGTGGAAAGATAGAATGTGGGTAGTGTGCATTACCATCCTTGATTTCCTGCTAATAACTTTTTCTCAGTATCATGATATTTTTTCAGGGGTCAGGATTATTGGTTGAGTTCCAATGCTTTGTTTTCATTAAGTTCATGAGGCCAGATATAAGCAGTGGGCAATGGTTATCGCTTACTCCCAGTTTTGTTAAGTGTTTGTCTAGGATTTATTTACCTAATGGTGTAATGCTTTAGAGGGCTGTGAAAGCTAATACAGTTGATGGCTATTTGTTTTATATAGATCAACAAGGACATCATTATTTCTGTAGATCTGGTATGTCTAGTGACTGGAGGTGGGTAAAGGCTTTTTAAAAGATTGTATGGCATTTATGGGAGAATGGTTACTTAGGGCATGTGTAAGGCATTTCATGTTATGCATCTTCTGAGGAATGTTAGTTTTGAGCAGCCCTAGATGGTGCATTTTACCCTTGAAAATAAAAATAAAAAACGCCACACCAAAAGTCCCAGCCAAATGTTTATTCACCACAGTTTTAGCACTTTTGTTTGAAAACAGAGGAACGTCATCAGAAACTGTACCAGAGAAACTTCCTTCCTTTTAAAGACTCAGAAAAGAGGCTCCATGCCTAGACCAGCAATAGTTAAAGAAACACACACTCTGTTAAATACACATGTAAAAGTAGCTCTAGAAGTACACACACAAAAAAGTACTTAGATAAAATATGCTTGCATCAGATCTGTTGCATAAAATAAATATATGTCAATAAATGTTCCTTCAAATAATTAATCTGTAAAATATATCTAAAACCTTTAATAAGAATAAAATGAAAAAAGTTAGTAGATGTTATAAAAAATTGTCATAAATTATACATATAAAAGTATTGAAAATTAAAAATGTCCCTGACCTTGCCACTTTAAGACAGGCAAATAGATTTGATTTTCAAAGTAGACTTAGTAGCTATTAAATAGTTAATGCCGGGGGGGGGGGGGGTTAGGGTGGCATTCAGTAAAATTTGTTAGTGGCGCTCTCTCTTTTCAACAAATGTTTCCCAGTTACCATCTCTTTCAAAATGTTCTACTTTTTCCAAAATAGTGAAAGAAAACTTTTTAAAGTCCTCACATTGCAACAAATGTTTATAAAAGGCATTGAATTGATGTGCCTTACTGATTGCATACACATGCTGGTAAACTCTTGTTTTTAAAGGTCCAACAGTCTTCCCAACATAAAATGCTGGGCAAGATAAATAGAAGGCAATATACAACTACCCCTTTTGTGTTACAATCAAGTCTGCCTTTGACTGTAATCACTGTTGGAAAACCATGTACTGGGAAACTACTGCCTTCTAGAATGAGTCTACACTGCTTGCATGTTCCACACTGTTTCATCCCCAGTTTTTGGTAAATATACCTTTGCAGCTTCCACTAAATTCAAATAATGTTTTGAAGTTTTTGCTGCTATTAAAAACAAATCTGGGCTACTCCCCCAGCCTGTTGGTTAACCCAAGACTTCCAAAGAGAGTACACCAGTGACCACTAATAACATTCTTTATAGAGTAAATGTCTCTACTGTGTGGTAAAAACAGTGCCTGTGAGTGGTCACCAGGACTCAAACTGACATTTTGCTCTTGGGTATTCTTTGTGCCCATCATATGTTTAGACTGTCTAATAATGGGACCATAGTGGGAATTCTGATGTTCCATAACAAATCGACTAACGTCATCTAACATATTCTGGGGATAACCCCTTTTTCTGAACATATCACACAATATGTTGACCTATATTTGAAATTGTCATCAGAAACCAGTCAGCTAAGTCTAATTGTTCCCACACTAAGTACTTTTTTTGCCAGATGGGGTGTTGACTGTCAAAATGTAAATATGCATTTGAAAAGGTGTTCTTTCTAAATGTTAGATTCATACTTGTGGTCCTCAGAGTACTTATATAACATGATGTCAAGAAAGTCTATGGTCCGTCAAACTGATGGGTGAATTCTCTGAAGCCAGTAGAGTGATTTAAGTAATCCATGAATGATTTAGACAAAACAGAGCTTCTGTATATACAGCTATAAAAGCTACAAGGCACTTTTATTAAAAATAAAATCAAGGGCGTAGACGTATATACTGGTTTAGCACTTTTGACCCGTGGTGTTCGGGGATTTCTTCAGAACAGTGCACTTAACCAATCCCTTAAATAACATTTGTTAAATGATGTCATCACTTCATTTGAAATATTTGCAGTTCTTAAAACAATAGTACATTTACATGCCCATAACAAAACATGCAAATTAAAACTTCAATATTAAAATGAATACATATGCCAATATATTTTATAACTTCAACTGTTTCAATTTTAAGATGCTTTCAGTATTCAAATTTTCAAATAATCCTGGAAACCTGTTGGCTGCTGTTGTCATTTGCTATTTTAGCTCTAATACTTCTAACCTAAGTTTCCAGGGTTATCCTCTCATATCTGTACCAATCACATCAATAATACAGAATTTAAAATAATGCCCTGGATATTTGTCAACATGGTTTCCTAAAGCACTTCTTTGATTATTTTGATGTCATGTGTATGGTAATAAATTTGTTCCTTAAGCTTTCTTTCAGTTTTCCCAACATAAAACACCACACATAGCTGACACTTGGCTACATATCCTACCCTTTTAGATGTACTGTTTTTTCTACACCCTTTCATTTAAACTTATGTTTTCCCTTCTAATATGTGTTTACAATGTGTACATGTACCAGATTTGAAGGTGCCCTTTTTAGGTCCTCTGTTGTATCCCATCTTTTTTATTTCCTTTGAACATAATCTTAAAATTCCTATCCTTCTATATACAATCCTTGGTTGATTTCCCAGGATTGTGCTCATTTCTTCATCTACTCGAAAAATATTCCAGTTCTGTCTTAAAATATTCTTAATTTCATTCCCATCTACATTATAAGTTGTAGTAATGGCTTTATGCAATTCTTTTGATCTATCATTACTTTTGAAGCCATTTTTCTGTCCCAGCAGGGGGGGGGGGTATATATTTTCCTTCATCCCTTTTCGCAACCACCTCCTTATTACTTCATCAGTTAGCTTTCATAGATACCCCCTGGACAAAAACATGTTTTTTTTAATTTTAATATTTCATCCAGAAATGCATGGCTTTCAGAGGACATCCTATCTGCTCTTACCATCTGTTGTTTCACTGTAGACTTCTGGTGAAAGGGATGACAACTGGAAAAGTTTAGCATATTACTAGAATAAGTAGTTTCCCTAAAAACACTAGAAATAAAACTTTCTAATATTATACTTAATAAGACTACCATCCAGACATACACATTTTTAGATTGGGAAAGCATAAATTTTAAAAAGTTGGTAGAATACATATGTCATCCAAAAATCTGTTGTTATATAGATTCCACTTTTCCTTCTGATTGAAATAAAAATGTCTTCCTCCGAGAAGCCATAACCATGCTGGCATACACAGGGGCACAGGCAGCACCCATGGCCACACCAGTTTTCTGATGGTATAAAGACCCTTCAAAATAAATAAAATTGTACAATACCATTTCCAATAGGTAACTATTTTATTAATCTCTTGATTGTCGTACCTAGTGTGCTTATTTAAATATTCTCCTACCCAGTTGACCCCAATGTTATGGGGGATGACTGTGAGGAGGCCTTTTACATAGTTAGAAAAATAAGATCGTCTTTATATAAAGATGGAACTGTTTGAGTGAGAAAGTTCCATTAATTTTTTTAGCACATATTCATTCTCCTGAAATGTATCTTTCAACGTAAAATCAATATATTTTGCCAGGGGGTACATTTTTGAATTAGTAGCTTTCACTATGGGTGTGAGCGTGAATGGGTGCACCTTCATTGAAGGTTGGGTGTCGGGCTGGTAACTCGGCACCGTAAAATCCACTGCCAATCATGAGCGGACCGGATTTCCACTGTGGCAACCCCTAACCGGGAAAAGCCGAAAGACTTAAGTAATTCAGATCTTTCTATAGTTTAGGAATTCCAAGAATTCCAGGAATTGTATATTGTGAATTTACCAACACTCTGTATTGCCATCAGTTATCACCCCCATGAACACATCATACAGACATCAACCTATTCTAGCACAAGTGATATTAACCTCATTAACAGAAACTTCCTGATTTGTGTCATTTTTAAGCAAGTTATCTATTTTGTTAATATAATCAGTGATGATCCACACAACCAAGCCCCCACTTTTATCTGGTTTCATCACTCTAATGGTTTTGTTAGTACAAACTTGTGTGAGTAATTCCACTTCATTTTGATTAGTAAACAATTTTCAATGCTTAAAGATTTTGCCAGAAATAATCTAAAATATCATAGGGTAGGGAATGATAATTCACTGGTAGCATAGAACAATGAGAAATTATTGTGTCACTAGAAATACTTGCTTACCATGGGAGTTTCATGTAAGGGTTTTAGAGAGAGAATACCCTTGGTTTATTCCTTAATAATGCTACATTACTAGATTAATCTAGATGTATTTACTTGGGGGGGGGGGCACTGGGGGAGCTGGCATTAGATACAAATCCATTTTCTGTTCACCCTTCAAATGTCTTCGCATATCCGTGCTGCAGCAGTTAGCATTGCTGTCTGTCTCATACATCTTGGTTCTGCAGTTTGATTCATGTTTGGGATTGCTTCTCTGCCTTTTTTTTTTTTTTTGCAAAGTGCTGTGATTTCCTCCTGCATCCAAAGTTGTTCTGCATGTGAATTTGCAGATGTTCTTTATATTGATATCTGCTGCAGTAGCCTAGGTTATATGGGTTATGTATTGCCTAGGGTATAACAGCAAGAGCTTCCAAAGCTTAAGGGCACCTTCCATGTATCCAAACTATTAGCCAGCTTGAGCTGAACATACTAAAAAAGATTGGTTTGGGTGCTAAGCCATTCATAGTTTTCTTGCCACAAAGAGTATGGTCCTTTGAGGCTTTTGAAGATCAGTGGTTGGCTTGTGCTTTTCCTTTGCTGGGCAGATAAGTTCCCTTTGGGGATAAAAACTTCCATTATCAGAAATTATTTAACACTTTCCTGTTTAGGAAAGAGATTTTATAGGAGTTTTATGTTTTAATGGGCTCCCATGAGACTGTATTGTAGTTTTAAACAAGAATGTTCCTGTAATTTTAAAAGTTGTTTAAAGTATTTGATAGTTTTTTTTTCTTGTGGAAAAATTGTGTGTATTTTACTTTTTGCAGATGGCTAAGTGCTTTAAACTGCTTTTTACTCTATTTTTGTGTGAAAAAAGAGACAAAGATTTACAATTTTTGCTGGCCTTTGCTGTTGCTTTTCCCTGGGAAAGGGAGACCATTTTCGGCTTGATCTTGGAACAAACAGTCAGTCCTCCTTCCAACCTCAAAAGAAAAAGTTAAGCAAACAGCCTTTGCCATCAGAGCAATCTAGCAATTTGCCTCAGCTACAGGTGAGTGAATCTGCTGTCACCATTTGTTGTACCTTAGACCACTCATTTTTTACCCTGGATCCCTCTGGTGTAGCACTTATGGCCACTATGGACAGGGGTTTAGCCACATCCTTTGTGGCTGTTGGGGTTCTCTCATTAGGCAAGGGAGAGCCACTGTTGTCCATCCTGGGAAAGGGAACAGTGTTTTCCTCTTTTATCAGAATGTTGTGCCCACACATAGGAAGGCTGCTACTGCCATTTGTAATGGTGTTGGCCCCATTTTTTCTGTCCAAAAGTAACAGAAAATTAAACATTGGATCATAGGAGAATCATTTTAAGCCTAGCCATTTCATCCCAGTGTAATACCATAGAAATGCTAGTCAGTACCCAAGATTGCATTTAGTGATGACTGCTAATATCCAATAGGGTTGTGGGCTCTATCCCCGTGAAAAATTCACTGTGCCCCCATGCACTTGTCCAGGTTCCTCTTGAGCAGTGTCATAGAGGTGCTCTGTTTCACATGAGTTGATAGCCTGTTCCAAAGAAGCGGCAGTTGCTGGGAGATAAATCTGTCCTGCCAGCATGTCCTATTTAAGTTGCGGGCCATACTTAGGTCACTGGATTGGGTAGCTCTAGTCCCGTTTGATTTAAGGATATGCAGGTAGTTCATTAGCTTTGAGTCGGTCTTGGATTGCTGTGTAGGCAAGGCATAAGTCTCCCCTAAGAAGTCTATATGATACGGACTATAGTGACATGGACTTTAGTTGGTCTGTGTAGGACACTTGCTGGAGCCCCATAATAATCTTTGTTAGAAACCTCTTATGTGTCTCTAATTACTGCAGGTGCTTAGTACAGTACATGCCACACTGGATGATGTACTCAATTATGGGCCATATAAGTACTGAGTATAGGGGGGTATGATGCTGATTGCTCCTCCTCAAATTTCCTTGGGAGTAGTTTACTGGGTTTGGCTCAGGGTTTTATTTACACTATTGATCCTTCTTGTAAAATGGTTTCTGGTAGAACTAAGAGGGATTCCTGTGTTTCTGGAGAGATTTAAGATTCTGAATGTAAATGGGAAGATGCAAGGATGGATTCAGGGTTTTTTCCATTCAGGTTTCTGATTCAGGCTGAGCGGAGAGCTCAGTTTCTGATTCTCCCTGTGGGGGTTTCTTTTTCTCCGAGACTATTTCTAGAATGTGTCGGCATTTTCAGTGGAGAAGACTAAGGTTTCTCAGTCACTCAGAAAATTCTGTGAGATGTTATAGAAAGATTTTCCAGACACCTCCACCCATTCCTCCTTTTTTGTCAGCTTTAGAGGATGTGTGTGTTACTGCCTGCAATTCAACCAGCTACACTTAAAAAGGTAGGTAAGGTGTATAAAATTCCTTAGTCTGTTACATTTTTATGCACTATATTCCCAAACCTGACTTGGCAGCTGTAGCCTTATCTGATCCCACAGCTGCTGAGCACTTAATTCCAATCCCAAGCTTTCTGACAAGGATAGCAAAATTATTGATAGATATAGGAAAGACGTGTATACATCTGTAACTTTGATTTTCTGAATTTTGAGTTTTTGAGTTCATCTGTTAAAGTTTGTTCTGACAAATTGTGAAAGTATGATGAATGTTTTATCTGTAGTATCTTCATGTGAGGAAAAATCTGCTTTAAATAACTCAGTTTCTTCTTTTTTACATGTTATTCCTCATTGTGTGTATGATACTGTTTGTACTTCTTCCAGGGCAATGGCCACTGGTATGGTTTTAAGGAGGTTTACATGGCTATATCTCCGCACCAGTAGATGTTAAAAAATAAGATTTTAAATTCTCCTTTGGATAGCGATTTAATGTTTGTCTCCTTTGCTGCAGAGGTGATGAAAAAGACTGATTCAGGGAATCTCTATAAGATTTTTCAGCTCTCCTTTTCCAAAATGTCTAAGGAATTTTCTTTCTCCTCTTCCATTTTTTGGTGGATAACAGAATAAACCGTCTCAAGAGAATTCAGGTAAACTGTTTAAGAAGGAATGGTAAGGGAGTTTCAAAAAGTCTCTAACCTCCCAAAACAAAGGACAGTCCAATATGTCTGACTATTCAAGAGACATTGTGACCCATCCCCACTCTGGCCAATTTTCTTCCAGAAAGTCTTAATCTCCATTTTTCTCTTTGGCAGCAGATTGCTTAAGACAAATGGGTTTTGGATTTCATTCCTCAAGGTTGCATATGGTAGTGGGAGGAAATTCCTCCTTTCCAGGGATCATTCCTCATCCTTCAGATCAGACTGTTTTCACCTGTTCATCACAAGTTGTCTCACTGACTGATAGATCCATTTCCTCTTCCCAAACGTGGGGAAGGGTTTTTATTTAAGGATGCTGCTAGTGCCAAATAAAGAAAAATGCTTGGAGACCAGTTCTGGATCTTTCTTTCCTAAACCGGTTTATGATAGTGCTGTAATTCAAAATCACTTCACAACCTGTTAACTCCTCTTTCAAGTTTCTTGGCAACATAGACTAATAAGGTGCTTATCACATCCCTATTCATCCAAACTTCAGACGTTTCTTAAGGTTGTATATGTCTGGATCTCTGTCTTAACCTTTGGACTGTCCACTGCACTGAGTGTGTTCACGGTGTCTAGCTGCATTTATAGCTCATTGCAGATTACAGCGTATCCATATTTTTTCCAAATTTAGACTTGCTTATCTTTGCAGAGTAGTCAGTGTCATGAATCTCTCTCTCTCTTGGGTGAAAAATCTCTTACATAAGTTGGTGGTGACAACATATCCTTAAGTCCAGGTCTCCCCTTCTTCCCTGGTCCAAAGCAGTCAGTCACTACAGACTCTTTAGACTTTGCTTGGATAGCAGTTTCAGGAGGAATAAAAGTGCAGAGGGTGTAGGATGCCAAGGACAGACACAAGTACATAAGGATACACTTTATATCCTCGCCTCGAAATACTGAAATATCGAAATTCAGTATTTCGAAGCTATAAAGTCAAATTTTTGAAACCACGAAAACTCAGAACCGCAAAATTCAAAATCTCGCACACCGGAGATTTTGAATTTTGCACTTCTACTGCACACACGTACACCACCCTCTCCACACACAAACACAAGCTCTGTACTACACCCCCCTACTTAAATATTCTCACTCTGAGGTCGCACTACATACTAACACACACCACCACGCAAGCTACATTCTCCCTGCGCACACACGTCACAGCATCAAAACACACTGACAAACACCACAGCTCCTACCCAAAACCATTAACACACACACTTACCTGAATCCATAATCACAGCGAAACCTCAGAGGAGCGAAATTCAAAACTGCTGGTATTCGAGGTTTTGAATTTTGCGCTTCTGAGCTTTCACTGTTCGCAGGATTCCACTTTATTGGTTTGAAGTACTGAATTTTGATATTTCAGTATTTCAAGCTTCTAAAGTGAATCCGCACATAAATATCTAGGAGATGCTTGCCCTGATCAAGGCACTGAACTCTCTGAACCATCTTTGGCCCCCTGGGACCTCTACATGGTGGTTTCAGACAATACATAGTAATGTGGTACATAATCAGGGAGGAACTAGGTCATACCCTATTTGCAGAGTAGCCATGTTAGCTTGGGATATAGCTTCAGAGTCTACAGACATCCTACATTCCTTCAGAGCAAAACTGTGTGGCAGACTAGATAAAAAGGAGCAGGACAGACCTTCATGAACGGTAACTAGATCCGGGGGTCTTTCAACATTTGATCCATCTGTGGGATTTCAAGTAGATCTTTTTGCCGGATTTTTGAACAATCATCTGGCAAGATTCTGTTCCAGGACTCGATGCAAGAAAAGCCTGGCAGACAGATGCCTTTTCTTTAGACAGGAATGTTCATGTATGATTTTCCACCCTTTCCACTAATATTCAGGGTACTGTTGAAGATTCTGAAGGAATCCCCCCCAAGATCATTGGGGTGACTCCCTTCTGGCCTAGGCGACTGTGGCCTCTTCCTTCTTTTGGAAATGGCCTTGAACAATCACCACACCTTCCTCATAGGATAGATTTACTCACACATGAACAGACGTGTTTGATACACTCCAACATCAATAATTTTGAATTGACTGCCTGGGTGATAAGGTCTTAATTCTTTTAAGGTGCCTAATAAAAGCCATGTCTGACCCAGAGCTGCTAGATATGCTACACCTAAAGAAATCCCAGGCCCTCTGTGCCACACACTCCAGGGACCTAAACCTCAGTACCACCATAAACAAAACATGCTGGAGGGACAGGTTCCTAACCCAGAGACTTCCCATACTCTGGAATAAACTTCCCATTCACTGGCCCTCTTTAAGAGAAATCTTGATGAGTGGATGGGCAATAGGAAGTTCACCCCAGGGATCACTTCAGTGGCCTAGCTTGACAGGGGCACTGGAAACTAACTTTGGGCAGCATGATGCCAGGGAATCTTCTTGGGCTAGGCTTATATAGGCTCCAGGGTCATTAGCCTTGTACACACCTATGAACCTATGAATAACTGAGGACATGCAGCAGGTACTTATGGAGGCAAGACAGCTTGCTACTAGAAAATCCTATATTAGCAAATGGAAAAGATTGTCTAGTGGTTGCCAGCAACATAACCAGCACCCATTCATGGATTGTTCTCTGGTTCCACAATATTTGTGTGAGTTGCTGTCCTGTGGCCTTTATTTATCTAGCAAGTTTCATTTATTGGCCATTTCAGCATGTCCGCCCATAGATCCTTCTCTTTCAAGACGGTCTTGTGTCAAAATATTCTTGAAAGGGATTTGTATAAAAAGGTGCCAGGTAAACTGGTGGCCCCTCCTTGGGACCTTAATTTTGTGTTAGAGAAGCTAACACTTGCTCCATTTGAACTAATCTGGCTGACTTGGGGTTCTTTACATGGAAAATAGTTTTACTGATTGCTCTGATCTTTGCATGATGGGTATCTGAGTTGCAAGCTCTTATGGTTAGTCAACTCTACCTCATTTTCCATAAGGGCAGGGTTTCTTTGAGAACTAATCCTACTTTTATGCCAAAGTGATGTCTGAGTTCACTTTAAAGCCAAATTATTCATCTCTGGTTTCTTCAATAAATCTAAAAATGAGGTCAAAAGGATTCTGTGTATCTTGGATGTCCAGGCAACTTTTATACTACCTTGACAGAACTAGATTGCTGAGATCTTTAAGATCGTGTTTATTTCAGATAACCTGTGTCAAAACAGACAATTTCCAATTGGTCGTCTAAGGCTATTATGTGTTATACTCACCATAACAAATCTATTCCAGGCAGGGTCAAGGCCTTCTCAGCCGAGGTCTTGGCTTCATCTATGGCTTTTTGGGAAGGGTTGGATTCTAGAAATATTCTAGAAGCTGCTATTTGGTCCTCTGTACATACATTTACAAAGCACTATAAGCTTGATTCCTTCCCTAGGTCCAGATGATGCTTTTCTAGGACCATTCTCCAGGGCTTCCTGGACTCTTCTCCTTCCCCCACTCAAAAGTAGTTAGCTGTAATATTGCTACTGCAGCACTGATCACTGTTATGAACATAGTACAAGTTGAACTTATCATAACAGTAGATGTTTGAATGATCACTGCTGCAGTAGGTGCTCCATCCCTCCACCCCCCTTCTTTTTTGGTGTGTTTTTTTATGCTAGGTTGTGAACATTTGTTTTGTGTTTCCTAGCTTATTTCTTTCAGGGCTCAGTCTCCCTATTTCTGCTGGCAGGAAAGCTCTGAAGGGCTTCACTCCCAAACTTGTCTTTGTCAGCTCAGATCAAGCTGCTTGGCAGTTTGGGCTTGTGGAAGATTCCCTGAATGGTAGGAAGCTGGCCAGGCATTATATCCTTAGCAGAATATTACCCATATAGCTAAGGCTACTGCAGCAGTGATAATTTGAACCTCTATTGTTATGTTAAGTTCAACTTGCACTACTGAACTTTCTTCATTATGATCATGCAAAACCAGACACTACAGTTTATTTGGGGCAACTTGACTTCCAGAAACAGTTGTTATGGCTTTCTTGTTTTACATATACTTTTCTTCTCTGGTAAGAACAACTTTCATAGCCTCTGATTTTTTTTAATTTCCCTAAGTCTTTTGGGTTTCTAATACCATGATGGGAATGGACTCCATTCCTAAGTCAAAGTATGATTAAAGTTCATGAAATTAATATTATTTCAATCTCTGATGTCAGCCAGATGTGCTGTTCGCAGTACCCACAATGTGCCCAGTAATGACGACTCCTGCAATTCTTACAGTGTTACATATATTGGTAACATATCTAAGTATGATTGTAGATTGTTTTTTATAAGACCCATGGAACCGTGTGGGTATCTTTCTTCCATAGTGCTCTCGTTTTTGCCTGCAAATCCTGATATTTTTTGACTGTCTGTCTGTGTATGCAAGACACTGTAGTCACTGGGTGTGGCGATTTCAATGATAAGTGCTACTTTTGTCTTTTCATGGACCACTATATCCAGTTTTCTAGCATCTATTTTTTGAACTGTTGGTAATGGGTGAACCCATGTGATGTAGACTTCATTATTTTCTATGATGCTTTGTGGCTCATGTTTCGAGTGTTTTTCAGCCACTTCAGTGTCATAATGTTTGCACAGTCCCCAGTGCAACAATCTTGCCACATTATTATGCCTTTCAGTATACATTCCTTCTGTCATTAGTATGCCACAACCAGCAATGAGGCGTGCAACTATTTCCAGTTCTGTTTTACAAAACATACATTTGTCTGTTTCTCCCACATGTTCAATGGACTTTGTAAACCAGTGTGTACGTAACCCACCATCTTGTGCCATCAATGTTAACCTTTCATCTCTTGGTTTGAATTCACCTCTCCATAACCATTCCTGCATTCGAACCTGATCAACATGAGGTTCTTCCAGAAGTTTTCTATACTTGCAACTATATGCATTTTCCACATTTCTTGCCTTCTCATCTGGTCCATCTTAGATTTATTCTCCTCATGTTTCAAAACTTTCACAATATTTGGCTCTTGTGAAGTCAGCAGATACGTGTGCAGTCCCACGATTGCAGATCTATACATGTAGTCAGTTTCAAGGAGGCCCATCCCTCCTTCGGAATGGAGAATACATAATCTTGGTATGTACTGATTTTTATAAATCATTTGGTGAGCATGAAGCATCCTTCTTGTTTTCCTGACTTATATCCAACACATTTTGGAGCCAGTCAATCGCTTCAAAACTGTAATTTAGGAAGAGCAAATTGGTTTATAGCTTGAATTTTGTTCCCAGATGTCAGCGTTGTTTTCAGCATTAATTTAATTCTGACTCTGTGGTAACAACCGTTTTTTTGAAGTTGTGTTTCTGTTAAGAACAATAAGGTCTCTGGTAAGTGCAGCTTTCGCATTTGCTGTCTACCTGCAACCCTCTGTGTCTGCAACCATTTACACAGCCCATTATTTGAGCCCGTATGCACCAGTAGCTAGAGGGAGCTCAAGACCTATTTTTCAAAATATTCTCATTCTGCCATCACAGTCTGTTGGCCACATTGTTGCAGTAGTTAAGCTTTCAGTTTATTACTGGTAACCGTCAGTTCCATTTCAGTTTCAAACTTTATTTCAAGCAGATTTCTTAGTGTGTAATAGTATACGTTAGAGGATTATAATCAGAGACTCAAGTTTTTATGTATTCTTAAAATAGACTCAAGAAATTTCCATCAATAATAAAGCTAAAAAAGTGAGTTTCTAGAAAGCACACATAAGTAAATATATATGATCGGAGACCCAATCTTAATTATCTGTAATACATGGGGAAACTATCTCCCCTGAACAGAGGCCATTGGCCTAGTAGGACCATACTTCTCAACTGTCCAGATTTTTGCCACACTTTTTCTGTCTGTTTCTTATAAAATTTTGTTTTTCCAGCTGATCTTTGTCAAATTATTGAGGATTGAAGTTAGAAAATATTGGCAGACACTTGAGTTTCAGATTTTATACCCATCAGAAAATTCATGCTAATGCAAAACCTGTTTATCTATCAACTTTCTACTTTTGTAAGAACAATATTTAAACATTGTCCCTATTTTTTGGCCTTTGTCCCCCATTATTTATAGCTTTGTCCAGATATCTTACTCTAAGAGGTAGAGAGGTATGAGTGGGACTAACCTCGTCAATAAGGTGTAAATAAATAAATGTAACTGCCCCAATGTGCTACCCATTAAAATAAATTAAATGTGACAATGCCACTGTCACACTTAGTAAATCTTGAAACTTGCATGTTGTACCCCAATAAAGGTAAAACTACTCCCTAAGAAATACTGAAGAGGCAAACCTTGCACTGAACAACCTCCTCTCAAAACAGCATTTTTCATTATTGTCTGCTTAATACTTTACTTTTAAGCTGCAAGGTTGTTTATACGTAGTCCTCAGGTGAATTTAGCTGTAGTTACTGTTCATATGTTGATAACTAAACAGCATGCATGTTAATAGTAATTAAACGAATTGTACCTTAGAACTCATGTTCTTTCTAATAGACATCAGTATGGCTAACTTAAAAAAAAATGTATTATCATGCACTGTAATTTAATTGCTCCTGCCTTTCTTACACAGTGAAGTATGTTCATCTTTCTTACCTCCTTTAAAATACCATGGAGCTAGGAAATTTGCATGTTAAGTGTATTGTAGATAGGATTTTTCATGCAGCTGTTCCCTCTGAAGTTCATGCCAATCTTTAACTAAAGAGATTCAGTAAGGACCGCAGAAGACTGCCTTAGGAATTTGTATTTTATTCTCAAGCTCCAGCTAAGACTCTGGCCTTTATCCTTGTGTTTGCCCTTTGCTTCATTGACCACCACTTGCCATTGTTTTTGCCAACACCACATCTGCTCTGAGTCTGTTTCCAGCCCAAAGCATTGACCCATGTAGGTCTGCTTTTAAATTAAGGTTGCCCACTGAGGGTATCTTTATTCGCTTTGGCAGTGGTTTTCCTATAGATGGTAAAAAGTTAGTCTGTACTGGCCTTCTTTGGTATATCCACTGCATTTGGCATAATGGATCATTTATTTATTTATTTGCAGTTTGTTTGCCAGGATGGTCCAAATGGGCCACGAAGCGCCCATTTTCAATGGAGTCCTGGGGAGAAAAGCTGCAGCAAAATACATGAAATACAAGGATACAATATAAATAAAAGAAATCGCAAGAATACAATACAACAAAATACATGAAATACAGAGATAAATATAAATGCAGGAAGTCTCAAGTACACAAGATAAATTACTTGAATAAGAGAGAATTTAAAAAATGATTAATAACTTCCCATAGATTTGGCATTATGAGGTGCTAGTTAGAATAATGCATTAAATTTCATTACAAAGGAGTTCCTGTAAAATATGGTAGTCCCTACAGTTATTATTAGGAGTAATAAGACCGTAGGGAGCTATTTACAGATATATTAGGTTGTGGAGAGTAATTAAGGTAAGGAAATTATGTAGGATGGGAGCAAGAGCATTCCCATTGTGAAGTTAGGTGTGAGTGAAGTAGAGTTTGAAGGCAGAGAGAGAAGTAGAGTTTGAAGGCAGAGAGAGTCTGTTAGTGGTACAGATGAGAGGTGGAAGAGAATTCCAATGGTGTGCTAAGGAGAAGGATAGGAGGTACTTGCCTGGTGGACGGGAAGGTTTATGGAGTTCTGTTAGATTCTGGGAGTTGGAGCTGAGACATCGATTGAGAAGATGGATTTTGAAGGTGGAGGCAAGGGAGGGGCTGAAAATAAGTTTGTGTGCTTGATGTAGGGAAATACAGTAATGGGTAGTGGATCTATGGCCAGTCGCAAATTTTGAAATTTTGTAGTAGCAGGAGGAGGGTTTTGATTTAATAAAAGATTGCAGATTGGTAAGGATAGATGCACCATGTAGAAAGGAAGGGATGAGGTAAGTAGTAGTGAGAACAAGTCTAGTAGGGAGAGAGATACAACTGTCATGACAGTAAAGCATGCCTAATTTTGTCTGTTTTTTTTTTTTTATATTAACTTGCAAGTGACTATCAAACTTTAGCTGATCATCGATGAGAATTCCTAAAAGTTTTGCAGTGGAGACTGTTTTGAGAATTGTTTTATTCTGGCTGGTGATAGAGAATGAGTCTTTATCTAAGGTGGTGGTTTTAGAAGGGGTAAATATCATTAATTTAATCTTGGTAGCATTGAGTGCCAGTTGGTTGTCTACGATCCATTGTTTGGTAGAGGAGAAGGCTTCCTGAGTTAATT
Organism: Protopterus annectens; assembly: GCF_019279795.1. Classification (NCBI taxonomy): domain Eukaryota; kingdom Metazoa; phylum Chordata; order Ceratodontiformes; family Protopteridae; genus Protopterus; species Protopterus annectens. Next base: position 1,030,999,300 of record NC_056748.1, read on the forward strand.
GTACTAATGAAGAAGTAGAGGTGGCAGAGTAGGTTATTGTCGCGTCGTTGGTCTATTGGATGAGTTTGGCATTAGGGATGGCATAAGTCATTTATAAAGATATTGAATAGGAGGGGACCTAGATTTGAACCTTGGGGGGACGTGGGAGTATCTAGGAAAAGTGAAATCACTTTTTTCTACTTGACTGCTTGTTGCCTGTTTGATAGGTAACTGGTGAACCAGTTGGTAGTGGAGGGGGATAGGTTTAGTTTAGCGGGTTTGGTAATGAGAAGGTTGTGAGAAATGGTGTCAAAAGCCTTTATAAGGTCTAAGAGGAGGGTGGATGCAATATGACCGGTGTCACGGGCCTTGTTAATGGTCTCTAGGAAGGAGAGAAGAGCAGTGGTAGTACTATGGCCTGGTCGGAATCCATGCTGAGTGGGAGTAAGAAGGTTGTTGTTTAAGAGATAAGGTAGAAGTTCAAGGGGATGCATTTTTCGAGAAGTTTAGAAATAGGGGATAAGATAGCAATAGGTCTAAAGTTTGGGGATATCGTTGTTGTTGCCACCTTTATGGAGTGGAATAATAAAGGATCATGACTTCTTGACTGAGCACTTAAGAGTTTACTGTGACTTTTCTAGCCGTATGTTTGATTGGTTTGGCTCTCAGGCTGTTCATAGAGTGTGGTGTCAGTAGTTAAATCATACGATTGTCATATTGTAGAGTAAGGTGTATCACAGGGCTTGATCTTAGAGGTGGTGGTGATCTCTGTATATGTACTGCCCCTTAGGTAGGTTATTTAACAAAGAGGTGTTTCCTACTTTTTTTTAATTTCTCCAAGTCTTTTGGGTTTCTAGTACCATGAGGGAATGAACCCCATTCCTAAGTCAATCTGATCAAAGTTCATGAAATTAATATTTTCCGTCTTTGATGTTAGCAAAAAAAGTGTGCAGATCTACACTTGTATTCAGTTTCGAGGAAGCCCATACCAAAGTCCATAGCTTGGACTTTGTTCCTTAGATGTTAGGGCTGTTTTCAGTATTAATTTTTTTTCTTCTAAAATATTCCTTACAGAGTTTTGTTTGCATTTGTTCATGTTTTGTTGATCCTTCATCAATTCCCAAATATTTATACACTCCCTCCTGCTCACGTTCCTTTATATCACATTCCTGCCCCTAGACTGATATTTTCTTGGTGCTGCAGCTTTCCTGCTTTAAATGTTGCTTTTGCAAATTTATAAAGACTAAATGATATTCTTATATCATCTGAGAAAGTTTTAACCACTTGTAGTTGTGCTTTTAAGCTCCTTATCTGATGAGCTATACAGTTTTAAATCATCCACAAAAAGAAAAGTCTTAACGCTTGGTTGTTTTTTGGGAGCCAAATTGTAAACATGACCTAATTTGCTAAGTAGATAGCTTAATGGGTTAAGGGCAAGTCAAAAGAGCAGCGGTGGCAGTCAACCTGTAATATCCCCCTTTGAATTTTTATCCCTGAGATAATAATTTGTCCTTTGTCATTGCTTAGCTGCAAAGTTTTTTGCCACTGTTTCATGGTCACCGTAATGTAATTGTTCAGTGTAGGGTGTATCTTATAAATCTGTAAGCACTCCTTTGTGCATAAATGTGGGATACTGTGAAATGCTTTTTTGTAATCTACCTATGCCATACTTCGATTTTTCCTCGTTTTACAATTCTCCATTATGGCTTCATTTAACAACAAATGATCCTCTGTTCCAAATTACTTTTTGTTACCATTTTGTTCTGTTGCCATGATTGAGTTTCCTTCTAAATGACAAATGCTGTCAACATCAATTCAAGGATATAGTGTATACATTGATGGAAGGCAAGTTATTGGTCTATAGTTATTAGGATAGCTTGCAGGTTCACTGTTCTGGAGGAGTATTGTTTTTTCCTGTTAACCAAGTTGGTGTCTGTTCAGCATGCTCATATACGTAGCTCTTACTCGGGGCTAAATCTTCGTGTGAAGATGTTAATGCTTTTAGCCAGAAGTTAGGTACTATATCTAGGCCTGGGGATTTCCATTTAGGAGGTTTTCTTAATTTTATTTCAATTTCTTTGGCTGTTACTTCATCTCATTTCATATCTTCTACATTTGAACTTGTCACTGTTTCTTTTATGTCTTCTATCCATTCCACAGGGTCTTCATAGATCTTTCTCCAAAATGTGTCTATTTCTTCTTTTTTGGTGGTGGTTTTACAATCTTTGCTTTGTTTCCCAATTCTGTATTAAACTTTTTTAAATCATCAATGAATTGCTTATTTTGATTTTTTCTTTTTTATTTATCTGTGTATCTTCTAAGTTTTTCTGCTTGTGATGGTATCTTTAGTTTATCACTTGCAATAGTATAAGATAGATCCTGGTCTGTTCTGATACTGTGCATTGCCTATATCATGTCTATCTCTCCGAGTATTTTTGTGGGTCTATTCCCTCTTCTATACTCTTGTAACAATGACACTTCTTGTATTAATAGTTTTATAGTTTTCTCTATTTGATGCTTCCATGATGGCATTAGGTGTCTTCCCTTTCTTACCCTTCTTGCTCTGTTTTTTTGTGGTAAGACTTTATTTATTATTAATTTAGCTGCACAGTAATATATCCTATTTACTTCTGTTATATCACATGAATTTCTCTTAATAGTTTTGATTACTGTGCTTTGTTTTACTAGACTTCTTTTGGGTCTTATTGATTTCTGTAATCTATTCTTTCATCCAATTTATTATGGCTATCCATCTCTATTAAATCAAGCAACTCTTCCCTTAGATCATTTTCTTCTAAACTGAGGACACATTCTTTGTTTTGTTTCCTGTGGGCATTCTACAGAAAGTTCCAGAACATCTTCATGTGACACTTTCTCTTCAGCTGCATCCTGTGTCATCTGTTGCTCTTTCATATGGGAACTCACTGGCCTATTACTTCACGATATTGATGGTGTAAGAGCTGCCACATTTTCCTGCTCCTTCCCTTGCTGTGCAGCTACAACTGAACTTTTGTACTGTCTTCCTCTTGAAGGTTTCAGAGTATATTAATGTGGGACATAATCTGATGCTTCCTGTTCCACCTGTTTCTTCTTAATCTGGGGACTCCTTATTCCATCATGCTGTGATGTTACCAGGTTGAACTTTCAACACTAAATCCATCACTTTAGAGGTAATCCATAACTTCAGATGGTTTCTTTAACTTCTCCATTACTAATTCTCTTTTCTACTTTCCTAATTGTTTTCTTATTTTGTATTGTAAAATTGTCCATGTCCAGATGCCTTGGCCTGTATTTCTCTTCAAATGTACAATAAATCCTTCATTTTGCAGGTATTCCATAACTTCAGCTTTCATTTGTTTAATTTTTACTTTTAGTCTTCTGTTCTCGGCTCCCCCTTTATGACCTTAGTTTTTGTATTATGAAATATCTAGGTGCCTTTGCCTGTATTTCTCTTCAAATATCTTATGAGCTGCTCTTTTGTATTGATTAGTTTGACCGTATCCTTTGCATAAACATTGCACCATATCAGATCTCTTTCTTTCCGATGTCCATGTTTTTTTTTTTAAATACCTTTCAAAAATCTTTAAGTTTTTGTTCTTTATATTTTCACACTCCTTGTGTTTTCTTTTTCCAAATGGCCCAAAGTTTCTTGGTCTGTATAATGATCACAAATTTGCATTTGAAGCTTTTGACAGTTTTTCTTGTGCATATATTTTTTCTTTCCTCTTAATTTCTCTGTTAATCTTTTTGAATATCCTCCATCTGGAACTCTGGGCTGCTTACATAATAGTAACAATACAAGTTCCTATTTATTCTCAATAGTCCACTCTGTCATCAATATGGCTCTTTTTTGGGCTGTCAGTTTTTGTGTTTTTTGTGGACTACTAATTCCTTCTACAGTAGGAGTCCATCCTTCCTCTGTGCCTGGCTTAACCCCTTTATTGGACATTTTCTGTGTCTTGAGGATTCTACACTTTTATTTTTTTCTAGTCTTGGCACCAGTGCGCATACCTGGATTGGGCACCTTTTTTGTCCTGGGACTTGTGCACTCAGCTGTCTTTATGTCTTAGCCTACTTCTGTCCATTATATGTGTTGTATAAAATACAGTTTATATATCAGTGTTTTCTTGGTGAGATTTTGTAAAAACAGGATCTGTTTCATGAAAGTACTCAACAAGACTTGAGGATGAATTCTATTCCAGCAGTGCTACTCTCTTATGCTTGCTGATTTCGTACCATTAGTATGTAGATGATATTCTACGAGTCTGTTCCACTAAAGAGCGAGTCTGAATTTACCAGTCTTGAAGACTGCTTGTATTCGATCCTACATTAGATGATAGTCCGTTAGAAGCTGCGTAACATGATATGCACATCTATGCCCACCTAGCATCCTCAAGCAATGTCTAAAATAATTTTATAGCACACTGCTGCTATTTACTGCTAACAGCTGTTTTATACTGAACTTGTGAGAAATCTGTTTATATTGCTAGGAACAGATAGGCACTCTTATTACAGTCAGTAGGGTATTGCACCTCCAGTGAAAAAAACATAAATAAGATTTAAAAGATTATCTGCACACTAAGCAATTCTATTGCATATTCCTAAAAAAAATTACAATATTATCTGCTCAGTAGCAAGTCTATTAAATACCCTAAAGATTCTCTTACCCCTGGACTTAAATGGAAGATGAGCTTGCTTATTTTCCTCCATTGCCAGACTCTTGGTACTTGGTATCCTCAGGCAGTGTAACAACTGCTTGATGATCACATTCAATGAACCTTTGCTTAACTTGATACATTCTGTTGATGTGAGATGTAAGTACTTGACCAAAATGGAGGTCTCGCATTCAAAAAAAAGTCTGAGAGCACATCACAACTCCATAGCACTCCACACAAACCCACACTAAAGTAATTTACTCTTAGTCTGTAAAGTAGTCCTTGATTAAGCTTCATAGACCCATTAAACTGAGTCTCAGTGAAAACCAAATACTACACTATTTGTTGGCACAACTGTAGCAAAGAGTCATCATTAACCCCCTTTTCTCCATTCCTACATGAGGTTGAGGCATCATGTCAGCTATTGCCATCTCTCTCGATTCAGTGCCATTCTCTACCTTATTCATCAGTCGTGCATGACTGTCGAAGATCTTCCCTCACACAGTCCATCCATCTCTTTGTTGGAGGCCATTGTTTCCTCTTGCCTTTTCTGTCTGTCCCATATTTTTTTCACCAGATTGTCTTCACTTCTGCACATGTGCCTAAACTATCAATAGGTTCATAGGTTGGTACTAGACTATCAGCCCTAGGGCCTATGCAAGCCTAGCCATAACAATTCCCTGGCTATTTCTTCCCACACTATTTACTTCCCTGGACCTCTGTCTAGTACCTGCTTTGTTCTCTTTGACCTTCTCTGGAAGTAAAGCAACTCATGCTTCTGCTCTGATGTCATTATTTCTTCAGTCTGAGTGTGCATCCTACCATTCGTCTCAGGCACTTCATCTTCATCACCGCTAGCTTCCTCAACTGTCTTTACTGCCCAGATTTCTGTGCCATACAGTAGTACTGGTCACACAACTGTTTTGTATGCCTTACTTTTCAGCTTCCTTGCCATTCTTCTGTCATACACAACCCCTGACACACTGTGCCATTTGGCTGCTGCCTCTTTGATTCTTTTCGACCTCATTCAAACTTCCCTTCTCCTCACCCAACCCTCCTAGATACTTGAAGCTGTTAACTTGTTCCATTACTTTCCCTTATGTTTCAGTTCTCAGCTTTTGATTTCCCCATTTGCTGCTATTCCAAGTGTTTTATCTGTATTCAGTTTCTTCCCTTACACCTTCAGTTTTGCATTCCATTCCCCTATCCTTTGCTGAAGCTCTTGCTTAGAGTCTGCCTGTTCATAGGTGAGTACTAGGCTTTCCTGGAGCCTTTACAAGCCTAGCCCATAGATGTGCCCTGGCATCGTGCCGCCCAACTCTAGTTTCCAGTGCCTGAATCAAGCAGAGCCACTGGAGTGATCCCCGGGGTGAATTTTCTATTTCCCATCCACTCATCAAGATTTCTGTTGAAGAGGGCCAATGAGGTGCTGTGCTTGACGTGTATGGGAAGTTTATTCCAGAGCATGGGCAGTCTCTGGGTTATGGACCTGCCCCTCCAGCATGTTCTGTTGATTGTGGTAATGAGGTTGAGGTCTCTGGAGTGTGTGGTGCATAGGGATTGGGATGTCTTTAGATGTAGCATTTCTAACAGAGCTGGGTCAGACATGGCTTTATAAGTCAAGCAGAGATCACCTCTTAGTAGACTATATGAGACAGAGAATAGCTGGAGGTTTTTTAGTCGGTCCATGTAGCACATGTGTTTAAGGCCTAGAATCCTCTTTGTGAGGTGTTTTTGTGGCCTGTCCAGCTGTTGCATGCCAATTGAGGCATTATACTCGATGATTGGTCTAATGAGGGAAGAGTAGAGAGAGATGATGACCTCTTTCTTCCTGTATGCAAAACCCTTGGAAATGAGATGTGCCACATAGAAGGACTTTCTGATTACAATGACAATGTGGTGGCCAAAGGAGAGGTTGTTGTCAACCTTTGTCCCCAGATCTCTTATAACACCTTCAGTGTTCATTGGGCTCCCATTGATGTGGTAATTAGTGGGAACTGAGTTTTTCCCAAAGTGGCTGACGACGCATTTTTTGGCATTAAGCTTAAGGCCATGGTTTCGACACCAATCATTTGTCTCAGTGAGGCCTTTCTGTAGGATATCTGCGTCACTTGGGGAGTTAATAATGGCTCCCATCTTGCAGTCATCTGCAAACTTGGTCAGCCAGAATCCCTCCGTGTTGGCCTGGACATCTAAGAAGTAGATGTCTATTAGGAGAGGACCCAGGACCAGTCCTTGTGGGACTTCACTCGTGATTGGTCAGCAGTCCGATTTGGAGCCTGTTACTTTCACCCTGTGGGTTCTATCTGTGAACCAGTTTGCAATCCATGTAATGATATAGGGGGTTGATGCCTAGTTTGGTGAGTTTATCAATAATTCCCGAGTGAGAAATGGTATCAAAGGCATTGGCCAGATCGAAGTAGGCTTTATGAACTGCCTTACCCTCATCCACAGCTCTGGTGACTGCCTCAAAGAAGTCAACCAGGTTGAGCAGGCATGATCTACCTTTCACAAAACCAAATTGTGTGAGATATAAAGTTTGGAGATTCCCCATATCTTTGATTAGGTCCATGATGATGCTCTCCATAGCCTTACATATCAGACTTGTCAGGCTAATGGGGCGATAATTCCCCGGGTCTGTAGTCACTCCCCCTTTATGGAGAGGGATGACTGTAGCAGTGCTCCATTTGGTAGGGAAAAGCCTGAGGTGAGGTTGTGAGTGAACAGGGCACACAGATGTAGTGCCAGTTCATTTTGTAGTTCATGTAGAACACAGCCAGGGATATTGTCGGGTCGCTTGGAAGCTGTATTCTTGGCCTTGGCCAATGCAGCTTTAACCTGTGCTGCAGTAATGCTGGGTGCCTGGCATTCTTTCAGTATCATGAATGGTCCTTTGGGGGGTGGGAGAGGGGTAAGGTTTGCACTGAATCTGTCAGCCAGTATGTTGGCAATATCTGTTGGCTCAGTGTAGGAGGTACCATTGTGCAGTAGCTCAGAGCAAATCTGGGTATTGTCGTGGAGATTCTTAGGCAATTAAAGTTGATAATTTTTTAGTTGTACTGCAGTATAATTCTGGACAATGGTAGGATGCTGCTCAGGGCTAGGGTCATACCTGCCTGAACCACATCATCTGCATACATAATGCCACATCATCTGCATGCAGCAGTTTTGTTGATCTGGCTCTTCTGACTGGTTTGCTGATGTAGTCTTTCAGCGTCATGAACAGTACTGGGCTCTGAGCTGAATCCTGATGCACGCACATTCTCTCTGGGAGCCCCGTTGTGTGGTCAAACACAGTACTTGAGTTGTTGGGTCCTTGTACATATCCTGTACTAATTCTACCAGTGTTTTTGGGACTTCGAACCACTGCAAGACTGCCCAAATCCGCTTTCTTGGGACCTTATCATTTATTTTCTCCAAGCCTAGGAATGCCCATTTGGACTTTGTCCTCATCTGTAGTTTCTTCTCAATTGCCTGTCTCACTGCAAACATTGGGTCAGTTGTGCTGCATCCTGATCTGAATCAGAACTTCTCTTCTCCCATCTTACTTTCTACTACTCTGTGAATGCATTTATCAATCACCCTCTGTACAGCTTTCTTGAGTTTGATACCACCGTACTGCACACAGTTGTGGATGCCCCCTTTGTTATTGTACACTGGTACTGTTACGCTTATTCTCCAGCCATTTGAGGCATGCCTTTCTCTCTATACTGCTATTAGTACCCTCAGGAGCCATTTTTTACCTAACATCTTGATTGTATCTGCTGTCACCTCTTTTGAGCCCGCTGCCTTCTCAGTCTTCATTTTCCTTAGTACTGTTCTTACTACTTCTAGGATGGGCTCTGCCTTTTCTTTTATCATATGCTGTGTCTGAGGTAGTAAGTTTCTGTGGGGTTTTATTCATTCAGAAGCTGTTGGAAGTACTGTTTCCATCCATCTTTGATGTCCTGTGAACTGGTGAGTACATTGTTGCTTCTTTGGGGTTTTCTTTATTCAGAAGCTACTGGAAGTAATTCCATCTGCCTTTGATGTCCTGCAGACTGGTGAGCAGGTTGTTGCTGGCATCCCCTATGAAGGTGTCTATCTTCTTTGTCTTTCTGTCTTTGCCTTGCAACCTGTTATAGTTTCTTTGTGCCATCTATTGACTCCCCTTCAAAAAGCTGGTAGAGTGCCTTTGATGCCTTGTTCTTTGCTATTGCAACTTCTTTCATTTTTTTAAACACCTTTACTGAATTATCACTTGTAACATAGGCAAATTTACATTTATACAAAAGTAATCAAACTAGGTGAAATTGAAGTGTATTAACCCACCACGGTGTTTGCGCAGGAATGGGTGTGCCCGCCATGATTGACATGCGGGAGGGCAGGGATTAACAATGACATGCTTATGGCCTTTCCATTCAAATAATATAACATTAACATGGTGTTGAAGGTGTTGCATCTAGTCATTATGCTAAGTATGAACGTACCCCATTGTTGCATAGAGTCATTATCACATCAAAATGCACTGTTAATATCTGAAAATGTTAGCGTTTGACACATCCTTAACATGCAGGCAGCAAATTGTTCTATGATCTTCATTTTCTCTATATAAAGTGGTCCTACTGTCCCTGTAGTTCTGTTTGTTTCAGAGAAGGTCTGCTGTTATCTGGAACAAGGGCACACATGCTTCTGCCTCATCAGCAAACATAAGTGTTGCCGCAAAATGTTTACGGAGAAGCCTAACCACATGCTCACATTTACAGCAGATGTTCCTGTTTTTACAAAGCCTTTTTCCCCATGCATGCCTCACAGCTTTACAAATGTTAACAGACTGACCCTAACGAATTTGGACATATTTGGAAAGAGGAGCATTTCTGTTTTTTTTTTCCCCCCATGATATAACGTGAATCACACCGACCGCAGGTCTGTATTTTTCAAATTCGTTTGTCCCCATTGTCAGTGTGTGCCCGTGGACAGAAATGCCTCACAGAATTACAGTGTGGGCTCAGATTTAGGTAGTTATAATATTGTGACAGTACTGCTCAACTTCTTAATGCAAGATATGTGGACAAAGTCTCCTATGATATGTGCAGGGGGCCAAAGAAATAGGGAAAGTTTTTAAATCTTGGTGTCATAAACCTAAAAGCCATTATTGGGCTAACTGTCTATAAACATCGAATGTGTAGTATTCTTCAGTAAGTGCAATCATCAGTGATTTGCCAGAAAACCACACAGTCTTTAGAAGGCTCAATTGAAAAATGAGATGTGTACCGTGTTTTCTGTTTATAAATGTAACTGTACAAACAGTACTTGCCTTTGTACTTTTATACCGAGTTGCGAAATAAAAATGATTTCACAGCAATCGCATCTGCGTTTTTATGTTATGCATACAATGTTTTCTTTATAATCTAATTTTTTTGTGCAATTACATTTTGTTTTGGTGGATTTGAATACACGTATAATATTTTCTGTTTATAGATCTATATTACCTTGTGTTATGGTGGCATCTTTCAATCAAACGGTGGGCGGTGCAGTCAAAATGCTCACAGGTGGGGTTTGGGAGGGGCTTGCTACTGCGCATCTGGTGGGTTAATACACTTCAATTTCACCTCAAACTGTATTAATTTAATATTAACAAACATTATACTTCACATATATTGCTACATATCATATAACCTAAGCGGCATTATTTAAATTATTCAATTCCTCACCCTTATTTTTAATCAAGAAATATCTTTATTAAGCCATCATGACATAAGCATTCATACATTTATATAAATGAAAACAAACCACACCAACACAATCCTAGTTGCAAGCATATTACATCACAAACCATGTTGACACGCTCCCAGTTGCAAACATTATACATCACTTATAATCTACCCAATCATTTTCAGTCAAACATTACATAGCTCATTTATGCATTGTTCCCAAAATTCCCATTTTTTCCTATGTAGTTTGTTCCTACCCTTTTTTACAGATCTCAATTCCATTTTCTATCTCACTACTTCTAATATAGTTGTTTTTTGATTTTCATTGCAACTTCTTTCTTAGCCTTTTTGTTACCCAAACAATATTTCTTCCTAGCCTGAGTTGTTTTTTTTCTGTCTTCCACTTTTCTCTGCATTCCCTCATTCATTTGATGATTTCCTGGACTTCTGCATTCCAGCATCAGTTTTCCTTATGTACCTTAGTTTCATACCTGCCTCTGCTGCATATCTGTTCTGTAGTCCTCACATATGCTGTTTTGAGGCATTGCCACTCACTCATCTTCATTTCCCAGTCTGTATTAAAAAAACGAAAGTTTTAAATAACGAACGCCCACATGAGCAAAAATGCAGGACATTGAAAGTGTTTTTTTGGGATCGCAGTACAGTGAAGATTGGAATATTTGCCCTTTCCTCACTGTAGTGCGATCTCAGAGTTGGAATATATAGTTAGAGGGGCTCCCCACAATAAGGAGTTTGAGGTCTTGCATTTTCGCTCATGTGAGCGTTCGTTATTTAAAACTTTCATTTTATCAATATAGACCCTTCATTTCCACCTGTTTCATCATCTTCTTGGATGTTTAGGACCTTGAGTAATTCCTTGAACTGTTGTACTTTCTCTCAAGCAAACAGAAGTCTAGAATGGCTTCTCCTTCACTCTTGTTTGCCTCATCCATGTGGATCCAGGCAGTCCTCATATCCTCTTCTGTCTCTCCCGATCAGTGGGAGGGTGGCCTAATGGTTAAGGTGTTTGCCTTACAAGCACAAGGTGCAGAGTTTGAGTCTCACAAGGGATAATTGGCTAGGCTTAAAAAGGTTCACAAGGGCAGTTAGTTTAGTACTAATCTATGAACCTGTGTGTACTCAAGTCACCCATTATCAACAGCAATTCATGTCCTAGTTTATCTATTGGGTCCTGCAATTGTTGTCTGAATGCACTCTTCTCACTATCGCAACCTTGCTGTGGGGCGTAGGCTGAGATTATGAATACTGCCCTGTCATTAAGATGGAGTCTGATTGCCATGAGTTTGTCACTAATTCTGATGACAACCCTCATTGCCTACTGAAGCCTCTCCCTCACCACAATTCCCACACCATTTCTAGCCTGTCCATCTCCAGAGTAGTAGACTCTGGATCCCAAGCAAGTGGCTTTGCTGCACTACCCTTCCATCTTGTCTCCTGGATAACATAGGATGTCCAGCCTCCTCCTTACCATCCTGTCAGTGAACCTACATTGGATGTAGCAATTCTTAGTTCATGTTTGACAGGTTGGTTGGTTTTATGACCAGCTTTCGCTCAACAGAGCTTTCCCAGGTAACCCAAGCTGGGCAACTGGATGCTGGCTGGCCAATAGCTGATTGACCCAGGGCTGCTGGACTTTATGGCAGATGCACCCTGGCCAGTAGGGGCACATACACCTCTTCCACCATTAGCATGGGCCCCAGACATGGGTCGGTATAGGCCAAGCCCTCAACCCACTTATCACAGGCAAACACACATGGCCATAGTGAGTTAACAAATTTTTAAGTCTACTTGTGCATGGTATTACTATTACTTTTCCTTGTTGTTTGTATAATGTTTACATATTAAGCATTTTGCTTAAATCAGTTTTCCTGAAATTTAATCTGACTGTCCAATTACAACTTTATATTCTCTTCATTTTGCAGAACACTGCTCCACAGACGAGGATGATATCAGGTGCGTTAACACAGAAGGGAAGACGTTCACAATGCTTCATAATGAGGAAAATTCAGGAATTCGTTACTGTAAGTGTAGACCTGGGATTTGTCCCTTTTTTAATATAACTAAACACAAATTAACCATTCTAGTTTATCTCTAAAGCCTTGTATTTTGTGGCAACAGGCAAGTCAAATGAGACTAAGTTACATTAACTATGTACGTAGATTTAACGCAGTTTAAAGACTGTTTTGATTACTGTATGCTTGTATTGATAAAAAAATATTTTATTTGTTTCTTGTTCTGCATTGCAGGTATCTGTGAGTGCAAAATTAGCGAGCATTATTCAAATCAGAACCTAAGCTTTTTGATAATTAGAGATAAAATACTTGTTCGAAGGGATTTTTTTTGTCTAATACAGATGTAATCATCTTAACTATTTGACAGAGGTGGGCTTGAAAGAGTTTACTATAACTGTGTTAATTCCCTGAAAATGCTGAATGAGGTTAGTATTTATGAAGAGGTGTAGTGTAGCAAGTTATTCGGTGCTAAAAAGTTACTTGGTTAATTTTAAGAAATGTTTAATGGTGCTTTAAGTTTCTTACCGTAAATATAGATAAATGAATGGTTTACTAAAGGTGCATCAGTAATTGACAACTCTTCTTGCCTATAGTGAGCTGTTCTAAAACAGTTGCTGAATATTTTTTTTTCCATCAGTTTTAATGATTTATATCAGTAGGGCATCTGCTTATGTTGAAGATGCAGCTTATTTTTTTTTCTTGTTTTCATCCAGAATGGTTTAAGCAAATAGAGCTCAGAGATTCTGTTTTAGTCAAGTTAGCTGTGAAGTCATTGTACATGTTATACCCATGGACAGTGATGTAGAAACCGTAAGATAGCTTTTGAGTATGTTTTCCAGATGTTCTTTATAGTCATTGTTACAGTACTAATCTTTGGGAATTCTTGCTGTGCAGAAGCCCGATTTTCCAGAGTCTTGGCATCATATTAAGCCAATGGACGTTTTATGACCAGTGTGCAGACATCATGGTAGAAGGAAGGCATCAGCTGGTGACATCTTCAGTTCTTTCTAAGCCTGCAGTCTGATGCATTTAGTGCGTTTGTGTTCTATGCTTGCAGTATGTCGATTTGCTCATTTTTCTAGAGGTGTTCTGCTTCCAGACAGATAAGTTAATGCTTAGAAAGTTAATAACTGTTTGTCCTGTGGGGAGCAAATCCCAAATAAAGACTTTTCAATCGTTTTGCTTGTTTTGTTTGGGGCCTCAGCACAGTATCTCTAACTGCTCTGACTGCCAACTTCCATACAAATAGCCTTACACATAGGGCCAAGGTACTCGTCATACATATGGAATCCTTGTGATTGGCTTCATCACTAGCATGTCAACCCCTGTCTTTGTCAGGTTCCATTTCCACTCCGACAGCCACTGGTGAGATCCTCAAAAAGGAAAAAGATAAAAATCCCAGGGATCTGGAGTCCACAGAAAAAGTGATTGCATCTACCTCTAAGTTGGCTGAGGACCTTGGTGAGATGCCTTTGCATCCCCCAGGACCGGCAGCTACTCGGCTGGAACCCTCTGGCATGACACCACAGGAGGCTGCCATGATCCCCGACCTTCCCACAACTAACCATTGTTCAGACATCAATTGGGTCTGATACCGCTATGTAGGCATCTGCTTTTGATATCTAATAATTGGTTCCACAAGGAGTACTTACTCTTCTGCTGACTTCAAATGTTCCTTCTGAAGTCAGGCTCAGTATAAATATCCCTCAGCCATGCATGTCAAACGACCATTAAAACAGAAGTGTACCCCTGCCATGACCTCTCCTCTGCCCTCTGTCTCCAGGTCGCAGGATGAAGTTGAAGACCTGGTTAAGATAGTGCAGGAATTCATGGCCTTCATTAAAGCTAGAGAGCCTTTGCAGACTTTCCAAAGTCTCCGTGTCTCTGACCAGAAGGACTAAGGATGTAGCCTTCCCAGAGGAGGAAGACTCCTTATTCTTGGAAGATGTGGAAGAACTCGTCTACTCAGGTCATTTGCAACCCCAAACCTACCCTGAATGGGACTCCTACACACAGTCTTCTGCCTCCCAACAGGAAGACCTTTCCTTTGGGGAAATGTTGTATAAAATGAAAGAAGCCTTTAAAATTGGAAAGTAAGCAGTTTTCCCAGACTCAGAAACACTACAGGGAGCTACTAAGCTTACCCCTTCCCTCAAGCATCGGCTATTTCCCCAGTACACCGCATGCTAGATGATTGATGGTTTGAGGATATAGCCCTTCATCCAGATTTCTTACAGCCTGCAGCTAGGAAACCAGATAGGTTTTACAGGGTACTTAATTCCCACAGTCATCTCTCCAAAAATCCTAAAGCAGATCCCTCTTGAGTCTCTACAGAAGCTACCGAAGGAGTTACCCAAGATCCATCCTGGCACCCATTACCTAATGACAGGTAGAGCAGAGTCCTGGGCAGGTTTGGCAAGAAAACCTGTACTTCTGCTACATTTGCTATGAGAGCATTAAATTGTCAATTTCATATGATGAACTGTTTGGAATCGGTTCAAGACAAAGTGTTGAAAAACAAACTTGATTGCATATCAGACAGAACTTCATACAAGAAGTTGCAGGACATGGCTAGAGAAGCCTTTACAGCTACCAGGCACTCCTTGAAATGTGGCTATGGCACCATAGATGCTTCTTGCAGGGCAGCTACCACAGGATCAGTTACACACAAACATACTTAGCAAAGAACTCAGCCATTGTCAAACCAGGTTAAGTCAGAGTTATTGGATGCTCCTCTGGACAAAAAGTTTCTATTTGGGCTCCCAGAAGAACAAGTCATTGAGAGACTAGACAAAGCAGGCAAACTGATTAAACTGTTAAATAATTCCACTTGTCCCCAACCCACAATACAGTAGAGACTACCCCTGTAAGCCTTGGCCTTTCTCACCTAGACAAGACAAGAGAAGTCCTCCCCATGGAAAAAGACCAAGGCAGTCGAGAAGATGGCATCCAGAACAGCCTCATAGATTGAGTGCTGCCACAGAGCACACCCAACACAGAGAACAGATGTGACTATTTTCTACCTCTTCTTGGCCCCTTAACCTCCTCACTGTCAGACCCCTAGGTAGGCAAGCATGTTTTCCATTTTCTTAAACCAATGGAAAACCATTACAAGGGATCTGTGGGTTCTCAGCATTATAGGAAAGGGATACTTTATCCAATTGAGGCAATTTCTCTCCTCTGAAGGAGCAAGAAAACCTCTTATCACCAATTATCCATGATTTGCTGAGGCAAGCATCCATACAGCTGGTTCCACTAGGTCAAGAGGGTTAACATTTTTATTCAAGACTATTTCTGATCCCAAGAAAAGAAAGAACCTGGAGACCTATCTATATCTGTTAAGGAAACAAATTCCTTCCTGTGGCAAAATTCAAGATGCTTACTCTGTAAACAGTTTTGCTTATAATTTTTCAGTATGCCTCCATGGTTACAATTGACCTGAAGGATGCCTACCTCTCAGCCACGGAAAATACTTACGATTCATAGCCTTAGGCTCCCACTTCCAGTTATGACTGTGTCATACATGGAAAATTGACTTCAGAGACCCTCAATGCCCTCCAAATGCCTGTAGACTGCTTCCAAAAGGTGGATCTCCCATTAAATGTACAGAAGTCTCGGATGACTCTCCAAACAAGGATTTTGTTTCTGGGAGCTGTGATAGGCTCCATCCAACAGAGGGCAGTCTTCCTCAAAGTACTTAAACCACTTGCTTACAAATTAACTTATTTTCGCCAGAGAGTTAAGGATCCTAGGCTACATGGTTTCATCTATGCTAGTGGTCCGTTTAGCAAAGCTTCACATGAGGAAGATCCAGTGATTTCTCAAAAATGTTTGGGAACAACACTGTCAGCCCCAACCCTTCTTCCTTGTTTCCAGGCCTCAAGGAGGAACTTCTATGGAGGATATCCACCATACAAAACAATCCAGGAGCAACCTTTACTCTGCTTCAGGCAGACATGTCAATCACCACAGACAGCTCAGACAAAGCTTGGGAAGCCCACCTAGGTCCAATGAGGGTAACAGAGCATTTGATCCCCAAAGTAGAGACAGTTGCCTGTCACTCTAAAGGAAATGCTAGCAGTTTTTCTAGCCATGAACGCTTTTCGACAGCACCTGAGTCCAGGAACCCTGCAAATTTGGACAGACAATACCACAGTCATGTGGTACATAAATGGAGGAGACCTTGTCTTACCCTTTGTGCAGCCTTACCAGACAAATTAGGATGGTGACCCAGGATATGGGAATCACTCTCACTGCATCATACATACTAGACCACAGCAGTTTTTGTGTAGATTCCCTGAGCAGGGACTTACTAGATCCAAGCAAATGGATTTTGAAAAGGTAAGTGTTAGATCTCACTGCAATGTGGGAAATCCCATCTATGGACTTTTTTGCCTCTCTATCCAGAATAAACAACTTCTAAGGTTCTGCTCCAGGACCCAACAGGAGGGAGCCTGGAAGATAGATGCTTTCTCCTTCACATGAAGACAGAAATTCCTGTATGCCTTCCCTCCATTACCCTTGATTCCAAGAGTACTTACTAAGACCAGGGCCAACAGATCCAGCCTGATTCTGGTAGCCCCTTTCTTGGCCAGAAAGCATTGGTTCTCTGTAGTCCTCACCCTCAGATGGGGGAGGTTTTGCATGTTCCTGAAGGACACAGACCTTCTCATCCAAATCAGGGGATCTGTTTTCAACCCCAGCCTGTCATCTCTCAACTTAGCAGCCTGGAGGATTCAGCCATAACACCCACCTCGATGCGTTATCCTAAGAAGGTGTTATCTATTCGTAAGGAGGCAAGAAAGCCAAACACTAAGAAATCGTATATGGCAAAATCGGAAAAAAAAAGATTCTCCTTACTGTGTCATGGTCAACCAGACTATTCCAGGTCAAGCTAGCATTCATTCAGTATTGCTTTACCTGTTTCACCTGTTAGAGCAGGGTCTTTTTCACTCCTACATAAAGGTTCATGCTTTGACAGTTTCAGCTTGCCTACAGACTACACCATCACTTTTCTCTCACCCACACATGAAAGGAGTGATCACTTAAGGCCTCCTAGGAGGGACCCTATTCTTGAATGGAACTTAAAGTATCTTTTTTAAAAGCTAACCTTACCACCCTTCAAAACAGCTGGACTTAGAGTTTCTCACTAAATGGAGTCTGAAGCTACCCTCAAGATGCTGACCTTGAAGACCATCTTCAGCTAGCAGAGTCTCTGAACTGCAGGCTCTCATGAGTATGTAGCCTTTCACCGTCTTCCACAAGGACAGGGTATAACCCTCAGAACTAACCCTTCATTTATGCCCAAGGTGGCTTCTGAATTCAGCTTTAACCAGGCTATCCAGCTGCCAGTTTTCTTCCAAATCCAAAGAACAAGGCAGAAAGAATCATCCACTCATGGGATGTCCACAGATAGATGACGTACTACCTGGACAGAACAAAGAAGACTGCAGACAGAGCAAACCAGTTGTTGGTATCCTTCACAGAGAGAAAACAGGGCAGGCCTGTCTCAAAGCAAGCCATCTCAAAAATGGATGGCAAAATGCATCAGGTTCTGTTACACACTATGGAAAACCACTGCCTGGCCGCATTAGATTCCCACTCCACCAGGCATGAGGCAACCACCACAGCCTTCTGTAAAGGAGTGCCCGCTCAAACAATCCATGAATCAGCCACCTGGAGTTCTGTTCACACCTTCACAAAACATTACAGGTTAGATCAAGCATCCAAGGCCAGAACAGGGTTTGCCTCTACTATCCTACAAAATATTATTTCCTAGAAATCACTACTACATCTCCTTCACCCAAAGAACAGCTTTGGGAGTCGTCCCAAGGATTAGTATTGCAACATTGACTACGAAGAACATAGTACAGTTGTGTCGCACTTACCATAATTCTAGATGTTCAGGTAGATCAGTGTTGCAGTAAACATTCCTACCCCTCATCAAAAGAGAGACCTCTTCTTCCTCTTGCTGTCCATTTTGGCTCATTCCAAGCTTCTCTCTCTGCTTTTCCTTTTGCATTCACTACCAATACCAGACAGTTGAGGAGGTCGTGCTGTCTTCAGACATCAAACTACTTTCCCAGCTTAGACCTGAAGATTGAGCTGAAAAACACCTTTTCTGTATACCCTGATGTCCAGACATCAGTCATAAGATGTCTTTCAAATTGGATGTGATGCTCAGACTCTTGAAATCAGGCCAGTTGCCAACTTATGCGCAGGTGAAAGTCCCAAGGATTAATACTGTAACACTGATCTACTCGAGCATCTGCAGTTATAGTAAGTGAGACACAGCTGTACATTCTGCTACTCTAACAGATCCTGTTTTCATGCTGGCTGTTATACTAAGATTATAATTTGTTTACACAGTTTTTTTTCTGTAACTGGTCAGAGAGTTGGTGGGCAGAGGTGGCCCCAGTTATACCAGTGACTTTATGAGCTTTTCAGAAAAAGTGCAGATCTTTAATTCTTCATATTTTGATGATACATTATTGTATGTAAGATAACTAAGATCAGTTTTGTCTCTAAACGTAGTAATACAATATCTAATGTAAACGTTCCTTACATATCACTAGGCAGCATCTATTACATGTTGCCAAAATGTTTTTAAGGAAGAATTTCAAGTGTCGTGACATAAAAATGCAGTTTGTGTGATTTATTATACCAGAGGTTTGGTCAAAGGAGTTGTAAGTCAGACCATTTTAATTCTGTCTAGTCTTTGACAATACATCAGTGTAAAGGAATGCATGTTTACAATATATTAAAGGACAAATGAACCCCAGACTGAGAGACACATTTTCATGTCACAATATATTTTCTGCAGTACTGATGCCCTACATCAGTCTAAGTGGTGGTTATTTTCCAATTTATTTTACCCTAAAATGGCCTGGTGGTGGTGCTGCTGCTACCGTACTGCATGACTTCATCTTACAGTTAGATTTTCACATTATGTAATTTTGTAGGGAGATGTAGTACAGTGTGATGAGAACATCATTTAGTATGATAATCTCTCTCCTTTGACCAAGTGTGAGTACTTTGATTAACTACTTTCTGGATTGTATAGATAGTAGGAAAACAAAGTGACCTTTTCTCACATTATACAATGATGATTTTTTTAACAGTCTGTTGCAGATACCTGGCTTTTTAAATTGGGCTTAATAAACTATGGTTTTAAATTCTAATTTATCAACAGGTTTAAATGGTTAGCGACTTGTTAGTCACAATGGTGCCAGTAAATAAACATTGCTTTGTAGCCCATAAATGGTAATATTCCTTGCTATGGCTATAGTTGAGATGTTAAATTTCATAGATACATTGATTCAGCTGCAACTGGAGACATGTCTATGTATAATTATAAGTTAAAATTTGGCACTGCTAAGTATTAAAGAGCGACTAAATCTTTTTTTCATATAGTCCACAGTATCATCTGTGGTGCTGATTTTGAAGCAGAATTGTTAGATTGTGAATATGCATGGCAAGTTCACATATCTTCTTACTTAAATTACGGTATAATTGCGGATTTCTCTTTATAACCTGGATTGGATCTGCGATTTTAGATGTCTTAATTAGCTCATATATTGGTTCTAATTGTTATGCCTTTCCTGTCCGTTAGTTTACTTTGTTTTAGTTTGTCTGAAGAAGCACAGTGTGAAAGCTTACATTTGGCCAATTTAAATAAAATTTTATAGCCCTTCTACTGGTGCTCAGATTTTTTTTTATTTTGCTGATTCTCCGACACTGTTTTACTTACTGAGTGATTAATGAACTTTCTCTGCTTTTACTATTCAGTGTTTATTCTCCAACTTGCTTTGTAGTATTTAACATATTGTACATCTGTCCAGATACAGAGGACTTAGAGTTTCTCACTAAATGGAGTCTGAAGGTGGGCTAAATGTTGAGATGGGGCTTCATTAAAGGCAGGAGTTTTCTTTATTCTTCAAAGCCTAATGTTTTCCTTTAATTATACATCATAATGGAGAAGGAAGAGTGCAACACTTTTGAGATAAGGGAAAATGATACATAATGCAGCCTACGAGTCTTATTTAAGTGTGAGCCTGTAGAGCATTAACATGTAAGTAAACTGTTTTCTTCAGGTTCTTACCATGAAGTGGGAGAAGCACACTTCTGTGTACTGGGTAGGTGTGTGTGTGTTCGTGCGCAAGTGTGTATATGAAACAAGAGACTGACAAGCAAAACAATGCTGTTTTTACCAAAAGTCAGCTGATAACATTGTGTTAGAAATTAGGCTGGCATTTTATTTTACTTTTTTTGTAGCTTAAAAGGAGGTGCTAATGGCAGGTGCTAGAGTTGTTAACAGTTTCTGTCCTTTTATCACATCTGTTTGAACCAATATAAATCAAATACTTGTATTGGTTGCTTTATTTTAAAGCCACAGCTTGTGTTTTAGAAAATTACAGCAAAGTAATGTCAGCTTTGGTCCGCTTCACATCATCACATCATTGGAAGAGCATAACTGAATAATTACATTTCGAAAGACACAAACAAACAAAGAGTAAGTTTCTTATACCGCAAAATCCAGTCACATTATCTGGAAATCACATGCATGTCACCTGCCTGGGCAAAGTTTGGGCAAGATAAAAATCAGTTTAATGAGTCCTAGAACTATGAAGAATTGTTAAGCAAAAGCCTAGTGAAAACCGTATCTGCTGGTAAGAAATATGTTAAATGATATGCAGTGTCATGTCATTACTGTAGGAGTGATTTACAGTTAGAATAATTAGAAGTTTATGGGGGCTTTCTCTATCTTTCTAAAATTTGTTTTAATATTTTTAGTGCCATGCCACCGAATGTGCCTTTCATCACACCAAATTTGGGCTGGTTTGATTTAGTAACGCATCACTTGCCACATCATAGCATACCTTGTCAGTCTTACACACCATTTGTGGCACTACATGGAAATGAATTCTGTGATTGTGTCACAGTCAGGCTTAGCAAGAGAACAGAGTGGGTAGTATCTTCAGTAAGGCCTCACAACATCATACCACACAGGATGGTGGTGAGGGAGAAGCACTAAAATGGGTCCCAGGTTGATAAGATGGATTGAAAATTGGTTAAAAGGAAACCTTGTGCATTAATTGGGTAGTTCTCTAGGTACACCAGTTTTCACTCAGTGTGTGATAGGCTGACTGATGACTCTGAATTCTCACTATATCTGTATGATAACAGAAAGAAGGCTTAGCAATCTAGTTTCCATCCTGTACTTGCCTGGCAAATTCGGTGGATGCCAGTGGCTATCCATGGGGTCAGTGTAGAAGTTAAATGTGACTTGTGAGCTTAAATGGATAGTGTAGTGAGAAGCAGGCACCCGGTGAGGTATTTCTGAGCACAGTATTGGGTCTAGTGTTATTACAGTATTGGGGCTAGTTTTATTTCAGTATATTGGTAGCTATTTTAACTGCAGGACTGGATAAGAAAATTCAATGGGCATGTTGGTGAAGGGAACAGAGGGGATGAGGAAGTGATGGGTAGGTATGGTGTTAAAGGAATACAGAAGTTGAGATGGTAGTGGATTTTGCAAAAAGGATGGACATGGTTGTGTTGAATACATATTTTAACAAGAGGGAGGAGCATAGGTTGACATACAAGAGTGGAGGAAGATGCACACAGGTAGATTATATCTTATGTAGGAGGGCTGGTTTGAAGGAGATTGGAGACTGTAAAGTGGTGACCGGAGAAGGTGTAGTTAGGCAGCATAGGATGGTGGTTTGTAGGATGATGTTGGTGATCAAGAAGAGGAGGAGGAGTGTGAGGGCAGCACCAAGGATCAAATGGTGGAAAGTGAAAAAGGGTAATTGTGAGGTGGAGTTCAGGGATGAGTTAAGGCAGGCACTGAGTGGCAGTGAAGAGTTACCAAATAGCTGGGTAACTACAACAGAGCTAGTAAGGGAGACGGCTAGAAAGGTGCTTGGTATCACATCTGAACAGAGGAAGAACGACAAGGAGACATGGTGGTGGAATGAGGAAGTACAGGAGAGTATACAGAGGAAGAGGTTGGCAAAGAAGAAGTGGGATTGTCAGAGAGATGAAGAAAGTAGACAGGAGTATAAGGAGATAAGGTGCATGGCAAAGAGAGAGGTGGCGAAGGCTAAGGATAAGGCATATGAAGAGTTGTATGAAAGGTTGGACACTAAGGAGGGAGAAAAGGACCTGTACCGATTGGCTAGCCAGAGGGACCGAGCTAGGAAAGATGTGCAGCAGGTAAAGGTGATAAAGGATAATGAGGGAAACATACTCACAAGCAAGGAGTGTGTGTTGAGGAGATGGAAAGAGTACTTTGAGGGGTTGATGAATGAAGAGAATGAGTGGGGGAGAAGGTTGGATGATGTAGGGATAGTGAATCATGAAGTGCAATGGATTAGCAAGGAGGAAGTAAGGATAGCTATGAAGAGAATGAAGAATGGAAAGGCTGTTGGCCCAGATGACATACCTGTGGAATCATGGAGGTGTTTAGGTGAAATGGCAGTGGAGTTTTTAACCAGATTGTTTAATGAAATCTTGGAAAGTGAGAGGATGCCTGAGGAATGGAGAAAGTGTTTTGGTACTGATTTTTAAGAATAAGGGTGATGTGCAGAGCTGTAGTAACTACAGAGGGATTAAATTGATCAGTCACAGCATGAAGTTATGGGAAAGAGTAGTGGAAGCAAGGTTAAGAAGGGACGTGATGATTAGTGATCAGCAGTATGGTTTCATGCCGGGAAAGAGCACTACAGATGCGATCTTTGCTCTGAGAGTGTTGATGGAGAAGTACAGAGAATGTCAGAGGGAGTTGCATTGTGTGTTTGTAGACTTAGAGGAAGCATATGACAGGGTGCCTAGAGAGGAGTTGTGGTATTGTATGAGGAAGTCAGGAGTGTCAGAAAAGTATGTAAGAGTGGGAAAGGATATGTACGAGGGTAGTGTGACAGCGGTGAGGTCTGCGGTGGGAGTGACGGATGCGTTTAAGTTGGAGGTGGGGGTTACATCAGGGATCAACTCTGAGCCCTTTCTTATTTGCAATGGTGACGGACAGGTTGACAGACGAGATCAGACAGGAGTCCCCGTGGACTATGATGTTTGCAGATGACATTGTGATCTGTAGTGAGAGTAGGGAACAGGTGGAGGAGACCCTGGAGAGATGGAGATATGCTCTAGAGAGAAGAGGAATGAAGGTCAGCAGGACTAAGACAGAATATATGTGTGTGAATGAGAGGGAGGATAGAGGAATGGTGAGGATGCAAGGAGTAGAGGTGGCGAAGGTGGATGAGTTTAAATACTTGGGGTCAATAGTTCAGATTAACGGTGAGTGTGTAAGAGTGGTGAAGAAGAGCATACAGGCAGGATGGAGTGGGTGGAGAATAGTGTCAGGAGTGATTTGTGACAGACAAATACCTGTAAGAGTGAAAGGGAAGGTCTACAAGAGGGTAGTGAGACCAGCTATGGTATATGGGTTGGAGACAGTGGCATTAACAAAAAGGGAGGAGTTTGAGCTGGATGTGGCAGAATTAAAGATGTTAAGATTTGCACTGGTTGTGACAAGGGTGGACAATATTAGGAATAAGTATATTAGAGGGTCAGCCCAGGTTGGAAGGTTTGGAGACAAAGCCAGAGAGGCACGATTATGTTGGTTTGGACATGTGCTGAGGAAGGATACTGAGTATATTGGGAAAAAGATGCTAAGGATGAAGCTACCAGGTAACAGGAAAAGAGGAAGGCCTAAGATAAGGTTTATGGATATGGTGAGAGAGGACATGCAGATGGTTGGTGTGACAGAGCAAGATGCAGAGGACAGGAAGAAATGGAAACAGGTGATCTGCTGTGGCGACCCCTAATGGGAATCAGCCGAAAGATTATGATGATGACTGGATAAGAAAATTAATTTGTTCGCTGAAGACAGCAGCGCTGGTGCAGTTATCTGGTGGTTTTGTCTTTCAGGAAGACCCAATTAATGTACTAGAGAAGGCATATAGATGGCAGCTAGGATTTAATGTAAAGAAGTGCAGACAGCTGAAGGATTTAATAAATGGACAGACTCGGGGCATTTTCTCTGACATCTGAATGAAAACAGATTTGGGAGTGATTTCCCACCTAAATACTTGTACTCCACTCCATGTCAGCAGCCTTTGGCAAAAACTAATAGGCTTTTTAGATGTACAGCAAGAGGAGTCAACTCAAATGAAGTAGGTATGTTTTGTCTGCTGATAGATATGTTTTGTCTGCTGTACAAAACTGTGGTCTTTTCATACTTGGAATTCTGTATCCATTTTTGAAGGCTTTGCAGACATGGGATATGTTGGTGCAGGGTTTCTGTGTGAAGAAAGGCTTGAAGGATAGTGGGCATACACACTTTTAAGAAGGAAAAGAGGAGGACTGTTTGATAATAGTTACTTAAGGAAGGAAGGATAAAAACAGGGTGTTTACCCTAGCTGGCTGTTCCAGCATTCTTAACAGAGGAGTACAGCAGGAGATTGAGATGATTTAAAGTATGGAGGGAGAGTACAACTGCATAGGGATGGTGTGCAACTAAATGAACAAACTAAACCAGTCACTGGCTTTTTTCATCCATCTTGTGCACATCCATGTGGAAGCACATGGATAAGCTTCAGTGCTTGTTGGCATCAGAGGTTTTGCCATCATAAAATTCATAACACCATTTAGCAGCCCTTCTGATTTTGTAACCATAAGGTACTTTGAAAATCTTGGTTGGTAAACTGGTTTGCTGACTCTTTTCTTACATCATTAGTTATAGAGCTTTGAAATTTGCATGTACATGGAAGAAGTATTATGGTTTGTCAGCAGATGGCATTCGTGCAGAGAGAGAGAGAGAGATCTCACCTCTAGGCCTCTTATAAGCTCTGCCCTAACCCTGTTAATCTCAAATTGCAGATTTAGTTCTGGTCTCAAAGTTCTTCTGTCTGGTGTGCTGGACATACCTATGTGAGTTCATTAGCTAACTGTTGATAATGTTTTAGATGCTGAATTTAGTGGAATGATAAAATGATGCAATCCTAATGACCGAAAATCATGGCATTCTTTTGAGCTTCCTTTGGTTGCAGTACTCCATTCAACATGATAGTTTTATTGCTAGTCATTAACGGTTGTCAATAAGACTGCAGACTGAGATGCTAATTTCACAAAATAAATATTTCCAAAACATCTACTGTAACCTTTAACTTCACTTCCTAATCGCCATTCTACTGACAGTCGTTTTAGTGGCCAAACATGAAAGTACTACAAGGCAAAACATATTTGTGTCCAAGTAGTGTGTGCATTCCTCCCTGTCGTGTTTTCATAAGTGCAGGGTAACCCTTTGAACCAACCCTTCTTTTCTGCCTAAGGTGGCCATTGAGTCAAATTTGAACAAGCCAATATATTTACCTGTTTTCTTTCTCATTTTCACAAGAAAGAATATTTGCTACAATGTTTTAGCCATTTGTAAACAAAGATTCTGCTTGGAGAAGAACTAAATGTTTTAGGAAATCTAACCAGCTTTTTATATCCTTTTCAGATCTCAACTAGGCAAACTTGTTTTGAAGCTGACGCTATTCAGATGACTTTCCAACTTTATTTACTTTGCATATGCCTTGAAAGGGATTTCTTTACCCAGCAAACCTAAAGATCTTTTTACTAGGATCATTGCTGCCTCCGTTGCCTTTTTCGCTCAGGCTTCCACAGGTGACATTTGTGCAGGCACTATCTGGTTTAGTACTCGTACGTTTGTAAACCGCTGCAAATTGGATATACAGTCCAGGCCTAGTGTGGTCTTCCTCTGGCTCTTCATTCTGTGGAGTGTCCCCTACTAAGACCATCTCGGGGCTTTTACTGGCTGGGGAGTCTATGTATTGGAAAATGAGTGAGTGACTTTTCCCTTTTTCTTCACTCTTGTTAGCCACGTGTGTCATGAAATGTACTGTACAGTAAAAATTGTGAATCCACAGACACTCAAATGTTTTATCACCCCAATTAGAGGAAAAAGATGTACCTGTAGAAACTGTAGAAACATTGCTTTGTAGACTTTTTCCCTGTGATCTAAAATCTTAGAGGGGGTGGTTTATATTGTGCCAGAATGGGGGAGACAAATTCTTAGTGTACTTCAAGATGTAATGCGAACCCAGTATGGTATGCACTGATGATGCTAAGTAACAGAAGTGACAGGAAATATTGAGAGAGTTATGTTATACTTTGATTATATGTGACGGTATGGGATTCATTTTATGTTGAGGAAATGCATTCTGAGATGAGGAAATGTGGCATTTATAGGTTGTGTCCTTTGACATACTGCAATGTGATAGGCTGCATGCCATGGTCTGTTTAGACTGAAAGTAACAAAAGCTGAAAAGAGTTTTTGCTGTTTACTTTGAGATAATGATATCTGTGTTTGTTGTAGTAAAACTGTATGGGTAAGCTTTGCATAGTATGGGATGGGAGAGAGTCCTATCCCTGTAGCAAAATGTCTTGTGAGCTTTTGCATATTTTAGCTGAGATACTGTGGTGTAAGAGACCAGATTTGCCTGTGTAAAATCCAAAAAGAAACCAGAAGAAGATGATGTAATGGGTACTGGAGAAATCTATGGATACCTTCTCAACTGCCATACATTGTGTTACATGAGGAAATTCCTTCAGAAGTTTACTGATTTTCTTGTCTCTTCAGTGCTTATTTTCCCCGGATGGCTTTTTGTGAAAGTTTTAACATCAGTCTTAATGAGGTGTCTGTGGCTATTGTAAAAGAATTCCCCTGCATTATGAAGAGATTCACTTTTATTTGTGTACCTTCTGCCTTTACCTGTATATTTGGTGTTGCGGATCAATATAACGAAAAGCTCACATGACCAAACACTTTTTGTGGCTGTAAATAAGAGCAAAAGCTCATATGAGCAAATGTTCTTTCCATAGAGTTTTAGCTGGCAGCATTTTGTATGTGATTGTGGCGCAGGTTGTTGGTCAGGGAATTTGCCCTTATCCCACTGTTGTATGATCTTGGAGTTGGTATATATAATTAGCAGGGGGGATGTCAGGGTGCAGTTTCATTATTTGTTGTCTTCAATAGTTTTAGTTTTGGTCTAAAATGATCACTGTTTCTTCACTCTTAGGAGCATTTGACATTTGAGACTCTCATTTGGGCGTACATTAAATGTGGTATTCAAACTTGTCACAGCCAGTTATTTTTGGTGGTTAAACCAGTCTTTTGGTCTGATCATGCAGTCATTTGATACCCGAGTGACCAACCTGGAGTACAATCTCTGGATAGGGGTTTACTGCAGTGCAGCAACTTGTTTTGATGACCTGTGACATCCTCAGTCTTGTTCTCCTGTCCCGTCTCGAGGGTTGTAGTTTCGCTAGTTTAGATGAGCTGGTTGAGGCTTACAACAAAGTTCTAGCCTCCTTGCTTGATGCTATTTCCCCAAGCTATGACCCAATCTGCTTTAGATGTTCATCATATTGATCACTGCTGCAGTAGCCTTAGCTATGTATGGGTTATATCCAGTTTGCAAAACTTCAG
Organism: Protopterus annectens; assembly: GCF_019279795.1. Classification (NCBI taxonomy): domain Eukaryota; kingdom Metazoa; phylum Chordata; order Ceratodontiformes; family Protopteridae; genus Protopterus; species Protopterus annectens. The sequence continues at coordinate 1,031,027,156 of NC_056748.1, forward strand.
GGCACTTTTTACATGCCTAAACTGTCAGGCACCTTAAGTTGAGCTGACTAAATAACAAGCTTGGGTGCAAAGCCGTTTAAAGCTTAACTGACACAGAAGAGTCTGAGGTTTTCAAGGATCGATAGTTGTGATGTTCTTTTGCTGGGCAAATAAGCTCCCTTTGGGGAAAAAAAACTGCCATTTTCTTATTTGTGTTACTGTTTTATTACTTCAGGAAAGTTATTTTAAAGTTAGGAGTGTTGAGTTTTAATGGACTGTCACGACACTGTGATGTACTTTCAAAATGGGAACTTATTTTTCTTGTCAGTTTAAAAGTGGTGTAAAGTAACTGAAAACATTTATTTATGTGGAGCAATTTTTACTTTTGTGGGGTTAGCATAATGTTTTAAAGTGTTTTTCTGTCAAAGTAACTTTTGTAGACTGGTAGTGTTTACTAACATTTGCTGATGGTCTTCCCCTGGAAGTAGGCATAATTTTTGGCTTGACCACAGACTACTGGGTCCCATGCTCGATCCTTCTTCCAGCCACAAGAAGAAAAAAGTTAAGCAAACAGCTTTTGCCGCCACCACCACAGGATCGGGAGTTGCCTCAGATGCGGGTGGGTGGCTCATGTTGTACCTCAGACTACTCATCCTTTGCCCCAGATCCCTCTGGTATAGCACCTACATCAACTATAGACCAGGATTAACCACATCGTCTGTGGCTGTTTGGGTCCCATCAGTGGGCAGGGGAGAGCCACTCTCATCGGTCCAGGGAGGGGGAACAGTGAAAGTTTCCCTGTTGGCTGTGGCCTTTCTTGTTAGGGCCTTCTGATATCTGGGGCAAGAAAAGACTGAGGATATGACGTCGGTCATGCGCTTTAATACCCTGACGCTCTGATGTCAGATCTGAGCGCCCATGACCGACGTCAGCCTAATACTTTGGTATTCGGGCCGACCGAGGACAGCGGACTACCCATATGTAAGGACTGCAGCAATGTGGATCTTCGAACATCTACATTTATGGTAGGTACAAAACTGTACTTTTTGTGTATCAGAATCGTGTTATCAGTTCTTTGCCTTACCCTTTAGTCTATCCACTGCAAGAGTGTTTACAAACTGCCTAGCTCCAGTTATAGCTCATTGCAGGCAACAGGTTGTACACTTTTTTTTCCATGTTTAAATGATTTGCTTATCTTTGTAGAGTCTTTTTCAGAGTGTTAGGAATCTTGTTATCTTGGGTGAGAGATCTTTTAAACAAGCTGGGATTCCAAGAGAACATTCAAAAATCTTTCTTGACTCCACACAGGATTGTGTTTCTGGGATGTCAGACATCTCTATTCAAAAAGTTTTTCTTCCACAGAAAAAAAATATATTTATATCTAGATCTATTTATAAGGTTTTTCACTCAAGCTTTGCTCACTGTGAGGGGAATACCTCAGGATTTTTGGGCCTCACATCTGTGATTCTCATGAATAGCAGTAGGTAAGACTCCACATGGGAAAGGTAGTGGTATGTGAAAAACCCTGTTGTACCAACACTTTATCTTTTTAAATCCCGGTGCTGGAGTTTGACAGAAAAGAAATAATTCGATGGAGACAACAAATCTCCTTAAATCCTGGTTTCCCTTCTTCCTCCCTCTTCCAAAGCAGTCGGTCACCATACGTGCCTCAGACTTTGCTTGGGGAGCAGTTTCAGGAGGGTTAAAAGTGCAGGAGGTGTGGAACACCAAGGACAGACACAAGCACGTAAATATCAAGAAGATGCTTGCTTTGTTCAAGGCACTCTACTCTCTGAACCATCTTTCATCCCCGGAACCTTTTCAAGTGGCTACAGATATCATCACAGTCATCTGGTACATCAACAAGCAAGGGGAACCTATGCAGACTAGCCATGTTAGCTTGGGATTATAGTTTCACGGCAGAATCTCACTCTACAGGCATCCTACATTCCATTGGAGCAAAACTGTGTGACACACAAACTGAGCAGTATCAGGGCAGACCCTCACAAATGGAAAATAGATTGGGGGGGGGTCTTCCAAGTTTGATCCATCTGTGGAGACTTCAAGTAGACCTCTTTGCTTGCTATTTGAACAATCGACTGGTAAGACTGTGTTCCAGGGCTCCATGCAAGAAGGCCTGGAAGACAGATGCCTTTCTTTTCCATTGACATGAATATTCCTGTATGCCTTTTCACTAATATTCAGGGTTCTTCTGAAGATTCATAAGGCATTCCCAAAGGGCATTGTAGTGACTCCCTTCTGGCCCAAGCAACCATGGTTCTCCCTTTCTTTGGAAATGGCCAGGGGCAATTACCACAAGCTTCCTGACAGACTGGATCTACTCAGAAAAGAACAGGGGTGTTTAATACACCCTGACATCCATCAACTTCAATTATCTGCCTGGGTAATAGGGTATTAACTCCTTTGAGGTACCTGCTTACTGAAGACATGCAGCAGGTACTAATGGAGGCAAGAACGCCTGCTGTTAGAAAATCGTATATTTGGAAATGGTTTTCTAGTTTTGCCAGCAACATAACCAGCAACCATTCAGTGCCAGTTTTCTGGTTTTATATTTATTTGAGTTACTATCCTATGGCCTTTCTTATTCCTCTATCAAGGTACATTTATTGGCCATTTCAGCATGATTGCCCATGGATCATCCTCTTTCAATGCAGTCTCATGTCAAAATGATTTTGAAAGGAGTTTTATATAAGAGGTCTACAAGAAAACTGGTAGCCCCTCCTTGGGATCTTAATTTTGTGTTAGATAAGCTAACACTTGTTTCATTCGAACCAGATAATCAGTCTGACTTGAGCTTCTTAACTTGGAAAATAGTTTTACTGATTGCTTTGACCACTGCAAGAAGGGTATCAGAGTATTTTATTATCTTATAAGGGTATATTATGGTAAGTCAACCCGATCTCATTTTCTATAGGGACAGGGTTTGTTTGAGAACTAATACTGAGTTTATGCCTAAAGTGGTATCTGAGTTTACTTTAAGCCATCTCCCCATTTTCATTCCTGAAATTCAAAATGGAGAGGAGAGAGGATACTCCATATGTTGGATGTCCACAGACAACTCTGGTGCTGTCTTGACAGAACTAAATCTTTCAGATTTTTGGAATACTTATTTATTTCCTGTGAAGGTAAGAAAGGACAATCTGTCAAAACAGACCATTTCCAAATCCTATGGCTTTTGGAAAGAGTTGGATTCTAGAAGTTGCTACTTTGTCCATTGTACATACTTTTACAAAGCACTATAAACTTGATTCATTGTCTAGGTTCAGCTCAGGCTTTGCTAGGACTGTTCTACAGGGGTTTCTGGGCTCTTCTCCTTCCACCTCCCAAATGTAGTTAGCTAGGGTAATCTACCCATATGGCTAAGGCTATTACAGCAGTGATCAATATAAACATAGTACATTTTTGTAAGTAAACTTACCAGAACATTAGATGTTTGATCACTGCTGCAGTAGCCTCTCCGTCCCTCCATCCCTCATCTTTTGTTGTTTTGCTTATGCCAGGTTGTGAAAATTTATTTTTTGTGGTTCGTGACATTCTCCTTTCAGGGCTCAGTCTCTCTCTCTTTTTTGGCAGAAAGCTCTTAAGGGCTTGCCACCCAAACCTGTCTTTTAGTCCACTCAGCTTGAACTGCTTGACAATTTGGGCAAGTGGAAGGTACCTTGAAGCTTTGGAGGTTGGCCAGCTATTATATACTTGGCAGGATATAACCCATATAGCTAAGGTTGCTACAACAGTGATCATTTGAACATCTACTGCTATGGTAGGTTTACTTATAAAACCATACTTTGTGTGAACTGTGATTTTACTTTGGTCTCCACAAACTTAGAAAGACTGGCCAAAGGATTGAATACAAGGGTGACACTCTTGTCTACATGAGCACACGCTTGTCCTGGGTAGTCCGGCACTTGGAATTGGTCTCACAGCAGCAAACTGAATACTTGTTCAAGGACATCTGTGCACCTTAACTGCATTGTTCCATGTGCTGGGCAACCTGTGCAGTCTAGACTGTCTAGTTAAATGCAAGTCATTTCCTGCTGAAGAATGCACTTAGTCACTCTCTTTGCCTCTAAACTTGATCTCATTAAAGCATGGATCTGACAAAGTACTTGACATGACTGTAGCAGTGGTTATCTTGAGTTAAGGTTTGGTGTATTTTCAATTGACAGTTATGATTATTTTATCTGCAATTTCCAGCATGAGTGCTGCTACTAGTTTAACAGAACAACCAAGCAAATACTAGTTCTGTTAAGTCATTGGAGACTTTGGTCCCAATTTTCTATTTGCACATCCTTGCCTCTCGAGAATTCAGCTCACAGTTGAAGGATGCATGACTATTCTGTCCTTAAAAAAAAGCCAGATATGAATGATTATTTTCATAACTTGAGCCTTCTCTCTTTACCTTTTAGCTTCAATAATACTTCTGATGCAATAAAATTAATGACCTGTTCCAGGCTTTTTTTTGCCAGCTGTAAGGCTGAGACATTCCACACTAAGGTTTTTATTTTTCTCCTTATATTGACATATGAGTGTTTTTGTTCTGGTCTGGTCCTATTAGATCTCTTACTGGTATTTGATATAGTGACCTATTGTTTCTTATTTAACGGTTTGGCACATTACTTTAACATCAGTGGTGTAATCCAAAACTGGTTTTCCTCCTACTGCTGTGTGCATGAACCCAAACAATGGTTTCTGGTGTCAACTTATCAGTATCTTAGCCTCTGGATTGTGTTTTTTCCTGGGGTTCCATGATCTGTTCCCTTCTGTCCCTATACACATGCTGTATGAAACATTCAGATGACAGGGATTCAGTGTGATTGCTATGATGATGACTGCACTACCTCTAATTCCACTCAGGATTCTCTATCTCAGTAGCTGAAGACTTGAAATGCATCGACCTGTGGATGATTAGTTATTGCTTGAAGCTTAACACTTTCAAGATGGTGGCTGTGGTCATTTAAATTACTTGTAGGCCTTCTGTAATGTCAGTATTGTTCTTAAATGCCATTTAGAAATGTGATAAGCTATATTTCATGGCCTTGAATGTATGAGCTCGGAGTGATTATTCATGACAACCTCATTATGAGATGCCAAGTTTGCTGGCTTCCATCTTAGCAAGATATCTGTTATCAGTCACTGTAGCCCATCTTCAGACCTCTCCTGTATTGTGGTAAGTACTCATCTCTCCTTCAGGCTTAATTGCTGCATTGGCCTATACCTGGAACTTGTGCACGCTGAACTTGATCATTTATAGCTGGTTTCAAATTTTGCAGCCTGGCTGCTTACTGGGATCTCAGTGTATATGCTGGTTCTGTGTGTGTAAAGTTCTTGTTCTGTTCTTAATTCTGCACAGTTTGGATCTTCCTTACATGTAAGACTACTTGAACTGATATTGGCAAATGAGGTATGTGCAGTCTGTCTCTCAGGGCCAATGGTTGTTCCAGCAGTGCTTCTTGAATCATCTGGAATTCCGGCATTCCGTGTATTGGGGTCCCCTACATCTGGAAACTTCAACCACACGTGTTGAGAGGGTCTCTGACACTGGACAGTTTCAAGTTCTCTTTGCAATTATATGTGCTTGAATTTGCATTTGATTAGCATCTGTCAGTGCTGACTAATTAGCAGTGAGGAGTTAACATGTCAGACCCTCAGAATTACATCTGCTATTTATTTTATCTGCATTTTAATTTATTTTGTTTAGTTTATCTGCTTATTAGTTTGTTTCCTTTTAACTTATTTTCTCTTATTTGTGCTTTGATTGTTTATATATATATATATATATATATATATATATATATATATATATATATATATTAATTTTGCCTTGTAAAGTGCTTGGGCTGAAGTACTTGAGTAAAATTGAAGCTGGCCAGTTCTGTTGGTGTAGAGAGATAAATCTCTGACCATTACTCAGGCAGCCTGAAGTTAACTTCTCAGACACTTCCTGGAGCTGGCCAGAAGGAAAGGGAATAGGAATAATGAGGCAAAGCCTGTTGCCTAATCTTGGTGGGAAAGTTGTGAGGGGCATGCTGGGGACACTGCTGTGTTATGAGCCCATGTCGTGGTTTCAGGGCCATGATAAGACAAGTGGTATTTCAGTTAATAGCCAGGCAAAAGAGGAATGTGTCCCTATGTAGTTGGGGGTGTATCGCCCCTGGTGCCATTGCATGGTCACCTAGGTGTCATTACCTTTCATATCAGTGGGAGGTACGATTTAAAGTAAATTTAAAAAAAAAAAAAAATGAACCTCATTATGATGACTCCTCGCCTGGCCCTGTCTCATCCATAATGAGTGGTGACTTGCTTTTCTCCCAAACTATGAATGGGGATTGTGGACCCCCCCATGCCATATGTAGGGCTGTGCTGCACAGCAGACCCCCACCTACTGTGATGGTAAAGGATGACAGAGCTGTCAGTGAGAGTTCCCATCTGGGATGCTGCTGACCAGGGTTTGACTAGAAGCTTGGATGCTAGAAAGCATGCCTGGATAGGTAGGTTAGATCTCCCTTTTTTGGGGAGTAAGTAAAGGAAGTCCTTTATCTTATGAGTGTCTCCTAGTAGAAGCCATTGGCTATCTCTGGGTTAGTAAGTGAAAGCTGCAGATACCACATTTGGTCTGAGGCAAGGAACTGTAAGTAGTAATTTCACAGGGTGCTCAGCATGAGCATGTGGAAACATTTACCATGTCTAACAGCCACATCAGATAAATTTCTTGCCTGAGGATTACACAGTAGAAGGGAAGTCAAGACATTGCAAATAATTCTGAGATACCCACATAAAATGACAGACACAATTTCTTTTCAATGGTAGGAGTGCAGAGAATGGCTAGAGTAAACAAAACCAAAATTATGGTCAACTGTTATTCACCCAAATAATTCAGAATAATTCTACAATTTAAATTAGATTTTTTTCATATTCTGATTTTGAGACTATTTCAGTAAATACTAACACGATAGAAGATAGAGACAAAAATTTAAAAATCGGACAAAAGAAATTTTTTAAAAGAACGTTCAGAATAAAAATTATTGATGTTTATGCTCATTTACTCTTGTTCTTTAAATAAGATCTACCAGGTCTTGACTAGTGAGTTTTGGCCTTGCGAGGTTTGGTCAGCATTATAGTCTGAGCTGCAAGACATTAAGTTTTACTCTCGTACTGTTTTTATATGTGGTGGTTGTGAAAGTCAAGTTTACATGTGGCTAGTGAGAGTATCTTGATGCAAAAGCATGTAGCCATTCTCAAGTAACCACAATTGTAATGTGGGATATTGAAAAATATGAAGACAATAAAGTAAATGTAATATTGAATATATGATTGACAGTGCAAAAAAGGTTTTGAAAATTGTAACAATGTATGTGAACTCGTATTGTACTTGGTGAGATGAATAAACTTAAAAAGGAAACTTCAGTGTGACTTGCAGTAAATAGAAGCACAGAATCGATCTGGAGCAAATTAAGAGCATTGATCTTCAATTGGTCTTGATTGAAAAAATATGAGAATGTCTTGGAAACTAATCAGAAAACCACCTATAGAGAGGCAGGGGGGTATGTTAAGGAAAAAAACTGTTAACTGCCATAAAAGAAACAACATGTTTTTCTGTGAAGCAGACTAAAGCATGTTCATCAAGTGAGGTAGCACGGCAGATTAAAGAGAAAAGGTTTGTGTTTAAAAAGTGTAAACAGATGGCAGAACATACCACGTGAGCAAGTAGGTAAAGACGAAAGGCATTCAGAGCTGCCAAAGGCATAAAATGGCAAAATATAACTAATCTGTTAGGAAGTAGAGTAAATCCTTATATGCATTCACAAGAGAGCAAAGCAAAAAATAAGGGTTTTTATAACACAACTTAATGAAGAGGAATGTGAAAGGGAAAAGCTGAGGATACTGACTAGCCTTTTGTGTCCCTGTTCTTAAAATATGATGTAGAGGCACTGTAACCAACAAGAAATATTTGTGCATGCTGTCAGTTTTTGATTTTAAAAATGATTACAAATGCAACCATAACAATTCAGCAAATATGTGAAAAATTACAACAGATATGCGTAAAACAATTATACAAGCAATATCTTTATAAGCAGAAAACTGAGAACAACAAACTGAATTGTGCTGCAGCACTTATGCTGTCAAAATAATGACTTAAGGTGTTAATCAGTTAATCACATTTGAACTCCAAATACCTGAATCCAGACACTTGTATTTTGTCTCTTTCTTATCTCTGTAAGATAATTATAATTGACTTGAATCATTGATAAGGTAAATCATGTCCATCCTCATAGAAGGGTCATCCTTTTCCATGCGTGAGTAATACTGATTTTTGACAACTATTAATAAAATATTCATCAGCAGTAACTAATTTTTTTACGTCAGCCTTTCATATCAAGACAAGAAATCAAGAATTTATACTTATTCGTACATTTTCCTAAGACACAGTTTACAGGCTTTTGGCAATTCCCTTTTCAATCAAGTTAATCACAAAAATGAAAAGATGGATCTTGTCATCCAAAAACATTTATCACACCACCAGAATATGGGAGATACAGTTGGAAAAATTCTGTGTAATGTGGACAGAATGTAGAAATATTTGTAGATACAATGCCAACCTTGGCCACCTTGTATCATTAGGTTAGTCTGGGATATTCTTTAAGTCCCTCAAGTAGAAACTTTGCTACTTGTATTAAAAAAAAAAAAAAAACTCTGGGCTGCAGTAGTGACTGCAAGGTGTATACAGAAGAATTGTCATCTGTACTGCTTTTAACTTTTGAGAAAAAACTGAGACACTGTATAGACTATATCTTAAAATGTTCTTTTTACACTCTGTTAAGACTGATTTATACCATCTGAGGGGTTAGATCTTTGGTGGGAGCCAGAGTAATCCCTAAATACTTTCAAGGACCTGTGGCTCCACAAAAAGGAGAATTTTCTTCTGTAGAAAGATCTGTATTATAATTAATTTGCTGAACCTTCATATTGGTATCATAAATTTTGTAGCCAGACAGGAAAGCAAATCTTAGCTCATCAAAATTATTCTTAAATGAACATGTGGATCCCCCTCAGCATCGGAGGAGATCATTGGCATATATATATATATATATATATATATATATATATATATAGTCTGGAGTAGCTTATTTGAAAAAAGTAATAGCTGAAAATGAAGAATGTATGAGATAGACTTAAAGCAATCCAGGTGAGAGGTGCATGTTTAAAGTACAAATATTGGTTAATTGTAAATTGCCTCTTGCCAGTTAAACAAGGGTATGGTCCTGTGTGTAGGGCCAAATGGTCCTTTTCTGACAGTTTCTTTGTGTCAGATTTTTTTCTATGATGATCTCTGCCTCTCTTTGCCAACCATTAAGCCACCACCTTACCAAATTTCTCTGGTGGTAAGAAGCTCCTCCCAGATCCTCTAGGCCAATAGCCATCTTGGAGGAGCCATCTCCCAGGCAAAGATCATGGTGCTGTTACCTGAATCCTGACAATAATAGCATACTTTGTGTCCCCTAACTCTTTAACTTGGGTGGTGATATGGGCACCTACATGACTGTCGTGATGATCTCTGCCAGAACGGCATAGGAGATCACGACAGTCATGTAGGTGCCCATCGGATATGAGCACCTACATGACTGTCGTGATCTCCTATACCCTTCTGGCAGATTACACCCGACAGGGGCTATTATAACTGGTTTTGTGGTAGTCCTTGCATTTCATCCCTATATCAGCCCCACTTCAGACACCATTCCTGCTGTTTGGCAGAGCTCATGTTGGGAGCAGTGGTTTGGGGTTCCTGGAACTCACCTTTTCGCCTTCAGGGTGGGCACATCCATTCTCCCAGCTTGCGCTGACAGTCTTTGAACAAACCGTGATTATAGTCGTATCTTTATCCGTCTACAGTACTGGCACAGCTCTGTGTACCTGTATCCTTGCCACAAAGAGACTGCATACATTAAGTTACAGCAAGATAGGAAGATTCCCATGTAACAAAGTTTGATGGAAGCACTTGCACTTGTAGGAGCATGCCTAGTGCTGGGTGCACTTTTTTTTTATTTTTATTTTTTTTTTTTGTTGTGTGTCATTAATATGTAAGTAAGCACAACACAGAATCTGTAATGTTGTTTCTTTTTTAGCAGTCTTACTTCATAAATTTTGTTGTGCCGCAGTGGTTAGGATTGTCGCCTCACAGCCAGAGGTTCTGCCGTTCAGTTCTCGGCTGGAGCGCCTTCTGTGTGGAGTCTGCATGTTCTCCCCGTGGTTGAGTGACGTTAAAGACATGCAGGTATGTGCGTGTGTGAATGGGCGTGCCTTCTTTGAAGGTTGGGTGTCGGGCTGGCAACTCGGCACCGTAAAAATCCACTGCCAATCATTAGCGGAAGGGAGTTTTGCTGTGGCGACCCCTAACTGGGAAAAGCCATAAGACTTCATAAATTTTGTTCATAAAGTACAAAGCAGTCTAAAATAGCTGAACACACCAAATGTAAGAACAGTTCGAGGAAATATTTGTAGTAGTACCACATAGCAATGTGTTTGTATTTTCTATCCATCAGTCTGGCTTCAGACAGAAAAATGGAAGTGATCTGAAACAAAATCCTGAATTCAGCATAGCTGAAGAAATTGTGCAAAATGTGTAACGGGAACCCTCTTCATGTTCAACACTGATGAAAACTGCTAGCTAAATAAAAGTTGACCACCTTTTCTCAGTGGTGGTATGACAGCATGTTCTTACTTTTAAGTAAAGAGGATTAGGTGACCCCACCCTGACCCCTAATTTTTGGGGTGGTTTCAACATCAGAGATTGTGGCTTTTGATCAGTGGTGGGGACACAATCAGTTGTTTGAGAAACAACTACAAAAACGCCTTAAAAACCCGTAAAATGAAGAACTAAGATTAGAAGTTGAAGTCTGGCAAAAAAACACTGATACTTGTAGTCAGTATTTCCAGGTGTGCAGTAGTTTGTGGAAGAGGTATCTTGAGCAGTATGTGGGTCTTTTCACCAGTCAAATGATGCCCACTCTTGGACCTGATCGTGTTATGTTTTGCCTCCACTTGAGGCCCTTCACCCTTGTTTTTTCATGAAATACTGCAGACCTCATCAGGGTCCCTATACAGTGCTGATACTGCTTATATAGATATTAATTTACAGAAAAGATTTTTACCTGACCATGCCCTTTCTCTTTAGACTGTGAGCCTCCGCATGTGTAGTAAACCACTTATGACACTTTGTATGTTCCCAGTTTATCAGGTGAACTGCCGTAAGATGAGTTGTTGTATAGCTGCCACTTTCTGTAGTTAGAAGATTGAACTTGTGTGATCCCAGAGCAGGGCAGTAGCCGAGCTTTTAGACTTTTCCCCCTGCTCCAAGGGAGCGGAATAAAATCTGACTTTTTTTCTGAAGTATTTATCCTAAATATGAAATTAAAGGTAAGATGTGTACTAAAATGATTTATATTTGAAGCATTTATTGGCTAGCTGGCTAGCTAGTAATGTAATAAGCATTTTTTTCTTTCCGGACACCTTTCTTTGCTGGCTTGCTTGTTGCTGTCCTAATTTCAATTATGTGGTTGAAACTGGACATCTGGTGCCTTTGTGCTGAACAGAATGTTGCCTCCTTACAAATTAATTTTTGCACTATGGCTTAAATAGTGGATGTCTGGGTACACCCATCCCCTAGAGTCTGACTCACAAATAACATGCCTATCCTACGCATTTTTAAATTCCACAACCATTAATATTTCTACACTGTCATAATATTGTTGATGATGTGGGAAATAAGGAGTTTTTAAAAGACCTTTACTTGGAGTGTGCTGTTCCTTTTCTTTGTATAAGTGTGTTTTTATTCAGGTTAGTGTCTCTTTCAGATACTTAGCAATGTAAAAGTAAGGAATTATGTTAATAAATATAATTTAGTAATGAAGTTCAGACCATTGTGACACCCTTCACCTGACAGCTATAAGAGAGTTCTTTGAATCACTTTTAAATTGAGTCAGAGTTCCAGTTTATTGTTCCTTTTCCAGCTTGTCAGTCTTGCAAAGTAACTCATTGCTCTAGAAGATGAGCTGTATTGCTATAGAGTATGATTTACCGTGAACAATTTTTTATAATGAAGATGTCTTTCTGCAAAGTGTGCAAATTGCCGTTTTGACTGCATGCCAGCCTTAGATTCTAAGATGAACTGTCTGTACTTTTATGTTGGCCTTCTCTCATCATGTACAAACATGATTAACCACAGAACCTTGGTGGCACTTTGATTTACATTTGCACTTGTTGACCTTACCCTTCAGTAGATAATGCTAAAGTTGCAGTCTTCTGGACAGTGTGTAAAGGAAGCTGAAACCAGGCTGCTTTTGTATATATTATATAATGATTTCCTTTTCACTTTTGGTTCTATAGTTTTGCATTTTCTGAATTTCAGTGTTCAGGAGTATACATTTGGTTTCTTCTGTCCACTCAGTAGTGCATAGGTCCATAGGTAGGTACTAGGCTATCTGCCCAAAGGCATTTATAAGCCTAGCCAGAATGTGTTGGCTTTCGCCACCCCCTTAGATTAGTTCCCTGTGCCTCTGTCCAGCAGAGCCACTGAAGTGATCCCCGGGGTAAACTTTGTTTCCCATCCACTCGTCAAGGTTTCTCTTGAGTGTTAGTGAGGAGCTCTGCCTAATATTGATTGGAATCTTGTTCCAAAGCATGGGAAGTCTCTGGGACAGAAATCTATTCCTCCAGCACGTCCTATTTATTGTTGTGGTGAGGTTTAGATCTCTAGAGCGTGTGGCTCGAGGGGATATGGTTTTCTTTAGGTGGAGCATGTCCATCAATTCTGGGTTGGACATGGCCTTGTATGTCAGGCAGAGATCACCTCTGAGTAGGCGGTATGCAACCGAGTACAGCTGGAGTTTCTTCAGTCAAGCTGCATAGGGCATCTGTTTTAGGCCAGTGATCCTGTTGGTGAGGTACTTCTGTGGTCTTTCCAGCTGTTGCAGGTGTCTCGTAAGGTACATCCCAAATGGGGCATTGTACTCTGATGGGTCTGATGAGTAATGAGTAGAGGGGCACAATGACCTCTTTTGATCTGGATGCGAACCCTTTTGTGATTAGGTGGACCACATAGAAGGATTTTGTAACCACTTTGGCAATGTGATTATCAAAGGAGAGATTACTATCTACTTGGGTCCCCAGATCCCTTATTACATCTTCTGTATTTAGGGGACTACAACCTATGTGGTAATTTGTGGGTCCTTTGTTTTTTCCAAAGGGGATGACTGTGCACATTTTGGCATTTAACTTGAGGCCATGATTTTGACACCAGGTATCCATCTCAGTGAGACCCTTTTGGAGGATGTCTGTGTCAGCCGGAGAGTCAGTTATAGTCCTTAGTTTGCAGTCGTCTGCGAACTTGGTCAGCCATAGTCATCCTGTGCTTGCCTGTACCTTTGAGAAGTATATGCCGAACAGGAGGGATCCTAGGCCTGAGCCCTGGAGAATGCCACTTGTAACCGGTTTAGAGTCGGACCTAGCTCCCGCAACTCTCACCATGTAGGTTCTCTCCGTGAGCCAGTTGGCAACCCATCTTGTGACATAGGAGTTTATGTTCAGGCTGATGAGCTTGTCTATAATACCAGAATGGGGAATGGTGTCAAGGCCTTTGTGAGGTCTAGGTAGGCTGCGTGTACCACCTTGGTAACTGTCTCAAAGAAGTCCACCAGGTTTAGGAGGCATGATCTGCCCTTAAAGCCGAACTGGCCACTACTGGCTATTGAAAGGGCAGGTCTTGATGCCTTGAACTATTCTTTAGAGAGAGATGCACTTGCAGATTAGGTCCATTAGAAGCTGGGCAAGGCCAAGGAGTGATGCTCCACTTTTTTGACTGCATTCCATTCTAGCAGATGGTGTCTTGTAAAAACTAGTTTTAGTCTGCAGTCTACCACAAATTGTGTATTATTGACAAAAGCTCCGCTCAGGTCAGATTGGTTGATGACCACCGTCGTCATATATGTGGTAGTTTCTGATAATTTTTTGCATCCGCATCTATCAGAACAAGAAAGTACAGTGGACTGCTGCATAGCCACTAATATCCTGCCACTCAACAGCCATGCACTTGATTAGTGGCCCCACTGCTTTCAGTTAGAGAGATGAAAATGTTAGGAATTTTTCAGTTTTTTTCGCTCCTGTGGGTATGTCAAGTCTGATTATTATTTCAAATGAGACAGATTTATGGTCTGACCTTACTAGTGAGGGCAAAGCATAGGGGGTACTGCAGTGACCTTGCATGTTGATGAGTACTACGTCTAGGACATTTAAGTTCCTGGTGAGGGTGCAGACTAACTGTTCTAGGGCATTTGTATTGACAAAGTCCAGGAACCTCAGAGCTAGCATGTGTACATCACCCAGTCGTTGGAAGGATAGTGGAAATCAGCCACGACCAAATTGTTTGACTGTGTAGTGAGTGATATTAGTAAGTCCAGGTAGGTGGTGTCCTTCTCTTGTTTCATGGTGGGGGACCTGTAGCTAGCAGTGATGTGGTAGGGTGCTTTGCCTACAGTTAGTTGGACCTGGAGTAGCTCAAGAGTCATACTGTTTGACCAGTTTCGAGGTGTATTTGGCTTTAATGAAGATGGATCCACCTCCACCTTTGGTTCTTTCAAACTCATTTTGGGGTCTGAACATGTGGAAGGGATTGTAGCATTGCATGGCCCGGGGTGCTGTCTGCGACCTTGTACCATGCCTCTGACTGCACAGGTGTCAGCATCCTCCAAGATGGGGAGTGCTTCCAGGGAGTGCTGTTTTGTGTTTAAACTGCTAGCATTAAGCAACACGACCCTGAGTTTGTCTCTATTAGATTTTTTACATTGGAAAATTTGTTTTGATATTGCCTAAAAAAGGCACTATGGTGGAGGCAAGGGACTTGCCAGTATCTTAAAGCCTAGGGAGTACAGATGTAGACCATCTCTAACAAACCAGCAAGGTCATCTACCATGTCCTCCCAGGCTGACAGATACTGGATACCCCCGGACTGACACCAGAAGCTGAGCCAGTTGTTGAAGTCTATCATTTTTTGTTCATATTGTTGCAGCATCCTGGGTGAGGGTAGGATACTGCTTAGAGCTAGGGATATGTCTGTCTGGGACACATGAGAATTTGGTCATGTCTCTCTTCATATAGTCCAGAGTGGTATGTCTCAAGTCATTCATTCCAACATGGACTATGACAAAGACATAATGATACTTATTTTTGAGTGACTTGAGTGCATGCATGATTTGTCTGTTTCTGGCACCTGATAGGCATCTGACTGTGACCCTCTCCTTGTCCAGAATGGTGAGGGGGACGTCTATCTGTCTCACGATGGAGTCTCCTTTGACCATGACATTTGATGTGTTTTGCTTTGGGGGCTTATTTATTGAGGCAGTGGTGTGTGTGTGTGTTGATATGTGCAGTGGGTTTATTTTGCTTAGTGGCGAGTGTGGGTGGTGTGCGTTTGGGAAGTCTCTGTTCTTTTTGTAAGCTTTTCGTGAGTACCTCCGCTTATGTGGGTTTGTGTTTAGTGACTTTATTTTGTGTGAGAGGTGAATTATGTGCACTGACAGCCTGTTAGATGTCTAGTTTGTTTTTAAGTGAGAAAATTAACTCCAGTTACACAGTGTATTTGCATCTCTCATATAGAGTGTTTGCTTTAGGAGTAAATGGTTGTCAGTATACATGAAGCAATTGCTACATTGATCAAGATGCCCATATCAGTCAGGCTGGCAGGAGAAGTGAAGGGAAACTGCTCGTCCACTGTGGCAGGATTTTTCTGAATGTGGTATATGGGAAAGAAGGGGGCTAGCTGGCCTTGGTCGCAAACAGCAAAAATGAAGCAGTAATTCAATTAAGTCCCGTTAATAAAGTGCAGTGCTGGCTTAAAATGTACTTATTTTTCTGCTTTTTTTTCAGTGGATGCCTTGGAATTCAGTACAAATGCACTCCAGATCTCTGGCTAAATTCACCAAACTTTGAGGAGCTCCTGTAAACTGAGCGCAAATCCGTGGCTTATCTACAGAAACATTTATACACAACTACCAATGGAAAAGCCCCAAACTAAGCCTTTCTCCAGCAGTCCCCAACTTAAATGGGTCCTGAGCTACACACTTCTGCCACAAAGTGCAGGGAGACCATCTTAATGTAAGATGTCTGGTTTAGATGCTATGTAAGGCAAGGAAAACACAATTTCTAGATGAGAAGGTATAAGGGAGATTCACTTAAAGGTCAAGATGGGAGTGTTTTAGTACGATACTATAAGGTGACTTGCAGTGGTACCACCCTCTGCAGAAACTGGCAGCTCTTCGTGCAGCTGTGAACAGTGGGGAGGAGACTATGGCGAGTGTTTCCTATAGAGAATTTAAACTGGAGAGGTTTGCTTATATGCAAGCATGGGGAACTGCATTTGCACATTGCTCAACCATGAGGCTTTTATATCAGCAGGATGAAATACTTCTATAAAGTTAAACCTTCAGGCCAATTAGATAAAAACACAATAAGCTATCAACCAGTAGTTCCAACCCTGGATGGGTTAAATTTAACTGTGTGCTCCCTTGAGTGCAAAAGTACCCTCCCAATGTAAAACAAACTGGCTTTGAGCTCAAGTGCAGTAACATGCTCTACAACAGAAGTAAGAATTCCTGCAATATCAAGAATCCTTGGAAATAAGTTAATTAACCCAGAGAAATGTTCACAACAAAAAAATTTGCAAAACACAGAAATATTTTGAAAGACTCAGGACAACTTTGGAAAACTTAGACTAGCTTTTTCAGTATCACATGAAGTTAGGAAATAAGACTAGTGTTAAAACAACCCAAGATTATTACAGTAGCAAAGAGATGAAGCTTCTTTAACAAGTGTAGGCTGAAAAGCAGTGATGAATTCAGCCAAAGAAATGCAGCACAGAAGATTTAAATAACACTGAAACTGTAAGAACAAGTGCAAAAAAATATATGCTTGTATCAGCTTTGTAAGTCCAGATGGTTTTAGAAGGAAGCACTTCAATTCATGTGTGATTTGATGGATCCTGGCACCTGACAGGCAGCTGACCATGACCTTCTCCTTGTCCAGCCTGATAAGGGGGACATCTGTGTGTCTCACTATGATCAAGACATTTAATTTTGAGGTGTTTTGCCTTACGGGCTTATTTGATGAGACTATGGTGTGTATGTTGTGTAGTGGATTCTATTTGCTTTGCAGTGTGTGCATGTGCTTTGCTATAGGGAGGTCTCCTATCTATTGGTAGGCTTTTAATGAGTACCTCCGTGTATATGGGTCTGTGTTGTGACCTTTTTTTGTGTGAGCGGTGATGTGTGTGTGCTGACAACCTGTTTGATGTCCAGTTTATATGAGAGAACTGATTGCAAATTCATAGTGTAATTACATCTCTCACATATTGTATTTGTTTGTTGTAGGAGTAAGTGGTTGTCAGTATACATGAGGCAATTACTAAATTGCCTCACAGTGCTCATTTCAATCAGGCTGGCTGAGAAATGGTTGGAAACTAACCATCCATTATGGCAGGTTTTTACTGTAACTCTTGTTGAGATGTGGACTAGTTTGACCAGATCTTGCTGTAGGATTAACAAAGGGGGCTTGCTCTATTGAAGGCTAGGGGTGACAACTATGGCAACACATCTCAGTGAGCAACTCAGTTTCCAGCAATGCATCAAGAAAGCTTAGGAATGTTCACTAATAGGTGTCTAGGAGAAAATTGTCTTTCAAGGTGTTTCTGTCTATACAGGGTAACACTGATCCCCACTGAGCGGTGTGCAGCTACACGGAAATGCAAGGCTACAATGCAGGTGAAATTAATCCCTTTTAAGTTAAACTACCAATGGGAAAGCACACAATGAGCTTTCATCCAGTAATCCTGCAACTCAGATGAGGCTCAGACTAGACACTTTTACCACAAGGGTGCAGACAGGACTCTACTAATGTCAGATGGCTGGAATAGTGCTCAAGTGTAACTATACAGTCTAGATTCACCAGATCTGAATCTAGTCTATGTTGTGTACTAGCTACTTAAGGCAACAGAACAACTCTTTTAAAGTGCAGAAAAATGCAGTAAACATCAGCAAAATGATAAAATACAGTTGGCAAAGTGCAAAGAAAACTCAAAATGTACTTAGATTTTCAATTTTAGCAGTGGATGCTTTGGATTTCAGCAGAATTTCTCCAGGCCTCTGGTAAAAGATGCCCAATATTGAGCAGCTCCGGTTAGATGACCTGTGGTGGTACTGCCCTCTGCATAAACTGACAACCCTTCGAGCAGCTGTGAACAGTGGGAAAATATGGAGAGCGTTTCCTATAGAGGATTTTAAACTAAAGAGGCTTGTTTATATACTAGGCATGGGAGCAACTGCAAAAAAAAAAAAACACTTGTATCAGCTTTTGTAGGTCCAGGTGGTTTTAGAAGGAATACAGGTCTTGTACTCACAAGTGGCCAAGAAGCTATGCACAGGGAAGCTCTTAATAAATGAGACAGGAGTGTATTATGTAAACAGAGGAGCAGCATGAATCGTCAGCTTATGTATTATCAGAGTAATTAATTGTGTGCAGTTTGTTAACCAAGTTTATCTGACTAAGCAAATGTCATTCTCATTGCATCCTCAGGGAGAAAATCTCCATTTATGTTTGATACACACAGAAGGACAGTAGAAGTTTTGACACGTAAAAGCAAATGGCAACAAAACGTTAAAATGTAGTTCACTTATCTTAACTTATGTTAACTGAATTAAAACTTTTTACAAGGAAAATGAACCTAAAATACATGTTTAAGGACAACACGGCTAGGGAGAAGGAATGGCTCTGAAGAAAAAGTTGTTTTAACCCGCCACTCCACCCCTTAATAGGAACTTTTGATAAGGTTTGTTCACAGGAGATTTTTGAGTATTTCAATGAATTTAAGCCTAGTAAATTTATTTACATAGGGAAGAGAGCTGTTTACTGAGGGAATTAAGAAGTAATGACCGACTGAGGTTCATGAAACCAGACAAGGGGGAAGGGATGGCTATAACCAATAAGGAAGATTATAAAACAAGATTTTTTCCATGTTACAGCAGGAAGAGAAATACCAAAGTGTTTCTAAAAATGAAATAAGTATTTCCCATAGGAGAAGCCAGATGATGTTAGAAGATGCACTATTGCAAGGTGTCATAAACAAAGATGTATACGGTTTTCTGGTGAATCAAAACCCTACTTTTCCAGTTGTGTTTGGGATACCGAAAGTCCACAAGGACATCAGGGATCCCCCATACAGGTTGATTATAACTTGTTAGAACAGTTCTACCTACTCTTTAGGGGTTTTTGTGGACAGAATAGTAAGGGAGTCCCTGGTCCCTATAGAACATGACTCTTGGGACATTTTGGGCAGAATCAAACAGGATACATTTTCAGTGAGTTTGAGTTTCTCTACTGTGGACGTGGTTGACTTGTTCACCTCAATACCTCACAAAACTGGTTTAGAGATTTTTTATGAAGTATTAGTGGAAAAAACATCATTAAGTAATACTATGGTGAACTTTATTATGACACTAATGGAAATAGTCTTAAAAAATAATTATTTCACTTTTGAAAGAGAATATTATCGTCAGGTCGATGGTATAGCCATGGGCATTAGTTGCGCACCCTTGTTTGCGAATCTTGTAATGTATGAGAGGGAGAGGTTATACATTTTTAACACCTCTTTTCTATGTTTTGGATTCACTACTTGCGTTACCTGGACGATATTTTTATTTTATGGAAGGTGGGAGATAAACATGAAGAATTTATGGAATATATAAATAATTTAAGTGAATATTTTAAATTTACTGGTACTTCTAATAATGACAGTATCAATTATCTTGATGTTTTGCTTAATAAGAATTATGAAAACAAGAAATTTGAATCTCAAATTTATAGAAAACCCACTTTTTCAAATGATTATTTAGAATTTAAAAGTAGTCACCTGCTATATACAAAAAGAAACATAGTAAAGGGACAAATGGTCCGGGTAGCAAGAATGTGTTCTAACACTGATATAGTAAAGAGAGAAATGGGCACACTAATAACATTTTTTTCTGAAAGAGGTTACCCGTTAGAATTTGTACTACCCATTTGTGAGCAAGTTATTAGCGAGTGGGGTAGTAAGTATAAACCCCTGCTCTGGGATCCTATTTAGTGAAGGAGAATGAAACTAATACAAGGAAAGATTATACCCAATCCACGGTGGTGACCTGTGGAGAAACAAGTAGTAAGATTAGGGATATTGTCAAGAAAAATTGGGTGTCGTTTAAAGGGAACGAGGAAATATTAGATACAGTAGAAAAAGAACCGACATTTGTTTTCAAAACTAATTACAATTTAAAATTTTTACTGGAACATCTCATTAATGCTAAGAACAATGTGAGAGGGACAACTAGGTGTGGAACTTGTGAACATTGTAGGTACATCTTAGTGGGAACCTCAGTATGGTTGGAAGTAAGGGATAGGGAGATAAAATTAGCAACAGGGTCCTGTATTACGAAAGGACTGGTATATATAGCTATTTGTCAGGAATGTCAGCATTTCTACATAGGTAAAACCGAAAGAACTTTTAGGAGGAGGATCTATGAGCATTTGTATGCTGTGGGAAAACATGATGAAAATAATGCTATATACAGGCATATTAAAAATAATCCCAATCACTCTTTCTTATTTGGTATTCTGGAGGTTACTGGTAGTAATCCGAGAGGGGGTAATTGGAAAAACAACTTGGAGAGAGCAGAAATGAGGTGGAAATTGAGACTTAATGCCACGGTAACCCCAGGCATCAACAACAATGTATCTATAAAACCTGAATTGAAACATAGGGCCACTATTTTGTAACAGAAAAGAACCTAGTTCAGTAAACAACACTGCTTTCATTCACAGAAACATTAAAATTTACTACACACTTAACAGATTCTATAGGGTTAACATGATTCAAATCTTAATTAGTTAATTGTCAGTATAAAAGAGGGAGTGGGTTTTGGCAAACACAGTTCTGAAGAAGTCCTAGAGCAGGACGAAAGCGCTTGACTGTGTTGGATACACTACAGTTGTGTTCTATTTATCCTGTATGGTTTTTAAGCTATTTTACTGCTTTGGCTGGCGTAATAAACCTGTGTTTTTACCAGTATTTTGGATCATTTCATGCCTGTGGATTTTTTTGAGGCAACAGCACAGAGTGGGTTGTTTGTTCCTTTTGGTGTTTTCTCCACTCTGGTCACTGGTGGTTTGGTTTCTGCAGGAGTGTATTATGTAAACAGAGGAGCAGCATAAATCATCAGCTTATGTATTATCAGAGTAATTCATTGTGTGCAGTTTGTTAACCAAGTTTATCTGACTAAGCAGATGTCATTCTCATTGCATCCTCAGGGAGAAATTCTCCATTTATGTTTGATACACACAGAAGGACAGTAGAAGTTTTGACACTTACAAGCAAATAGCAACAAAAGTTCAAATGTAGTTCACTTATCAAGTGGCCATTATAGTATACTAGTAATGCACATTGGAGAGTGACCATTACCTTGTAAAGGTGAGTGCAGATGTGTAGAGTGACCCATTATAAACACAAGTATGTTAAGCTGTGCCTTGAATTTCTTGTCTGAATACTGTAGACACTTCAAATATCAGCAGTAACAGTAATAAAAATAAGTGTGTGTGCATGTATGTATGTATGTATACATATATGGGTCTGTCAGATTATCAGAGTTCCGAAACTTTGAAATTCATATGGCCGAGACCATATGCTTGAAGTTTCAGAACTGCGAACATTAAAAATAAATAAATAAAACATAAAAAACAAAAACATTATATTTTTAATGTTTTTTGCAGGGGGGCAAGCCCCCTGCACCCCCACATGTGTGGCCACTCCCTACCCACACCCCTTGCTAATTAAATACACCAACTAAAAGATCGCACTATATTGCGGAAAATGGTAAATTTCGCATTCGGCACTGCACTGTGATCTCCATTCAAAATGTTCAAAGCTTCAAAACTTCAATAATATGTTCCTGATCATATGAATTTTGAAGCTTCAGAACTGCGATAATCTGACATAGATCCTTATATATATATATATGTATATATATATATATATATATATATATATATATATATATATATATATATATATATATGGGTCCACTTTTAAATGTTGAAATTTCGACTTTTAAAAAAACGTACCCAAAACATCGAGATTTCAGAATCTCGACATTTAAAAGTGTGTTAAAAAAAAGACAGAGACTGTAAATAAAGTGTTTGCAGGGGGGGCAAGCCTACTTAACGGTGATGCTCCTGTTGCACTTAACATTCTCTTCACTATAGTGCAATCTCAGCGTTGATATATTTAAGTAGGGGGTTGTGGGGGGTGCAGGGTGGCTTGCCCCCCCCCCCCCGGCAAACAGTTTGTTTTACTTTAATTTATTTTTTAACCCACTTTTCAATGTCAAGATTCTGAAATCTCGATGTTTTGGGTACTTTTTTTTAACAGTTGAGATTTTGGAATTTCGACATTTAAAAATGGACTTATATATATATATATATATATATATATACACATATACATACACACACACACACACACACATATATATATATATATATATATATACACACACACATATATATTTGTGTATATATATATATATATATATATATATATATATATATATATATATGTATGCATATATATATATATATATATATCTGTGTGTACATACACATACAGTGGATATAATAAGTGTACACACCCCTGTTAAAATGCCAGGTTTTTGTGATATCAAAAAATGAGACCACAATAAATCATTTCAAAACTTTTCCCAACTTTGATATGACATATAACCTGTACAATTCAATTGAAAAACAAACAAACCTGTTGGGGGGGGGGGGGGGAATATAAAAAATAAAAAAAATGTACAGTAAGCTGGTTGCATAAGTGTGCACACCCTTAAACTAATACTTTGTTAAAGCACCTTTTGATTTAATTACAGCAAAATGATTTATTGTGGTTTCATTTTTTTATATCACAAAATCCTGGTATTTTAACAGGGATGTGTAAACTTTTTATATCCACCATATATCTCCTACTTCTCAATTGTCCAGATTTTAACAGAATGTCCAGATTTTTGCCTCATATGTTTGGTATGTTTCTACAAACATTTTGGTTTTAAGGCAAATCATTGGCAAATCACTGAGGACTGAAGTCAGAATATAATGTCAGAATTTTGAGTTTTAGACTTCATATCCTTAATGCTGTTTGCAAAACTGGTTATTCTATCAACTTTCTAAGTATGTAAGATCAATATTTAAAAAGTGTCCCTATTTTGGGACTTTGCCCCCCCCCCCCCCCCCCCGCCAACACTTCTTATGTATAGATTTTCACAAAATGTCCAGAATTTTTCCTAATATTTTTGGTCTGTTCTCATAATGTGTGTGTTTTTCTGGCAAATCACTGAGGATTGAAGTCACAAATAATGACAAGCATCCGAGTTTTTCGACTTCATATTCTCCAGAAAATGCATGCTAACAGAAATGTTATTCTAGCAACTTTCTAAGTTTATAAGGGAAATATTTAAAATCTGTCCCTATTGTCATGGCCTTTGTCCCCTCATTATTTTGGGCTTTGTCCAAATTTCTCAAGAGATTTGGTGGTGTGTGTATGTATGTGCATGTGTGTACAGTATATACACACACACATTTATATATATATATATATATATATGTGTGTGTGTATATATATATATATATATATATATAATCTATATACACACACACACACACACACACACACACACACACACATATGTTTATCTTTAAAATTTTAAAATGTTGCAACACACTTGTGGGACTGTTTACTTACCTGACTTGAAATGTCGGAAATGGCAACGTTGAATGCCCAGAATTGCGAGCCTGGTACTTAAAGAAAGTTTTAACACTCAGGGAACAAACCTACTTCATTTCTGGGTTTCAGCTATGAATGCTTTGCAGGGGGCCAAGCCCCCCCTGCACCCCCCACACCACATGCTACTTATACATACCAACTCCAAGATTGCACTACGGTAATTTCCTTATTCCCACTGTAGTGCAATCCCCACTTAAAATGCCAAATTCATAACAGCGAATGCCCACTAGCATTCGCTGTTGTGAGTTTGGCAGATGTTCTTCGTCTTCCATTGCTGCAGTCCTGACTATTGGGTATAGTCCGCGTCCAGTCGGCCCGAATACCAGAGTATAAGGCTGACGTCGGTCAGGGCGCATTAGACTGACGTCAGTACGTCAGGGTACTAATGCGCATGACCGACGTCATATCCTCAGTCTTTTTTGCCGCATGGTCCGATGCAGAAGCAGTTTTGCGAGTGCAGGTTGGCGTACTGAAATATTTCCGAAACCGGAGTTTCAGACCGAAACAGAGTTGGCTAAGTACCCGTTGGGAACATTTTAGTTTTTCTTGCCTCAGTATTTTACCGGATGTCAGAAAAGTGAATAACTGTATTTCTTGTGGGAAACAGATACCTCATAGGGATTATCATACCTTGTGTATACCTTGTCTAGGGCCTGAGCACGACGTTGTTGGTTGCCGCTCTTGTGCTAGGTTTAACAAACGCACTATTAAGAGGAGGTTAGACTGTGCCAGGTTAGTGTTTGGGAAGCGTTGCAATTATAAAATGCCGTCGGATGCTCCGACGCCCGCTTCCTCCAAGAAGCGCAAGGATAAAACTGTGAAGCCTAGGGTTGAGGAACCGGCAGTCCCGGACGCCGGTTCTTTAGAAGGCTCAGTGGAGCCGGAGGTTTTGCCAGGAGTTTCCATGGAGTCCCAGGCAGAAACTATACTCTTACAGGATGTGCCTTCTCAGGAGGTAGGCCAGGCTGAGGGGGCTTCTCAGGTGGCTGTTCTTCCCTCTCTTCCCAACGTAGTTAGGGCCTCTCCTGCTGCTGCCAAAACTTCTTTGAGGTAGGCCTACTTCAGCTTCAGTGGGGCTTCTCCTAGCATTTCGGTTCTGTACCTAAGAAACATATGCTTAAAATGGCAGAAGATTTAATTACTATGATTAGGGTTCTATGCCACCGCCTGATAAGAGGCCTAGGGTGGAACCGGAGTTTGATAGTTTTGAACAGTGTTCAGAAGCCTCAGAATCTTCTGTGGAAGATATACAGGAGTATCCTACTTATTCTGATTCTGATGTGGATGATTCCACTCCTACAGCTTCTCCGCCTGAGGATTTCTCATTTTCAGAGACTCTGCATTCCATGAGGGAGCACTTTAAATGGGAAGGCCAGGATTACTCTGATTCCAGGAGAAGGCTTAGGGAGTTTTTGTTTTTACCCCAGCATAGGCCTTTAGCTATTCCTCCTGTGTTGAATGTGGTGGAAGATGTTTTTGCAGAGGCTTCCCTGAACCCTGACTCTTTGCCTCCTGCTCCTGTTAAGCCTGATAGGTATTATAGGGTGCCCGAAGCTCATAAATATTTGTTTAAGAGTCCTAGGGCGGACCCAGAGACTATTTCTCAAGGGCCTAAGGGTGTAAAGGCTTCTGTGGTTAAAAATCCTGTTCCCACTGATAAGGAGGCAAGGGCTTTGGATAGGTGGGGAAAGAAAGTGTATACTTCTTCCACTCTAGCCATGAGAGCTTTGAATTGTCAGTTTCACATGCTAAAATATCAGAATTATCTCCTTTCACAATTGAAATCTAAGGTGGATGCTTTGGCGGAAGGTATTGAGTGTAAAGAGTTGCTGGATTTGGTTCATGTGTCTGAACAAGTGGGTAAGCATTCTTTGCAATGTGGTTTTGATGCTGTACAGGCCTCCTCGAGGGTGGCTGCTACCAGTTCTGTTCTTCGCAGGCATGCCTGGTTGAAGGATCAGAATTTAGCTGAGCATGTTAAGACAAGGATTTTGGATGCTCCTTTACAGTCTGATGTGTTGTTTGGATCGCCTGTGGAAGCAGTTTTAAAGAAAATGGAGGACAAAGCTAAGTCTATGCAAACTGTTAAGGATTTTTTGCAGGTGCAGCCTCCAAAGTTTAGTAGAAATTGGCCTGCTAAGGGGTGGACATATCCTGCTTATGATTCCCAGTCTAGGGGTAGGTCTACACGTGGTAGGGGCAGGGCTCAAGGTTCTTTTAGGCCTAGAACAGGGAGTTCACCTGCTCAGACTTCTGGTGAGGGCAGGGTCAGTCCTTTCGTAAACAGACCCAATGACCTGTCTTTTCCGCTGCCAGCAGATTCACGTATGGCAGCTCCTTTGGGAGGAAGACTGTCTCTTTTCAAAGAAAATTGGGATTTAATTACTCAAGACAAATGGGTGTTGGATATCATTCACCACGGTTACAGATTTTATTTCCATACAATGCCCCCTTTCAAAGGCATGCCAGATGTTCCTCCTCCACAAAGAAAAGAGGCTCACAAGCAAGTTTCTCAGTTGCTTCACATAGGGGCCATTCAGCCAGTTCCTGTATCAGAAAGGGGCCTAGGATTTTATTCTCGCCTGTTCCTAGTACCAAAGAAGGGGAACACGTGGAGACCAATTTTGGATTTATCTATCCTCAACACTTATCTGGACATTCCCAAGTTCAAGATGTTGGCGCTACAACAGCTTCTACCTCTGCTGGGCAAAGATCACTGGATGGTAACTTTAGATCTCAAGGAAGCTTACCTTCATGTGCCTATAAGGCTAAGTTGCAGGAAGTATCTGCGGTTTCGAGCTGGAAATTCTCATTATCAGTTCTCTGCATTGCCCTTTGGCTTATCTACTGCCCAGAGTATTCACAAAGGTTCTGGCTCCAGTGATAGCTTACTTCAGGCTTCAAGGAATTCAAATCTATCCTTACTTGGACGACTGCCTGATTCTGGCTCAAGAAAAGGAAGATCTTCTACAGCATCTGGAATATGTCATAGCAGTGCTAAGATGCCTAGGGTATTCTGTGAACGAAATAAAGTCCAGTCTAGTACCCTCTCAAGACATGTGCTTTCTGGGTGTGAGACTGAATACAGCAGCCCAGATGGCCTTTTAACCCCGGACAAACAAAAGAGTCTGTCACTTTACTTCCATCAACTATCTCATCAGTCCGTGCTGACTGCAAGGACAGTCCTTCAAGCATTAGGGTTCATGGCATCTTGTATTCTGGTGCTTCCCAATGCCAAACTGCATATGAGGAAGCTACAATGGTATCTCAAAAATGTATGGACACAGCACTGCCAGGATTTGGACACTGTCATTCAAATAATACCTTGCCTTCAAAAAGAATTTTTGTGGTGGGCTCAGGAATGTCACCTAAACAAGGGACTCTGTGTGACCCGGCCAGAGGCGAGTCAGATTTTAACGACAGATGCCTCGGACATAGCTTGGGGAGCTCATCTAGATGGAAAGTGGATACAAGACAAGTGGCCTGCCAAACTACAGCATCTACATATCAACATGAAAGAGATGTTAGCAGTCCAGTTTGCATTAATGGCTTTCAAGGAGTTACTTCTTCCAGGGCAGGTGTTGATTCTAACAGACAACACAACTGTCATGTGGTACATCAACAAGCAAGGGGGAACACATTCTTATCCTCTATGCAGGCAAGCAATGATTTTATGGGAGACTGCACTAAGCCTGCAACTAACTCTTCAGGCAAGGTTTCTGCCAGGAGCACAGAACTCCTTAGCAGATGTGTTAAGCAGACGAATCATGGATCCCCACGAGTGGAAACTGGATCTTCATGTATTTCAGAAACTGACAGTGTCATGGGGAACTCCAGACATAGATCTGTTCGCTTCTCCACTAAACCACCAGCTGCCACAGTATTGCACAAAGGGGTTTCATCACACAGCTTGGAAAGTGGATGCTCTGTCTTTCAGTTGGAGAAATCTTCATGTTTATGCCTTTCCACCTCTGCCTCTTCTTCCAAAGGTACTGTTAAAGGTCAGACAAGACAGGCCAAGGATGATTTTGATAGCTCCAGATTGGCCTCGGCAACACTGGTACCCACTACTACGGAGTCTGGTAAAGAAGCCTCCATGGCCTTTACCTCTGATTCCTCATCTGTTATCTCAGAAGGACGGTCATCTGCTCAATGTCAAGCTACACTCTCTTCATCTAACAGCTTGGCATATTCTGTGTTGAAGCACAGCAGGTCTCAACTTCCTCAACAAGTTTTAAATGTGATTAGGGAAGCTAGAAGACCTAGTACAAGGAAAGTGTATGTGGAAAAATGGAAGAGATTTTCATTTTGGAGTACAGCAAAGAATTTGGAGATTTCTGAGCCTAATTTGAGTGTGGCTCTTCAATATCTTACTGAATTATTGGACAAAGGTTTGTCCTTCTCTTCCATAAAGATTCATGCTGCAGCAATTTCAGCTCACTATGATTGTGACCCACCTTTGTTTTCGCATCCTTTGTTCAAGCAGTTTCTTAGAGGGGCAAAGAATATAAGACCACCACGTAGAGCTCCTACTCCTGCTTGGGATCTCAATTTTGTGTTGGAAAAACTTACTCTACAACCTTTTGAGCCTGCAGCTACTGCTGAATTGAAATATTTGTCATGGAAGACTGCTTTTCTGTTGGCTATTACTTCTGCAAGAAGGGTGTCTGAGTTGCAGGCCCTTATGGCAGTAGAGCCCTTTTGATTTTCCATAAGGATAGGGTATCATTACGTACTAATCCTTCTTTTATGCCTAAGGTGGTTTCTAGTGTGGCTTTAAACCAAACTATTCATTTGCCTACGTTTTTTGCAGATCCTCAAAATAAAGGGGAAAAGATTTTGCACACTTTAGATGTACACAGGCAATTGCGTTATTATTTAAGCAGGACTAAGGATTTTAGGCAGTCTCAGCAGTTGTTTGTTTCTTTTGCTTTGAGTTCTCAGGGCAAGCCTGTGTCAAAACAAACTATTTCTAGGTGGATTGGCTTTTGCATTGCATTTTGTTATTCCCATCATGGCAAGGAGATTCCAGCTGGGATTAGGCCTCATTCCACTAGGGCTACTGCCACTTCAACAGCATTTCTAAGGGGAGTGGCAACTAAGGATATTCTGGAAGCAGCTACTTGGAGTTCAGTGCATACTTTCTCTAGGCATTATCACCTTCCTATCTACTGTAAGTCTAGGGCTGGTTTTGCCACAGCTGTTTTACAAGGCATGTTGTCAGCTCCTACTACTTTATAATTTGCCAGCCTCCCTTACCTCTGCTTTGGGATTCTACCCAATAGTCAGGACTGCAGCAATGGAAGACGAAGAACATAGTACAGTTTTGTACCTACCATAAATGTAGATGTTCGAGGATTCCATTGCTGCAGTCCAATTTACCCTCCCTCCTTCCCCTCTGTATTTAGGGGTGGTTGTGTAGGTGAGTTTACATGCTTATATTTTTGTATATATGGTTGTATATATTGTACATGTTTTTGGTGCAGGTTTTTTGGGACTTGTCTTTTTAGGGTCTTCTGACATCTGGGGCAAGAAAAGACTGAGGATATGACGTCGGTCATGCGCATTAGTACCCTGACGTACTGACATCAGTCTAATGCGCCCTGACCGACGTCAGCCTTATACTCTGGTATTCGGGCCGACTGGACGCGGACTATACCCAATAGTCAGGACTGCAGCAATGGAATCCTCGAACATCTACATTTATGGTAGGTACAAAACTGTACTTTTTTTTCTTTTGCTAATGCGTATTTTTGAAAAGATAGCTGTGGTATAGCGGTAGCGTTGTTGCCTCACAGCAAGAGGTTCTCCTGTTCAATTCTCATCTGGAGTGCCTTCTGTGTGGAGTCTGCATGTCCTCCCTGCGGCCGAGTGGCCTCCGAAAAACATGCGTGAATGGGTGTACCTTCACTGAAAATTGGGCATCGGGCTGGTAACTCGGCACCATAAAAATCTATTGCCAATCATTAGCGGACCGGAGTTCTGCTGTGGCGACCCCTAACCGGGAAAAGCCGAAAAGACAAACATACTTTTGCATGTATGTGCATCGCACAAGTCAGCCACGATATTTTAAAGGTAAACCATATATATATATATATATATATATATATATATATATATATATATATATATATATATAAATGTATTTGTATTTATTTTGTGTGTGTGTGCGTGCGCGCACTTCCACTGAAAAGGGTTCTCATGCCCAGTTGGACAAATCCTCTACCACTAAAACTGATATTTGTCTATTAGCAGAAGACAGCGTGTATGTATCATGCATTGTTCTCTCTTTCGAGCTTTTACCCCTGTTATTTGCGTTCATCAAAAATGTAAAGTTGTGGAGTATAGAAGCATTGTGGCACTATGGAAGTTCAAGTTGCTGCAATAAGATGTTTGCTAGAAAAGTGAGCTAGTTCTACTAATTTCAGCAGTAATTGTCAGTAAACTCTGCAGACTCAGCTGCAGAAAAGGACAAAATAGTTTTTTGTGCAGAACATGCTAAGGATGTCATAAAGTTTGTCCAACAAGAAAGTGAGCTGTGAAATGGGAGGAGATTCTGCTGCTTGTTTTTCTGGTAGTAAAGATGACAGAGAGACTGGCAGTGAAACCTTTTCCAATGTTTAAATGAAAAATGCTCAAGACACAAAAAAGCACAAGATTTGACTAGAAGAACCAAGGAGTATGTTGGAAATGAAGCAGAGACTAGATTTTGGAGGAGATAAACAGGAATAAAACCAGCAACTCTGAAATTGACAATAACAAGATTCCATAACCTTGGTCTTCTAAGATGGCTGCACATTGAGTAACAGCTTAATTTCAGCTGTCCCAGTGTAAAAACAGAAACTCAATAAAGTGAGACAGTGGACTCATATTTTGGGGTAAATTTCAGTAACTGGTTAGTAAGTACAATGCCTGGATGCCACCAAAGGATAAATTCATAGAACCTGAAAGAAAATCAGTCACAAAAGGTGAGGAAAAAACACAGACTGGGAACAATTCTGCAGCTGTTCATCAAAAAGCAGTGCAAGCTCCATGCAAGACATGACCCCCAGTAACCTAGAGGAAAAAATAAGTCAAATGTATTCAGAGCTGATTAAAATAACCAAAACACTGATGGAATATATCAAGTGAAATAACAAAAGGCTGGAAAAATAGAAAAAGCTTTAAACTGATATTTAGATGAAGTGATAGAACTGCAAAAATCAGAGGTTGAAATGTAGAAAAGGCTGGCTTGCATATGAGACTTTTCAAGAGCAGATGTTTTAAAAAAATAATTTAATTAGAGGGTAGAGCACATAAGCAAACTTGAGATTTTCTGCTGTAACAAAAAGCTGGAAGGAAGAGACTGTTAATTTTATGAAAGCACAAATAAACAACTAGACTGGTATTCCACAGCAGGAGTTGTTAATTGAAAGGGCATATCATGTGTATGCTCCAAACCCGGCCACGAGAAAGCAACCTAGACCTTTAATAGTAAAGGTGCAATTCTGCCAGCAGAATGAGTTGATTCTGACAAAATTGTGGCAAAAGAACAAAGTACTTAAAGTGGGATGCAGTAGAGTGCTTGTAGAAAATTATTACCCACTGTACAACAGGCAGAACAGGAGTAAATTTATTCCACCAATCAGGGATTGTTGAGAAGCTAGCATGACATTCAAACTGCTGCACACAACTAGCTTCAGAATATCTTTTCCTGGAGAGCAAAATAATTTTCTGATGCAGAACATGCTAAGGACGAAATACAAAAGTTTGTCCAAGAAAAATTGAGCTGTGAAACAGGAGGACCTTCTGTTTCTTGTTGTTCTGGTAATAAAGACCACAGAGAGACTGTGCCAGTGAAAGCTTTTCCAGTATTTAAATGGTAAAATGAGAGAGAAGAAAGCACAAGAGTTGAATAGATGAATGGATAGTATGTTGAAAATGAAGCAGAGACTGGATTTTGGGAGATGGATAAAAGGAATAAAACCAGCAGCTCAGAAACTGACTGACAAATGTGGGATTACAAAGCATTAATTATATTTGTGAAACAAGACAGAACAAGAAACCGTGGAAATATTGGACTTTTTTTTTTTTTTTTTTACTTTGTTAAACTTGTAGAGGACCCTAAACCATATGTCCTACTTCATGTCATTAATGTTTGGGGGAGTAGTTAGGAGAGGGAAGAGCAAGGAGAGAGTAGTGCATAACATAATTTGCATGCTATAAAGTGAAGCTTTTTTCAGTTATGTTCGTGTAATGGGGATAGAGAAGTAAACGGGTGCCCCTCTTTTTTTCTTTCTTTCCTCTTTTTCCTTGTTAACTTTTAAGAAATGTAAGCCAGAGGAGTTTAATACAGAGAAAGGGGAAGTGCTGGATGATGAACCTATCTCTCTATCTAGTTTTACTTATTTCTTGATGAAGGTTTGCATCCCTAGTACAATGTTTGCTGCATAATATGACTTGTCAAGGAAAAGGAGGTTGAGTAACATCTCTGTGGGTTAGCCTACTATATTAACAAGAGATCACTTATCACTTTGCAAATCTGTAAAATAGATGCCAAATGCAAGAGGCCTAGCATAAGTCCCCAGTGAACACCACTGGTCACTTTCCCCCATCTGAGGAGGCAACACCCACTGGGACATTGTGCATTCTGTCCTAAAGTCAGTTGGCTATTCATCTTACCATATAGGAATTTATGTTTAAGGCCATCAACTTGTAAACGATTCTATCATGTGGTTTGGTATCAAATGCTTTGATCAGATCAAGGAAAGCAGTGATGTGGGTGTAACCACTGTCAGCCAATTGGGTGACCACCTCAATGAGGCTGCTAAGATTCAGCATGCAGGAGCTGCCCTTTACAAACGTGAATTGCATTGTGTCTAACTTAGTCAGATTATTGATGTCATGATTGTAAGGTTGGTAACAATGAGCTCCATGGCTTTACAGTCAAGACTCAAAGCTGAAAGATCCATCATTCCTAAGATCTATGGTGGAGCTGTCCTTATGGAGGGGCATTACTTCAGCAGTGCACTAGGATTCAGAGACATGACTTCTAACAAGGCTTAAACAGTTTGAGGGAGGGGTCAATGTGTGAATGTTTCACACTGTTCTTTTGACAACCCAGTGTGTAGTGTGGACCCATGGAGGAAGTGTTCCTGGTGTTTGAGAGTACTTTAACATTGTGTTTCTTAATGATAGTGGGGGAGGGAGTGATAGTTCCAGGAGAGAAATGTGCTGCAAACTTGCTACCTAGCGCATTTGGAATGTGTTTTGGGGTCTGAGTTGGAGGTTTCATTATAGCAAACCTCAGAGCAGAATTGACAGTTACTTCTTAGACTCCTGACATAACTGAAACAGGACCTGTAATTGTCCTTTGCTTTAGGTGCTAGTTTTACATTATGTAATGTTTTACTGGTCTTTATTACTGTTTTCGGTTTCTTAGTGAGATTTTAATGTTATTTTAATGCTGTGGGGTTTCTAGTCCTGTGAGTTAGTTGAAGTAGTTTTCTTCTTTCTGTTATACACTGTTTATATTGGTACATGGAAGGTCAAATGCAAAGTTTTTATTATTTCTTTTTGTTATAATTATGCCCTCAACTTATAAAGTGGTGCTTCTTATTCTAAAATGTGTAGTTTTTACTTTAGTTGCTTAAGTGGATCTGTATACAGTTTAATAAACTGGTGTTTCTTTTTCCTGTATGCTGAGCAACTGTCCAATTGCTTCCTTATTGCATGTTATCCAGACAACGCCTACTGATGATGTATTGGGAGGTCAGTTCTGAAGTAGGATGGCAAGTTTTCTGTAGTCTGCAACAGATTTTTTTTTAAAGTAACCAGAATACAACACAATCAGTTACTCTGACAATAAATACACATAGTTACATTCAAGTGAAAGGGTGACAAAGGTAAGACAGAACAAGATAAGATTCTTAGTAAGGTATATAGTGCTTGGCAAACAGAGTAATAAAATAGATGTAAAACTAATAAGACATTGACAACCAATGGATCGATCGCTCACTTTTATGGAGTAAACTGTGGATGTGTGAATGATGCATTCTGGATTTGTCCAGAACACCAGTTACAGGTGTTTAAAAAAAGAGTGACAGACAGAAACCAGGGGAGAGTGAGTTTTACCAACTTTGAAAGTTGGTAAAAGCATTTAGCATTGTGGTGCAGACAGCAGCATACTTAAAGTTTTTGATTAAGAATTCTGGACAAACCAAAAAAATAATGGGAGGACAAAGGGGTAAACTGGGAGCAGTTTTTAAGTACGTCTCTAATTCACAGATTTTGCATCAACATGGATTTTCTGAACAGAAAGCATGAAACTCTGGCATCATTGACTGGCTGTAATTTTAAGTGATTTACCAGAAATTCAAAACCTTTAGAAGGAGCAGGGCAAGTCTATGAGGTAAAATCAGAGAACTGAGAGGTTTGGACAGAAGCAAAAAGAAGTGCCCTTCTGTGGTGTTATCACATTAAAAGCTTTTAGACACTTCAGGATAACACACACTGTAGGAATCAACAGTCTGCTGTGGAATGATTGTTTTACTGCATCATCATTTTCACAAATGCGCAAATTATTCCTAATGTTTTCTTTTCAGCACTAATTCCTTGTGGTATAACATACAAGCACAATGTACATTAGTAGGTCTGTCATTGAGCTGATTCACAAATCAAGTTTTCTCCCTAAAATCCATTGGTAGGCAATGATTCTTTAGTGTCACACAAGTAATAATGCACAATGGGCGTGTGTACTACTGTGTAAATAAGACTCACCTAGGGTGATGTTCTTCATCTCACATTGCTGCAGTCCTTACATATGGGTAGTCCGCTGTCCTCGGTCGGCCCGAATACCAAAGTATTAGGCTGACGTCGGTCAAGGCGCTTAAAACTGACATCAGGACGTCAGGGTACAAAAGCGCATGACCGACGTCATTTCCTCAGTCTTTTTTGCCGCATGGTCCGATGCAGAAGCAGCGTTGCAAGTGCCGTTCGGCGTTCTGAAATTTTTCGAATTCGGAGTTTCAGACCGAATCCAAGTTGGCTAAGTACCCGTTAGAATATTTTGGTTTTTCTTGCCTCAGTGTTTTACGGGATGTGAGAAAAAGTGAATAAGTGTATTTCTTGTGGGAAACAGATACCGCATAGGGATTATCATTCTTTGTGTATTCCTTGTTTGGGGCCTGAGCACGGCGTTGTTGGGTGTCACTTTTGTGCTAGGTTCAATAAACGCACTATTAGCGAAGGTTAGATTGTCCTACGCTGGTCTTTGCGAAGCGGTCCAATTATAATTTGCCGTCGCATTCTCCGGCGCCCCCTCTCCCGAGAAGCGCAAAGACAAAGCAGTTAAACCCAGGCAAGATGAGTCGTCCGTTCCGGACGCCGGTTCTTTAGAGGCTTCAGTGGAACCGGTGGTTCCGACGGAGACTTCTCTGGACTCTCAGGGGGAGACTTTGATTTTGCAGGAGGTGGTCTCTCAGGAGGCAGGTCAGGCTGAAGGGGCTTCTCAAGTTACTGTACTCCCCTCCCTTCCTAGGGTGGTTAGGCCTTCTCCTTCTGTTTCCAAGGCTTTTCCCAGAGGCAGGCCAGTTTTAGCTTCTGTTGGTGTCACTCCTAGTTCAGCAGGGTCTGTGCCTAAGAAGCACATGCTTAAAATGGCAGAAGATTTGATTACTCTGATTAGAGGTTCTTTGCCCCCCCCCCCTGATAAGAGGCCTAGGGTGGATCCAGAGTTGGGAAGTTTTGAGCAGGCTTGGATGTTTCAGAGTCTTCAGCTGAAGATTTGCAGGAGTACTCTCCTTATTCTGATTCTGATGCAGATGATTCCACTCCTTCTGCTTCTCCTCCAGAGGATTTTTCTTTTCAGAGACACTTCATTCTATGAGGGAACATTTTAAGTGGGAAGGTCAGGACTTCTCTGATTCTAGGAAAAGGCTTAGGGAGTTTTTGCTGTTACCCCAGCATAGGCCCTTGGCTATACCCCCTGTTCTGGATGTTGTGGAAGATGTGTTTGCAGAGGCTTCACTTAATCCTGATTCTCTGCCTCCTGCTCCTGTTAAACCGGATCGGTATTACAGGGTGCCTGAGGCTCATAAATATCTTTATAAGAGTCCTAGGGCGGACCCAGAAACTATTAGTCAGGGACCTAAGGGTGTCAAGGCCTCTGTTGTAAAAAATCCGGTTCCTCTAGATAAAGAAGCCAGAGCTTTGGATAGATGGGGAAAGAAGGTCTATACATCTTCTACCTTAGCTATGTGGGCTTTGAATTGCCAGTTTCATATGTTGAAATATCAAAACTTTCTTCTTTCTCAATTGAAGTCTAAGGTGGATGCTCTGGCGGAAGGCATTGAGTGTAAAGAATTACAAGATTTGGTGCATGTCTCTGAACAGGTGGGTAAGCATTCATTACAGTGTGGTTTTGATGCTGTGCAGGCCTCGTCTAGGGTGGCTGCCACTGGCTCAGTTCTTCGCAGGCACGCCTGGCTGAAGGATCAGAATTTATCTGACCATGTTAAGACAAGGATTTTGGATGCTCCTTTGCAGTCTGATGTGTTGTTTGGTTCACCTGTGGAGTCAGTCTTGAAGAAAATGGAAGACAAGGCTAAGTCTATGCAGGCTGTTAAAGATTTTTGCAAGTTCAGCCTCCAAGTTTAGTAGGAATTGGCCTGCTAAGGGGTGGGCGTATCCTTCTTATGATTCTCAGTCTAGGGGTAGATCTAGGCGTGGTAGGGGCAGAGCTCAGAGTTCTTTCAGGCCTAGAACAGGGAGTTCACCTGCACAATCTTGGTGAGGGCAGGGGCCAGTCCTTTCGTAAACAGGCCCAATGACCTACTTTTCAGCTGCCAGATCCTTCTTGCCTGGCAGCACCTTTGGGAGGAAGGTTAGCACTCTTCAAGGAAAATTGGATGTTGATTACCCAAGACAAATGGGTATTGGATATCATACACCAGGGTTACAAGTTTTATTTCCATACCTTGCCTCCTTTCAAAGGCATGCCGGACGTTCCTCCTCAGCAAAGACTAGAGGCTCGCAAACAAATTTCTCTACTACTTCAAATAGGGGCCATACAACCGGTCCCTCTGCCAGAAGTGGGCCTAGGATTTTATTCTCGCCTGTTTCTAGTACCAAAGAAAGGAAACACGTGGAGACCAATTTTGGATTTATCTATCCTCAACACATATCTGGACATTCCCAAGTTCAAAATGTTGACGTTACAACAGCTTTTACCTCTGCTGGGCAAAGATCACTGGATGGTGACTCTGGATCTCAAGGAGGCTTACCTTCATGTTCCTATCAGGCCCAGTTGCAGGAAGTATCTGCGTTTTCGGGCTGGGACTTCACATTATCAGTTCTCTGCATTGCCCTTTGGCTTATCTACTGCGCCCAGAGTGTTCACGAAGGTTCTGGCTCCAGTGGTAGCTTTCTTCAGGCTAAGAGGAATACAGATCTATCCTTATTTGGACGATTGCCTGATTCTGGCCCAAGAAAGGACGAACTTCTTCATCATTTACAGTATGTGATGGCAGTGTTAAGATGCCTGGGGTATTCTGTGAGCGAAATAAAGTCCAGTCTAGTACCCTCTCAGGACATGTGCTTTCTGGGTGTGAGACTGAATACAGCATCCCAGATGGCCTTTTGACCCCGGACAAACAAAAGAATCTTTCTCTTTACTTCCACCAGTTGTCTCGTCAGTCCAGGCTGACTGCAAGGACAGTCCTTCAAGCCTTGGGGTTCATGGCATCTTGTATTCTGGTACTTCTCAATGCCAAACTGCATATGAGGAAGCTACAATGGTATCTCAAGAATGTATGGACACAGCACTGCCAAGATTTGGACACTGTCATTCAGATAATACCTTGCATTCAAAAGGAATTTTTGTGGTGGGCTCAGGAATGTCACCTAAACAAGGGACTCTCTGTGACCCGGCCAGAGGCGAGTCAGATTTTAACGACAGATGCCTCAGACAAAGCTTGGGGAGCTCATCTAAATGGAAAATGGGTACAAGACACGTGACCTGCCAGACTTCAACATCTACATATCAACTTGAAGGAGATGTTAGCAGTCCAATTTGCATTGATAGCTTTCAAGGATTTACTTCTTCCAGGGCAGGTGTTGATTCAAACAGACAACACAACTGTCATGTGGTACATCAACAAGCAAGGGGAGCATTCTTATCCTCTATGCAGACAAGCAATGATTTTGTGGGAGACTGCTCTCAGTTTACAGCTAAATCTTCAGGCAAGGTTTCTGCCAGGAGCACAGAACTCCTTAGCAGATGTGTTGAGCAGACAAATTATGGATCCCCACGAGTGGAAATTGGATCCTCATGTATTTCAGAGATTGACAGTGTTATGGGGAACTCCAGACATAGATCTGTTCGCTTCTCCACTAAATTACCAGCTGTCAAAGTTTTGCACAAAAAGGTTTCATCCCACAGCTTGGAAAGTGGATGCTCTCTCATTCAATTGGAGCAATCTTCACGTGTATGCCTTTCCACCTCTGCCTCTCCTCCCAAAGGTACTGCTGAAGGTCAGACAGGACAAGCCAAACATGATTTTAATAGCTCCAGATTGGCCTCGACAGCACTGGTACCCATTACTGAGAAGTCTGGTACAGGAGCCTCCATGGCCTTTGCCTTCGATTCCTCACCTGCTGTCTCAGGAGAACAGTCATTTACTCAATGTCAAACTTCATTCTCTACATCTAACAGCCTGGCATATTCTGTTTTAAACCCTGGAGGGTCTCAGCTTCCACAACAAGTTTTGAATGTTATTTTGGAGGCCAGAAGGCCTAGTACAAGGAAGGTTTACGCAGATAAATGGAGGAGATTTTTATTTTGGAGTACAGCAAAGGACTTTGATGTTTCTAAACCTAATTTAAGTGTTGCGCTTCAATACCTTACTGAGTTATTGGACAAAGGTTTGTCCTTCTCCTCTATAAAGGTTCATGCTGCAGCAATTTCTGCTCACTATGACTGTGACCCACCATTATTTTCTCAGCCTTTGTTTAAGCAATTCCTTAGAGGGGCAAAGAATATAAGACCCCCACGTAGAGCTCCTACTCCTGCTTGGGATCTCAATTTTGTGTTGGAGAAACTCACTCTACAACCTTTTGAGCCTGCAGCATCGGCAGAGTTGAAATATTTATCATGGAAGACTGCTTTTTGTTGGCCATTACCTCTGCGAGAAGGGTTTCTGAATTACAGGCCCTTATGGCAGTTGAGCCTTTCTTAATTTTCCACAAGGATAGGGTGTCTTTGCGTACTAACCCTTCTTTTATGCCTAAAGTGGTTTCTAGTGTGGCTTTAAACCAAACTATTCATTTGCCTACTTTTTATGCAAACCCCAAAATAAAGGGAAAGGATTTTGCACACTTTGGATATACACAGACAGTTGCGATATTATTTGAGCAGAACTAAAGGGTTCAGGCAGTCTCAGCAGTTGTTTGTTTCTTTTGCTTTGGGTTCTCAGGGCAAACCTGTTTCAAAACAAACTATTTCTAAGTGGATTGGTTTTGTATTGCTTTCTGTTATTCCCATCATGGTAAGGAGATTCCAGCTGGGATTAGGCCTCATTCCACTAGGGCTACTGCCACTTCTACAGCTTTTTAAGGGGTGGCTACTAAAGATATTTTGGAAGCAGCTACTTGGAGTTCAGTGCATACTTTCTCTAAGCATTACCACCTTCCTCTTTACTCTAAATCTAGGGCTGGATTTGCCACTGCAATTTTACAGGGCATGTTGGCAGCTCCTAATGCTTTATAGTTTTGCCATCCTCCCTTACCTCTGCTTTGGGATTCTACCCATATGTAAGGACTGCAGCAATGTGAGATGAAGAACATAGTACAGTTTTGTACCTACCATAAATGTAGATGTTCAAGATCCATATTGCTGCAGTCCAATTACCCTCCCTCCTTCCCTCTGTTGTTGAAGGTGGTGGTGTGGTTTGTGTTGTACATATTGTAAATATGGTTAGTGCACGGGTGGTTGGTTAGGTTTTGCTGGTTTTGGCTTTGGCCTTTCTTGTTAGGGCCTTCTGACATCTGGGGCAAGAAAAGACTGAGGAAATGACGTCGGTCATGCGCTTTTGTACCCTGACGTCCTGATGTCAGTTTTAAGCGCCTTGACCGACGTCAGCCTAATACTTTGGTATTCGGGCCGACCGAGGACAGCGGACTACCCATATGTAAGGACTGCAGCAATGTGGATCTTCGAACATCTACATTTATGGTAGGTACAAAACTGTACTTTCTGAGGCCTGTCTTTGTAAGAAGGTCCTGATCTTGTAAAGCTGAATGCATTACTGTGGTTGACAAGCACTTTGTCCATACTGCAGAGCATACTTCTCAACTAACCCTGATTTTCAGGGACATCCCCAATTTTGACGCAAATTGTACTTCTGTTCCTCTTAATCCATCCAAAACCAGTGACTTTTGAAGAAAAGATGGTGAATTGCACTTGATAAATAGTGACATTAATTAGAGTTCTTTTACTTCAGAAAATGTATATTAATTCACTTTCTCTTAATCTGTTAGTGTTTCAAGTTAATAGCACCAGTATCTTTAAAAGTGTCCTTGATTGTTTCTGGATTTGTCCCTGATTCTGTTGAGGTTTATTCCTGACTAGTTGAGCTGGAATGTTTATCATTATCAACCAAATGGAAATCATGATTCCTGTCTGAACTGCAAAATTCTTAAAAGCATATCGTAGTCTATGACTTTTGTATTTTGATGCAACTACTTTTCAAGAATTTTAGCCTATGAAAGATATAGGTTCATAGGTGTTTACTAGGCTAACAACCATCCATTCTGCCTTTGCCCAGAATGATACCACAGTATAAGAACAAAATGATTGATTTCAACAATTGGCTAAGCTTCTGGTATCATTCAAAGGGAAGTACTTCACCGAAAACTTAAGACATAATGTCATTCCGAAAGGTCTTGGATCCCGGCAATACCCTATGGGGCGTGTTACAGGATCATTATTTCATAAAGAGCTTTTAGAATTATTCAACCTGCAGGGCAAAGACCTGATTAACCTAATGTGTAAACACTACAAGGTCCAAGCAGATGAGATTTCAGTGGAGGTAGAGGAACTGAGTAAAAATATTATAAACCACCCTGAATTTGTTCATTACAATTATGACTATCAGCACATTTTTAACAGTATCAACCAATAGGTTGAGAAGCTTAGATTTAATAAAATAAAAAAACTGGAAAGGGATGTCAATGATTATAAAAATTACACTGCTTACCCTAATCCACCCCTTCAGAAACATGGTAGCCCAACGGAAGACAACACCCACAGTCAATAATGGTGCAAGTAATCAAGAAAGAAGAGAAACGCAAGAAACAACGCAAAATGGACAAAAAGAGAAACAAAACAGTGGGCCTGTTGTTGTTAATAATAATGCTTCAACTAGTAAAAGCAACGGTATGAATCAAATGAACATGTAGTACTCTGATGCAGTACAAACGAGTCGACAAAATTTTCATCAGGCAGGAAACAAACACCAAAAGAAAGCAACGGAGAATCAACAGAACCCTTACAATAGCAGGGGGAAGCAAGAACCAAAAGGTAGATATTCATGAGACTACCTGTGACATTTTATCAAATGCAGAAGGTGATTTCAAGATATATAATTTTTTTGGGCAGTACATTGACAAAAGGGTCATTGAACTATTTTCAAAAGGTTTAACGTTTGTTCCTACATGCCGTGCTG
Organism: Protopterus annectens; assembly: GCF_019279795.1. NCBI lineage: Eukaryota > Metazoa > Chordata > Ceratodontiformes > Protopteridae > Protopterus > Protopterus annectens. The sequence continues at coordinate 1,031,068,763 of NC_056748.1, forward strand.
ATTTGGCTAAAACGTTACTTGACTTTAAAATGTACTTAAGGAAACTTAAGTGTTTTTTAATAACAGTGAATCTATGCATAGAATACTGTATGTTTCTAGTATATTTAACACCCCAGTGCATCCTACACTACGCATGTTCGACCAGATATGTGAACTAGACATTAGAGCACTATTGAACACACGGAGTAACAGCCACATTAACATCAGTTCACTTGAAAGGGACCTGTTGAATTATATAAGAAGTAAAGCGCTGAGAATGATGAAACCAGACAAGGGGGGAGGGCTGGTTTGTATGAGTAATGAGAATTACAAGTATAGAATGAGGAAAGTATTGAATACTGACACATACAAACAAGTAAGTAGGAATGAATTAAACAGTGCATATCGTAGGATTAATATATACCTGAACGATTTGTACCTAGAGGCACTGATAGATATTAATACCTTCAATTATCCAGCAATGTTACATCCAAAAATTCCAAATCTTTTTGGAGTCCCAAAGATCCCTAAGAACATACAAGACCCCCCTGTGCATGCTTTAGTTGATGTACGTCAGTCAATAACTTACGCCAGTGCTAAACTTGAGGATTCTATACTTAAGAAGTATGTGGAACAGGAACCCCAAATTAGTCGTGATTCTTGGACCTTTTTAGAAGAAGTGAACAAAATAAAGTTTTCTAAGGAAAACAACTTTTTAACCATTGACGTGTGTGATTTATACAGTTCGATCCCACATGAAGAGGGAATCGAATTTGTTCTAGCTAGGATGCACAACTTTAATGCACCAGAGAACGAGCTTAGGATAGTGGAGAACTATTTGGTATTATCCTATCTAATAATTTTATTCTTTTTGATGACGCAATATATTTACAAGTGGTAGGGGTGGCAATGGGCTCATCATGTGGTGCAAGTTTCGCTAACATGGTGATGGCCCATTGGGAACATGTCCACTTGTTGAGTAACACCAATGTCATGAACTTGACGACATTTTCATAGTCCTTAAGGGAAACGAAAGTGCGGCTGAATTTATCCTGCAAGAATTTAATGCTAGTTCTAATTTTTTGAAATTTACATCTAATTATAGTGACAACAGTATAGCATATTTGGATGTCACGTTAACAAAAGGTGTCACACTTAATGCTTATACTGCATCGATTTACCATCAACCCCAATGTATTGTAACACTTTTTGCATTATACAAGTGCTCATCCACCGTGCTCAAAAAAAATCAGTAGTAAAGGGGCAACTCGTAAGAGCTGCCAGAATGATAACTACTGATTAGGATTTTTAGCTGATGTTAACAACCTTAAATATATGTTTATTAAGAGAGGGTATCCCGACAAGTTCATTGACGAGTTGGTCACAGAGGTTTCACACAAACGTGAAGTAGGTTTATATAAACCAATACTTAGTTCAAGTGGACTTAATTGTGAGGACACAAAGGACATCCTGAACAAAATTACCCATAGGAGATAACATAAATTCAGTTGTAAACAAAGTCCAAAAATACAAGATGAACTTTATAATGACATTCAGTGTAGATTCAACTGGCATTGAGGATTATTAACAAGAATTGGGTTTTATTCAGAAGTGATTTTGAATTAATGAACAAATTAGGCAGTAAACCAGTTATTACATGTAGAAGGGGTAAGAATTTAAAGAAACTTTTATAGAAACACCTTTGGTTATCTACATTAGAACACCAGGTATGTATCATTGTGAAAATTGTAACTACTGCAGTTTTATTGCAGTGGGACAATGTTTTCACTTCAATCAGAAGTTCATCTCTGTTGGTCGTTACAGTTGTAATAGTAGGATGGTAGTGTACCTGGCCAAGTGTGTTCTCTGTCCAGTTTTCTACATTGGGGAAAACTTAAAGAAAGGATTTATGAGCATTTGTATGCCATTCGGAGAGTAAAAACAGAGAAGGCACTAGCCAGACACATCCAACATTGTGCCAATCATAAATTCAAGTTCAGGGTCATTGACCAAATGAGTGAAAACATTCAAGGAGGACCTGCTTTATTATGTTTGGAATACCTTGAATTATTATGGCAACTGCGTTTGAACGCTAATCAATTTCCAGGAATTAATGAAACTTGTACCATTTTACCTTTTTTGAAACTGAGAAGCTTATTACGTTAAAGAATAACATTTTAATTGCTATTATTATTTATAAAAAAATTTTGAAATTTTAAGAAAAGTTATTCAATATTTAACATTTAATATGTAATATTTTATGTGAGTATGTGTAAGTAGTATTACATATGTACTTTTAACATTCCATCTATGTATTGTCAATATTCAAGTTTATTTTAGTTTTAACCTAGTTCTAGGACTTATTAGTTTTTAGAGCAATCATTTAGTTAGTCAATTGTAATGCACTAATGTAGTAGTCATGTGACTAAGTGGAACAAGTATTTAACATTACCATTAATTATTTGTTGCTATCTGATGAAGTCCAGTCATAGCACTGGACGAAAAGCGCTTTTAAGATTATTTTATTTCATTAAATCAATTTTTTGTACTTCGCTTACCATCTTTCACGTTTATTTTAAGATCATTCAAAGGGGATCCATTATCTGTCTGCCTGGGATGACATGATCGGCAGACCACGATGCTTTGCACCTGTTGCCCCTATGATTCAGGTTACTGGCTAAGGCTCTTGCCACCCCTATAGGGCCTTTTTTAGGCAAAGTTCAAGGACAAAACCACCACTACAACAGGTACAAGCATGCAAAATCTGAAGGTAATGCTACTCAGTGCTAGAAGTCTAAACCTCAAAATGCACTATCTCGAGGCACTCCTAAAATGGAGAACGTCGATATCTGTGCAGTAACTGAGACCTGGTTCAAGGCTCCAGAGAGCACCCCTGCAATACCAGGCTACAACTCTTACCACACTTTTCAGCCACCAAACCAGGATCGAAACACTAAAGGTGGAGGAGTGTCCATATTCACACCACCAGGCTAGTTGCCCAACATAATGAGTCTGAAATTCTCCAGGTGCAACTAACACTAGGTAAGACTGCAATCCAAATTGTAGCTTACTACAGATCCCCCACCATGCTCCAAGATTTTCACTACACCTTTCTAAACATACTGGAAAATATTAAGATACAACCAAACACCCTAATACTGGGTGATTTCAATTACCCTGCCATTAACTGGGAAAACTACTCCTGTACCAACACCTTTGCCCAGCGGTTCTTGGAATTCATAAATTCCAACGCCCTGGATCAACTAATCCTTAGTCCCACCAGGGGCTCCAATATCCTAGACCTGGTTATTACTAACATGGGAAATTGATGCTCCACACCTATGGTCACTCCCCTTGTTGGTCAGGTCTGACCATAAGCTAATCACCCTTGACATCCACACACCCCCCACCCCCCAGTCAGGAAACCTCCGTAAAAAACGTCTCCAAAGCCAAGTTCATGCTACTCAAGTCAGAAGTGACAAACTTCATGACACCCATGCAGACGGGAACTGAAAGTTCGACTGCTGAATCCTACACTAAGGCACTGTATGAGCACATCCACTCGTGCATGAATCGTGCCATTCCCAGTAGAACCAAGATGCTCTCCTCCCTTGCCATAAACAAACTTTACAACAAAAGGAAGAAACTGTTGCAGAAAAGTGGAAATTCCCAGGATGCAGAAAAACTCCCTTACCAGCCTCAGTAAGAAGCTGAGATCCCTCATAAAATCCTCCAAAGCTAGTTATGAAAATAATATTGCCAAAGATTCCAAAGACAGCCACAAGGCATTCAATAGCTGTGTCAAGAATCTAAATGGCAATGCTCAGATCTGCTCTGAGCTACAACAGAATGGCATTAAATATTCTGATCCCAAGGATATTGCCAATATCTTGGTAGATCGATTCAGTGCAAATGTCAACCCCCTAAAGGGCCCATCTCATTACCAAAAGATTGCCAAATTCTGGTAATAATGGCCACACAGGTAAAAAATGCGCTCTCCAAAGCTAAGAATGCAGCATCCGTGGGACCAGACGACATCCCAGGCTGTGTACTACATGAACTACAAAATGAACTGGCACCTCACCTAAGTGTCATGTTTAATCATAGCCTCACCTCAGGCTTTGTGCCCACTGAGTGGCACACAGCTGCAGTTATCCCACTCCACAAGGGGTATCCACCTTGGATCCCGGGAACTACTACAACATCAGTCTGGCAAGCCTTATCTGCAAGGCCATGGAAAGTAATGTCATGGAACCTATGAACAAAGACAGTGGCAACCTTCAAACACTGGACCCCATCCAGTTTGGGTTCGTGAAGGGCCAATCTTGTCTCCTGAACCTGATTGACTTCTTGGAATCAGTCTCCAGATCCTTGGACAAGGGTAAGGTGGTCCACAAAGCCTATCTGGACCTCGCCAAAGCCTTCAACACCATCCCACACTCTGGAATCATAGTTAAATTTACTAAGCTGGGCATTAATCCCTATGTCACTCGATGAGTTGTCAACTGACTTACTGACAGAACCCACACTGTAAAAGCAGCCAACTCCAAATCCAGCTCCAGGCCAGTGACAAGTGGATTACCTCAGGGTTCAGTCCTGGGACCGCTCTTATTTGGCATCTACTTCTCTGAAGTACAGGGTAACACTAAAGAGACTCTGGCTAACAAAGTTCGCAGATGACTGCAAACTGGGAGCCATTATTGAATCCCCAAATGGTGTGGATATTCTACAAAAGGGCCTTACAGAAACAGATCCTTGGTGCAAGAGTCATGGGCTCAAGCTCAGTGCCAAGAAATGTATAGTTATCCCCTTTGGGAAAAAACATGCACCCGTGAATTACCACATAAGTGGCAGTACACTAAACACCGAAAGTGTGATAAGAGACTTAGGGACACAGGTGGACAGTGGTCTCACCTTTGATAACCACATCCCCACAACAGTCAGGAAATCCTTCTATGTGGCACACCTCATCACTAAGGGCTTTTCATCCAGAAAAAAGGAGGTCATTGTCCCACAGTACTCATCCCTCATTAGACCCTTTATAGAATACAATGCCCTGTTTGGTATGTACCTCTCAAGACATCTGCAACAACTGGAAAGTCCACAGAAATGCCTCACTAAAAGAATCACAGGTCTAAAGCAGATGCCCTATGCTAACCGTCTAAAAAAAACTCCACCTATACTCTTTCGCATATCGTCTACTCAGAGGCGATCTCTGCTTAACATACAAGGCCATGTCAAACCCAGAGCTGTTGATTGTGCTATACTTAAAGAAATCCAAATCCCTCAGACGCACGCTTCAGAGATCTAAACGTAGTCATCACAATGAACAAAACATGCTGGAGGGATAGGTTCCTGGCCCAGAGACTCCCCAGACTTTCGAATAGACTGCCCATACATGTCGAGCAGAGTGCCTCTTTGGCCCTCTTCAAAAGGAACTTTGATGACTGAATGGGAGATAGGAAATTCACCCCGGGGATCACGTCAGTCGCCCTGCTAGACAGGGGTCCAGGGAAGTAAATACTGTGGGAAGAAATAAACAGGGAATTGTTATGGCTAGGCTTGTATAGGTCCTAGGGCTTATAGCCTAGTATCAGCCTATGAAACCTGTGTGTGTCCCTACATCCCTGACTACTGGGTCAACTCTATGGAGAGTGTTGTCAATATGCTAGTTACCTGGGATGGATGACGTCCCAAAGGGTATTATTATGCATTTCTTGGCATTTAGTTTTAGTCCATGGCTCTGACACCAGTTATTTGTCTGTGTCAGCCCCTCCTGGAGAACATTTGTGTCAGTGTGAAATTCAATGACAGCTTCTAATTTGCAATCATCTGCAAATTTAGTCAGCAACAGACCACTGACATTGGCCTTGACATGTGAAGTTGTTCTATCTCGCCGTTCATTCTAACAGATGGGTTTGGAGCCAGTCTTTGGCTCCAAGTCGGCCTACTACAAAGCTCGAGGTCTTCAGACAGCTCGAGGCCAAGTCCCTAGCCCATGATGCACCTTGAGTTACCCCTGATCTAGTTTGCCGCTGCAGTAGATAGGTAGTTTCCTAGCACAGCTCGGGCCAGTATAGCTTTTTTTCTAAAAACTTTACTAAATTTTGTATTGCATATAATAGTTAGTGATAGTTATTCATAGTTATAACTTTAATAGTTTAATATTAGATCATTCTTCTCCCTTTGACCTTCGTTATTTATAGGCCTTTAATATTCCCTTCCCTTCTTTGGCGTGCCTTTACAAAAATGTTAGCATAGTTATACATGTCACTTTGTAGTGTTAAATAAGATTCTTTAAACATTAGACGTAGTGTGCGAGTGCATTTACATAGTTATTGTTGTATTACATTCATTCTTATACAGCCCATTTGTTGTTTAGGGCTAATTACTATAGTTTAAGTTTGCTAAAGTTGTGTGTGTGTGTGTGTGTGTGTGTGTGTGTGTGTGTGTGTGTGTGTGTGTGTGTGTGTGTGTGTGTGCGCGCGCGTGTGAATTCTTCTTTGAGACTACAGTCTGTTATTGTACAGTTAGAATTTTTTGGTACTGTAGAATTTAGTATGGCTGACCAAGAGAAAGACAAGCATCCTAAGTCTGGCTTTAAAAAGTGTCCAAAGTGGGGACAAAAGATGGCTGCGACAGATAGTCATGTAAATTGTGTTTATTTTCTTGGAGCCTTGCACTTGCAAGAGAGCTGCTCCATTTGCCATTCTTTTTCTACCAGAGTTTTACATCAAAGGAAACATAAAGTCATTGATAGAGGACTTCTGATATCTTCTTTTCAGGAAGCTTTGAGAGGCCAGGATAAATCTAGCCAGTCTCCCAAGTCTTCAAAGTCTTCTACAGCTTCTTCTACTGATGTGACAAAATAAAAAAAAAAGTCTCCCATTCTGCAGTCGGTACCACCCTCCATACATTCATCTTGGTCCTTGATCAGCCTATCCAATTTGGATGTGGATCATGTGGTGCAGAAGTTGCTACAGGCACCGGCATTTGCTAAATTTTTATCGGCTCCGACTCAAGTGGTTTCAGAACCAAAGACTTATGCCATTGACTTCTTTTCCTCCTCCGAGCCGCACCGGTCCTTAGGAGCAAGAGGAGCTGGACCTGATGATTGTTGAGGCTTCGGAGCTGACGCCTACTCCAGTGCCATCGGTTCCATTTACTCAGACTTCATCGATGCCATTGGAGGAGTCTAGGAGCCGACGCTCTCTGGTTGGGTCTGGGGAGGATAGTCGGACTGACCTGTTGGTTCTGACTTTGCCTATCTGGGCCACAGCTTGAATGAGTTCAGCTCCTACCTCTGGTTTAGAGCTCGCTATTCTGGTTCCGAGGGGATCGGTTATTTATTTGGATCCAGCGGTCCCTTCTCATCGGAGCAGAGGTGCCTTTGAAGCCATGAGGAAAGTGATGCCCCCCCAGGACATCTACAACTTAAGGTCCAACTACCTTCTCCCCTAAAGCACCTGTGTCCACTTCTGCCTCACAGATCCTTTTGAAGCGTAGAGACCCTGAGTCTCAGGAAGCCCCACTGGGTGGCCCCTGCTCTTCCAAGACCTCACCAGAAGTTCCCACTGATGAAGTTCCTAGGAAGAGAATTTGCAAGAGGAAGCACCTAGACTCCCCGCAGGAGTCTGTCATGTCTGATACCAACTTAGATGAATCAGAAGGGTCCCCACGGTCCCCCTCTGAAGATATCTAATTTGCAGAGAGATTAAAAATCCTTAAGCAGAGGGGTGGCTGGAAGTCCACCAACCCCACTAAAGATGAGTTGGTTCTCCTGAAGGTTGTCGGGTCTCAATCCTCAACCTCTTGGGTGTCTCCGACCTTCGATGAGCTCATGGAGCTCGTCTCATGAAGGGTGTGGGAGTCTCCAGATATCATGGAGCCTGTCCCTAGGAGGCCCAATAAATTTATTTCTGCCCCTCAGGATAAGTCCTTTTTCACTAAGGGAGTGCCAGTTCATGCCATGGTGGTGGCGGCAGCCACCAAAAAGGAGATGTCAGAAACTTCTTCCTCTATCTATCCTCCTAACAGAGACTCTAGGATCATGGATAGATACAGGAAGTGCATGTACAGTTCAGCGACTTTTGCCATGTGTTCGCTGAAATGTCTCATACGTTTTACAAGACTGCAAAGAGACGACCTAAAAGAGCTTGGAGATTCTCTTCAGGGTACAGTAGCTGCAGGAGCTTCAGACAAAGTTGCCTCCCAGCTTGCTACCCTCAGTTCCATAGTGAACTTGTACATGCATCTCATCTCATATGCAGCTGATGGAACGAGTAGGGCAGCAGGTACAGGAATTGCTCTTAGGAGGCACTCCTGGATGTGCTTCTTTTCCTTCACGGAGCCCTTTAAGTCATCCTTTGTCAACACCACTTTTGATGGCTCGGCCCTTTTTGGGCCCAAAGTTAAGGAAACTTTGACTGGGTATGAGCAGTAAGGAAAGGCTGTGCTGTCGGAGACTGTTTTTCCACCCCTACTAGACCCTACCCCAAGGATCAAATGGGAGGAAAAATGTGGTTCCGAAAAGCCCAAGGAGCCTTTCTGGACACACATGTTGAACCCTCTTCCAGGGGCAGAGGAGGGGGCAATAATGGAAGATGCTGCCATCTTGGCAGAGGGGGTCCATAAAACCAGGGTGACAGAGACCAGTTCTTTGGGAAGCCCCACCAGTGCTCCTGAAAGGAGGCCCGACTGTCCTGCTCTGGAGGCAGTCGGGGGTCGCTTATCTTGGTATCCAGATGCCTGGCTCAAAATAACAAATGACAACTGGGAACAAAGTATAGTTTCTAGAGGATATTTCATTCCCTTTGCCATTCCCCCTCCATTGACAACAAAAATCCAGGATGTTCCACCCAGTTACAGGGAACAAGCAGCACTAGAGGTCCAAATGTTGCTAAGAAAGAGTCATCCAACCAGTCCCAGCAGAGCAGACAGAATCCGGAACTTACTCAAGATTCTTTTTAGTTCCAAAAAAGATGGGACTGGAGACCTATTTTGGACCTCAGCAGACTAAACAGATCGGTCAAGAAAGAGAAGATGTTAAGTTGTCTATCTCGCCTTCATTCTTGCTGGATGGGTTCGGAGCCGACCTCGGCTCCGACTCGGCCACTCTAAAAGCTCGAGAGTTGGTTCCACCGGCTCGAGGCTCCCCTTATATCCCACAATGCTAGGCGTGAGTTACCTCAGATCTCGTTTGCCGCTACAGCGATCGAGGTGTTGGTTTTCTACCGGCTTGTTGGTAAGTGTATTTTCAGTAATATTAGATTACTTAAACCCCTATATTTTTAAGTTTAAATACTTTTCCCTTAGTTTAGTGGATTTCTACCCCTGTTTTTCGAAAAATCCTGTTTTTTTCCCACAAGAACTTAAAAGTTCTCCCTCGGGCCTTCTGGCCTTCCCCCATTCCCTAGTGGTGTGTGTGTGTTGCTCTTAATTAAAACTTTAGTTAATTGTTTTATTTTTGAGTTTTAAAATAAGATAAGTGTAATCAGTGTGTCTGACTGAGTGTGTGTGGTTACACTTTCTTGTCTAGGATGTCTAAAGACACAAAGGTCTCAGGCTTCAAGAAGTGTGATGCGTGCTGTCAGAAAATGTCTCTGACAGACGGTCACACTACTTGTGTCTACTGCCTGGGGCCTTTGCACCTGCAGGACTCCTGTGCTGTATGCCACGGCTTCAGCCCCAGGGTCCTGCAGGAAAGAAAGAACAAGTTGATCCTAAGGGGTCTACTTAAGCCTGAGGATTCCCTTTCTGTCTCTGGGAAGCCCTCCAAGGCTTCTAGGTCCTCGGCTCCAGCTACTGAGCCGAGACCTAAAACTACTAAACCTATATCGGCATCGGCTCCGGCTGGAGCCGATGAGTCTACAGCTTCTGTGGTTCCCTCGGCTCCGGCTGGAGCCGAGGTAGTAGAAATTCCCTTGTCGGCTCCAACCAGACCTTCGGAGCCGACATCTAGGAAGAGATCTAGGTCACCATCCCTTGGCTCCGTTCATTCGGCTCCAGCATCTCCTCTGCTGTCTGAACGGAGCCATAAATCTCACTCCTCTAGGTCATCGAGGCTGTCGGATCATGACCTTCAGAGGGTAGTGAGTCGACTTCTTAAGTCCGAGGCACTGGCCCAAATGCTTCAGAGCCCGACTCATCAGTCGATGCCTGCCCCTGTCCATCAATATGTTCCTCCTCCGACTCTGTTGAGCTCGGAGCCGGGGCGTTTCGGAACCGAGACTGTGGTAGCATCGGAGCCGATACAGATGTCTTCGGCTCCGTCGTCGGCTACGATTTCTTCCTTCGAAGAATCTCTGCGCCGAACTTCCCTCGTCGGCTCGAGGGGTGAGTGGCATCGGACCCTTGTCCGACCCGCTCTTCCTCTCGGGGCTTGGCGCTGGTGAGTTCGGCTCCGACATCGACCTCGGAACCATCACTGTCAGTGCCGAGGGAGGTTCTCAGCTTCGGGCGGGGTCCCCTGGCTCTGCCTGACAGGGGTGCGTTCGTGGTCATGCGGAGTGTGTTAGAGCCTGGCTGTACTCCACAGTCGGCTCCGTCCGCCTCCCTCACGGTGCCTCAGGTCAAGTCAACTCACTCCCTCATCCCGGACCGCAGAGAGCCAGCTCCTCAGGAACCCCTGTGGGATTTCATCCTCTTCGAGGCCTCTCCTGATTTGGCAGAAGAGCCCCCTCGGAAGAGGAAGTGTAAGAGGAAACACATTTACTCACCTGAGTCCATCACATCTGACACAGATTTAGAGGATTCCGAGGGTTCCCCCCGTTCCCCTTCTGAAGATGTCTCTTTTGCAGACATTCTCGAAATCCTTAAACAGAGGGGAAATTGGCCAGCCCTCAACCCTTCGGAGGATGAATCTGTGTACCTTGAGGCGTTTGGCTCTCGTCCTTCCACCTCCTGGGTGTCTCCCCTTTGACCCCCTCATGCAGGTGGTAGCTAAAAGGCATGGACGGCTCCTGATTCAGTGGACCCCACTCCCAGGAGACCCTCAAAATTCATAATGGCACCAGCAGACAAACAGTTCTTGACAAAAGGAGTTTCTGTGGATGCTATGGTGGTAGCTGCTGCCACTAAGAAGGAACTAGCTGATCCTTCAGTACCTGTCCATCCACCTAACAAGGAATCTAGGTCCATGGACAGGTACGGGAAGCGGATGTTCTCGTCAGCGACATTGCTATGCGTTCGCTGAACTACCTGTGCCATTTTACTCGTCTTCAAAGGGACTTGATTAAAGAAGCGAGTGACATGTTGAAGGACCCTACAGCTGCGGGTTTTCAAGATAAGATGAACACGCAGCTGGCTACCCTTAACTCCATAGCCAACTCCTCCATGCGCCTCCTTTCTTATGCGGCTGATGGAGCGAGTAGGGCAGCAGGGACGGGTGTGGCCTTACGTAGGCATGCCTGGATGCGGCTATGCAATTTTGCGGACCCCTTCAAGACGTCTTTCACTAATTCCCCGTTTGATGGATCATCTCTCTTTGGTCCTCAAGTGAAAGAAACCTTGACTAGGTGCGAGACCGATGGCAAGACTCTTTCTGCCGTCGGAGTCCGTTTTTCTACTCCTTCTAGGCCTTACCCCAAAGGCCAGAAAAGTGGGAAAATGTGGTTCCGTAAACAATCTCAAGGGTCTTCGCCTGATGCACAAAGTCATTTCCCCGCCAGAGGCAGAGGCGGGAATAACAATGGTAGACGTCGCCCTCGAGGCAGGGGGGCTCCGCAGAACCAGGGCAATCGAGAAGCCTTCTCTGATAAGCCCTTTCAGCATCCCTGAGGTGTTGCCCGACTGCCCACCTTCGAGGCAGTCGTGGGAAGTTTGTCACTGTACCCAGAAGCCTGGCTATCCCTGACTCAAGACAAATGGGTACAGTCCGTCATTTCCGAAGGCTATTCTATCCCCTTTCTTCGCATTCCAAACCAATCAAAAAAATCCCTTCCAGATGTTCCACCCACTCAAAGGGATCTAGCGGTTTTGGAAATTTCAAAGCTGCTTGCAAAAAGAGCAATTCAGCCAGTTCCAGCAGACCAGCAAGGATCCGGAATCTACTCAAGGTTCTTTTTAGTTCCAAAGAAAACAGGGGACTGGAGACCAATTTTGGATCTCAGTATCTTGAACAGATCAGTCAAGAAAACAAGATTTTGGATGGTCACGCTGCAGTCCATCCTTCCCCTATTGGGAAAAGGAAACTGGATGTGCTCTATAGACCTTCAGGATGCGTACTATCACATAAAATGAACAGGCGCTCCAGAAGATTCCTCCGCTTCAGGCTGGGAACCAGTCATTTTCAGTTCAGGGCCCTGCCCTTTGGTCTCACCACTGCCCCCCCGGGTGTTTACCAAATGCATGGCAGTGGTAGCTTCTCACCTGAGACGACAAGGATTCCAGGTGTTTCCATATTTGGACGACTGGCTCCTCACAGCTCCCACCAAGCATCTCCTTCTGATGGCCAGGGATTACACTTTTCGCATTTGTCAAAAGTTAGGCATTTCAATAAATTGCGAAAAGTCTGTTTTGTCGCCTTGTCGTACTATTACCTTCATAGGCGCAAATCTAGACACAGTAGACATGTCTGCGAGACTAACAGATCAGAGAATAACAGACATACACAAACTGGTCTCACTCCTTTTCAACAACAACAGAATCAAAGCCAGGTTAGTTCTGAAAGTGTTGGGAATTATGGCGGCCATACCTCTGCTTCCATTAGCCAGATTCCACATGCGGATCCTTCAGTGGATGCTCTTTACACAATGGTCATACCAGCAACTTCCAATGTCCCACACCATTATGATCACGCAGGCTGCAGAAATCATCTCATGTGGTGGATGTCTTCCCCTCAGCTCTTGTTGGGAAGACCCTTTGTTCCACCTCCTCCGGTTGCTACTCTGACAACGGACGCCTCCCTGATCGGGTGGGGGGGGCATTATCAGGGCAGGACGGTCCAGGGCACATGGCAACCAGACGAATGCCACTTGCACATAAATGTTCTGGAGATGAGAGCAGTGCTTTTAGCGTTGCAAGCCCTTCAAGACTCTCTTCCCTTGGGAACGATTGCAATCCAGACAGACAATATGTCTGTAGTGTGGTACATCAACAAACAAGGCGGAACCAGGTCCTACCCCCTGTGTCGAGAAGCACTCAGATTGTGGCAATGGGCGATTTCTTCTCAGCGTTTTCTGATAGCAACGCACATCCCCGGGAAGTCCAATCAAATCGCGGACAAGTTGAGCAGAGCTATCCTCATGCCTCACGAGTGGTCTCTGAAAGACTCTGTAGTGAGAGAAATTTTTCTCAAGTGGGGTCAGCCTTGCTGCAATCTTTTTGCTACTCCCCAAAACAGCAAGTGCAGAGATTATTTCACCCTATTCCCGCTACCAGGCCAACCCAGCAGAGACGCTCTAGTCCAAGTTTGGCCCCGGGGACTTCTGTATGCATTTCCTCCCTTCCCACTAATCTCTCAAGTGATACAGAAAGCTATCGCTCAGAAGGCCTCTTTGATCCTCATTGCTCCTTACTGGCCTCGACAGGTGTGGTTCCCCTTCCTACATCAATTTCTATTGGAGCGACCTTGGCATCTGGACCTAGTTCCAGATCTTTTGATCCATCAGTCGGGTCAGTTACATCGCTCCCTCCCCTCTCTGAACCTCACTGCTTGGTTCCTCCAGTTCCAACCTTAGCCAGGCTTCCTCAATTATCTCACTCCGTTCGAGATATTTTGATAGCTTCCCATAAATCTTCTACTCGGAAGATTTATTTGAGTAAGTGGAAACGCTTCACATATTGAGCTCAAGGAAGGGACATAGATCCTTTCACTGCTTCCATCCAAATAGTCCTTGAATTTCTAGCTGAACTCTTCCATGCAGGTTCATCTCCTTCTACTCTTAAAGTTCAATTGGCAGCTATTTCTAACTTTCATGTGGGTATTTCTGAGTCTGCCTTAATGTCCCACAAGCTTTGCAAAGCCTTTTTGAAAGGAGTTTTTCTTCTCAGACCTCCTATAAGAAACCCTCCTTCTCCTTGGGACCTAAATTTAGTTCTTACTTCTTTGATTCTTCCCCCCTTCGAACCTGCAGCCTCCTGTTCTTTAAAATTGCTATCATGGAAGACTCTCTTTCTGGTAGCTATTACTTCAGCTAGAAGAGTTTCAGAACTTCAAGCACTCAGTGGTCGACCGCCTTATCTATTGTTCCATAAGGACAGGGTATCCTTAGGAACCAACCCGTCCTTTTTGCCTAAGGTAGTCTCGACGTCAAACCTAAATCAAAGCATTGACCTCCCTGTCTTCTTTCCAGAATATTCCAATAGGTCTGAACAAAAATTACACTGGCTAGATGTTCATCGTCAGTTGAAGTACTATTTGGATAGAACAAAACAATTCAGAAAATCTGACCAGCTGTTTGTCTCCTATGCAGAAGGCAGAAAGGGACTTTCAGTTTCAAAGGTATCATTATCTAGATGGTTAACATCTCTGATTTCCCTTGTTTATGAAATTAGACACCAAAAGCTGCCTAATAAACCTAAGGCCCCATTCCACCAGAGCTTTGGCTACTTCTTTAGCCTTCCAAGACAGACTGCCTATTGACACCATTTGTGCAGCGGCTACTTGGGCTACTCCTCACACTTTCATTTCTCATTATAAGTTAGATTTAGCTTCTAGGCACAGAGCTAATTTTGGTTCCACTGTTCTCAGGAGTCTGTTCCGTTAGGCCACCCGGGACAAGGTGCTAGGGACGCGGTCCCATCCAGCAAGAATGAAGGCGAGATAGACAACTTAACATATAGAAGTTATGTTCTTACCATAACGTTCCATGTTAGCTGTCTTCTTCTCGCCGCCTTCTTGCGTCCCACCCTCCTGCCCCCTGGCCTGGACAGACCTAGAGGAGTTGTGATTGTGACCTCTCTTTCTACCTCCTCTTTTATTAGGCATATGCTGTTGTGCATATTTCCTGGATGAGGATATAGGTCACCCTTCTTTCTCCCTGGTTAGAGGTGGACTTTGTTATAGTTATGCTCATACTTTTATAAGCTGGGGTTAGCTTACAAACGAGATCTGAGGTAACTCACGCCTAGCATTGTGGGATATAAGGGGAGCCTCGAGCCGGTGGAACCAACTCTCGAGCTTTGAGTGGCCGAGTCGGAGCCGAGGTCGGCTCCGAACCCATCCAGCAAGAAGAAGGCGAGAAGAAGACAACTAACATGGAACGTTATGGTAAGAACATAGCTTCTATTTCCGGATGGTCATGCATGAGATGATACTTCCTTTCTTAGGGAAAGACAATTGGGTGTGCTTGATAGATATGCAGGATGAGTACTACCGTATAAAAATGTCCAGACCATCCAGGGATTATCCGTGCTTACGGCTGGGGGCCAGTCATTACCAGTTTCAAACCCTGCCGTTTGGTCTCACTACATCCCCCAGTGTGTTCACCAAATGTATAGCAGTGGTCATGGCTCACCTGAGGTGTTTAGGATTCCAGGTGTTTCCATACTTAGACGATTGGGTTTTCACCGCCACCACCAAGCATCAGCTAATACAAGCCAGGCACAGCACTCTTACTCTTTGCAATCATCTGGGCATTACCATAAATTCAGAAAAATCTGCCTTGTCGCCATCGAAACATATCGTTTTTATTGGACCAGAATTGGACACCACCACCACCACCACTTTAAAACTTCCAGCAGAAAGAATTTTACAACTTTGTCAGCAAGTCCAGAACATCATATCCAGAGACAAGGCTGCAGCATCAGAAGTGCTAAAGCTGTTAGGCATGACGGGCAGCTGCAATAATAGCGATACCGTTGGGTCGCATGCACATGCGGATTCTACAATGGCTGCTATTCACTCAGTCTGTCTTATCAAGAGCTCCCAATGTCTCATCTCATTATTGTAACAAACCCATGCAAAAAGGGTCTTTGGTGGTTCACCTCTCCAAGTAACGATAGGTCGTCCTTTTATCCTACCCTCACCATCGGCCACAGTGACCACGGACACTTCCTTGATGGGGGGGGGGGTTCAGGGAAGAACAGCCCAAGGCACATGGACTGAACAAGAGCCACATCTGCATATCAATGTTCTGGAGATGAGAGCAGTACTTTTAACATTGCAGTACTTTCAGGACTCTCTCCCTCTGGGGACAATTGTTGTTTAGACCAACAACATGTCAGTGGCCTGGTACTTGAGCAAACAAGAAGGAACCGGATCTTATCCCCTTTGTCGCGAGGCTCTAAGAGTATGGCAGTGGGCTACATCCACCCAGCTCTTTCTGATAACACACATCCAGGGGGAATCCAACATGATTGCAGACAAACTGAGCAGGGCAATTTTGTTGCCTCATTAGTGGTCCCTCAAAAAATATATAACGGAGAGAATATTCCGCAGGTGGGGCCAGCCTTGCTGTGACCTTTTTGCTTCCCACATGAATACAAAATGCAGAAGCTACTTTGCCCTGATTCCCCCCCATGGGAGATTCCCCAAGGGACGCACTCGTACATGATTGGCCTCCGGGTCTCCTCTATGCATTTCCACCAATTCCCTTGATACCCAAAGTATTACAGAAAGCAAAAGCCCTGGGAAGGACCATCATTCTAATAGCCCCTCATTGGCCTCATCAGATTTGGTTCCCCTTCCTTCGACTTCATCTGTTGGAAGAGCCTTGGATTCTGGACCCAGTTCCAGACCTTCTGACGCATTCGTCGGGGGCTCTTCATCCCTCTCTTCAGTCCCGAAAATTGACAGCTTGGCTGCTCCAATTCCCAACATAGCCAGGCTCCATAACCTCTCAAACGAAATGCACCATATTTTAATATCTTCTCATAAATCCTCTACTAGGAAGTTGTATCTTAGCAAATGGAGGAGGTTTTCTATATGGGCTTCTCATAATAACATTGATCCCTACCAAGCCCCCATTTCCTCTATATTAGAATTTTTGACTATGCTTTTCAACAAAGGAGCTGTGGCAGCTACAGTTCGGGTACAATGCGCCGCTATCTCTAATTTTCACCTTGGCTTTGAATTATTGAACATAATGTCATACAAGCTATCCAAAGCCTTTCTCAAAGGGATCTTCCACCTCAGACCACCAGTGAAATCCCCGTATACCTCATGGAGCCTAAATTATATGCTATTACGCATTATTCTCCCACCTTTCGGGCCAGCTTCCTCATGTGATTTGAAATTTGTCTTGGAAGACTTATCATTTTAGTAGCCATCACGTCTGCCCATAGAGTATCAGAGCTACAGGCCTTGTCCATAAAACCTCCATATTTGGTTTTTCATGCTGACAGTGTCCCTGCGTACAAATCCTTCATTTTTACCTAAAGTTTGTACTGAAGCTAACCTTAACCAAATCATAGATTTACCAGTGTTTTTCCTCAAACACACCAACAACTTAGAGTATATGCTGCACAAGCTTGATGTTCATAGACAGCTCAGATATTACCTGGATAGAACCAAAGAGTTCAGAAAATCAGAACAACCTTTTGTTTCCTTTTCAGATTCTAGGAAAGGTATGCCAGTAGCAAAAACAGCACTATCTAAATGGTTATCTGATTGCATCACCTTCACTTATTCATCTGCCAATTTACGTTTATAACACAAAATTAAGGCTCATTCAACCAGAGCAGTGTTCACAGCCTCTGCTTTTTCTGCTAGGCTTCCTATAGACAATATTTGTGCAGCAGCCACTTGGACAAGACCTCATACCTTTATCACTCATTACAAAGTTGATAAGGCCTCCAAGGACAGGGCCTCCTTTGGTCCTACTGTCGTGAAAATCATACTCCCATGAGCCACCCGAGAAAGATGGTACTTGGGATGCTACCCATCTGTAAGAATGAACAACGAGATAGAACAACTTCACATAAAGAAGTTATGTACTCACCATAATGTTCCATGTGAGTTGTTCATCTCGCCTTCACTCTTACTTCCCACCCTCCTACCCCCCCTCTAGGGTTTTTCAAGGACTGAGATACTAGTTTTATCATGGTTGCTCAGTCTTTCTATGGGTTTTCCCTAAAAAAGTGATAGAATTGCACATGGTATTGTTGGACGCAGCAAACAAGATCTGAGGTAACTCAAGGTGCATCATGGGATAGGGACTTGGCCTTGAGCTGTCTGAAGACCTCGAGCTTTGTAGTAGGCTGACTTGGAGCAGAGTATCGGCTCCAAACCCATCTGCTAGAATGAAGACAAGATGAACAACTCACATGGAACGTTATAGTGAGTACATAACTTCTTTTTCTGAGAAGTAAATGCCAAAAAGTGGCAGTCCAAGGACTGATCCCCGAGGGACTCCACTTGTGACTGGCCTCTTTGTAGAGGTGGACTCCCCAATTCTAACTTCCTGAGTCCTGCTGTGAGCTAGTTGGCTATCCACTGGGTGACATACAGGTTTGTACCCAACCTCTTGAGTTTGTCAACAATGCCTGAGTGGGATATTGTGTCAAATGTCTTGGCCAGGGTTAAATGCCTTGGCCTAAAATGGCAGGGAAGCTGTGACTTTAGTTTGTGTATTGAGTACATTTTTCTTCCAAAGTTTTGGTTATAGAAGACATTAAAAACTTGCACATACAGCATCAGAATGTCAGATTAAATAGGCCAGCCTTTTGTGCTGTACAAGTTTTGAAGTACATTTACCAGATCCTTAATCTGTTTTATCATTTAATAGTAAAATAAAGAAATTTATTGATTTTAGACTTTTGTTTATCCTTTCAGCCAAGATTTCAAGGCATTTGTTCCCACAGGTAAGAATTCAGTTCATACTGCTTCCTCTCATTAATAAATGATTCTGTGTTAACACAAGCCTCATATGGAGGTGCAGTGATTAGCACACATCTAAAGGGGGGGGGGGGTATTGTGCATTGTTATTTTTAGTTAAGGGGCTGCATCTTGACTACAGATGCATGAACAAAGACTATTTAATTACTGTTTAGAAGGAGGAAAAAGAAAATATTGGATTAAAATCAGACTAGAAGAAACCAGCCAGCAGTGATCAGCATTTCTGTCATATGTATACTTTCAAAATGCTGAAATCCCCTAGTTTCAGCAGCTTATCAAGGCACTTGTCAAATATGTTTCTAAAAATGCCATAAAGCAAGTTTAATTTCCTATATATCTGGCAGATCACATTCTTTTCAAAACAGTTGTCAAAAATAAAATAAAAAATATATAAAAAAGGTGGATGTCTGTCAGCTGTATAGCATAAAGCAAAAGAAAGTTGTTTCAAAATCTCATAAGTGTCTGAATTTGACTAGAGCGAAATACAGACTAGACAGTTGTATCATTTAAAGACTCTGATTCATGTTACTGTGGAAGTGTTTCATTTTTGTGATTTATAACAGCTTGCTGAAGTAGGGAAGATTTAGTTCTTTTCCATATACTTAATGCATAAATTGTCTTGTTACACAGCAGACAGAACTAGTATTCAGCACTGTGTGCTTGAGGTCATTAATAGATTCATTCATAGATTCATAGATTCATAGATTAGTACTAAGCTAGCTGCCCTTGCGAGCCATTTTAAGCTTAGCCAGTTATCCCTTGTGAGACTCAAACCCTGCACCTTGTGTTTGTAAGGCAAACACCTTAACCATTAGGCCACCCTCCCAACCAATAGAGTTGGGTATTTCTATAAATGCTGACAGGTAAAATCTTTTGCATGAAAATTGTAATCATTGGGTAGTTATCCTGTTTTTTTGCCCCTTCCAATATTGTAAAACTTGAGAAAAGCTGAATTGCATTGTAACACAATGCATCCTCAAACCTAGCTTGAGAGACTACATGTCACTTTGACTGTATGTACATATGTCCAGGCAATGCCTGTGCAAACACTGTAGTCTGTGAGATGTACAGTCCCACAGAGTTTAGCTTTCCTGTGTAGGCACTGCTAGATGTTCCGCAAATTATTGATCATTTTCTAAAATAAGGCAAAAGCCCTCCACGATGTTTGTGGATGCCCGGTACATCTGTGCTCCAATCCTAATGTTGTTGTCATTCGGCTTTTCCCGTTTAGGGGTCACCACAGCGGAACTCCGGTCCGCTAATGATTGGCAGTAGATTTTCATGAATGCCAAGGTGCCAGCTCGACGTTCAACCTTCAGCGAAGGCACGCCCATTTACGCATGTCTTTCGAACACCCACCAAACCGCGGGGAGGACATGCAGGCTCCAAACAGAAGGCACTGCCCATATAAAGAATAAAATCTTTTACATACTGTAGATGAGGTCTAAGTAGTAAAAAGAAGAAAAAAAAGTCCATTTCCCTGTGCAGTTTCTCACTCAGTGATATTCATTTGCAGACTCTTTGGAGTATTCACTTCTTAGCATGTCACTGATGCAATCAGTGATGCATTTGAGTGCCCAGTTAAAAGTTCTGTAACTTAACAATGTTCCCATTGTCTTTACAGAGATGTTGCAGACACCCATTTTCTTAAATGTCAGAGGTTCTAGTGTTTATACTTGACAACCGATTTATTAGTTTTAAGTTAAAAAAAAAGCTGTTCTCATTTCTTTTGGAACAAAAGTAGTCAATTGTTGGCTTCCTAGCCGCTGCTGACTACCCCTTCCCCCCATACATGCCCTCTGGTGTTATAGAACCCTCTCTTCCCCTGTTCACAGGCATGTCTTTGTTCTTTAGCTGATAGTGGTAAATGTTTACAATGATGGCAAAGTGTAGTTCTGTATCTGTTAAAAAAAATGACCTGAGCTTGAGAGCAATTTGACTTTCCAGTATAAAATTTTCAAGAAATTTTTATATAAAATATTGTATTGTGGAGCACATGTACATTTTATAAGTAGTAGTTCAACGTTTACCCAACTTGCCATATACAAATGGTTTTATTATAATCTTATAGGTTCATAGGTTCATACTAGGCTATCTGCCCAAGGGCATTTACAAGCCTAGCCCATAGTTTTGTGGCTTACGCCACCCCTTTAGTATGGGGAACTATGAACATTACTATGAATTCCCCATGAAATTCCTTCCAAATATTTAGAGTATGTTTGCTTTTCTGATTTTTTTTTTGTGACTGACACTAGAAGCCTAACAAATCTTTTAAAAAGCTTTCATCCAAGAATCTGTCATTGATTTATTTGCATTTAATAACTGACAGTATCTAATGTGGAAGACCAATTTTCAATGGAACCCAGAAGTGATACTCTCTAAAACATTACAAACAAAAAACAGTTTGTGTTTAGACAGTCTGTGTACATTGGTCCTGAATACAATGTGCTTTACAAAAACTGCATATTTTGATCACAGAAAGCAAACAGTTTTGAACAAATAAACTGAACACAAAACAGATGAAGTGGTTGAAAATAGAAAAGCAAGTCTGTAGTAAGTTAAAACTGTGACTATGGGACAGCTGTTGTGCAATTTATATAGTTTCTTCTCATAGTCACTTCCTAAAATGACCGGATTCCAGGCAACATTTGAGCAGCATCAGATTTTGAGGTAGCATCATACAATGGGCATACTGATACTATAAATTGAAAATATTTGAAAATTTGATGCATGCATTTTGGCAGGTTTTAGCATTTTCTCTAAAATGTATTTGTTTACATTATTTTTCCCTGTTTGGCCATTTTCAGAGGAGACCCTTGCTTAGCAAAATTATGCAGTAAAACAACATGCAAAGAATAATTGTATAAATCCACTGATAAATGGAACATTAACTTTGCACAAAAATGTTAACAGAAGCAGTGTTCTTAAATTACAAAAATATAGAGAATGTATGTGGAGTATTAAAAAAGGAAATAGAGGCTAGCCACTAGACAGATGGGAGAATTTATTAGTCAAAGGGTTAAAAGGTGAAAAGGAGAGTAGTAAATGAGGGGTAGAAAAGTGTTAGTGAGGGAAATAGTATTGTGGCAAGAGTGTAGCAAAGCTGAGCAAGTTAGAGAAGTAGGGTTTGTGAGGCTGTCAAACTCATTCCCTCTATTACAGCTCTTTTGTGTAGTGTTAACGCCCAGTGGGTTGAGCCTATAAAAATATTCATATCTCTGGAACTTTGTGTTACTAGAAAACTGTAAATTGCAAACTATTCAGGATAAATTAATCTTTACTTTAGTGGCATTCATTCAGTTTGATGCTTTGAACTGGATTTTAAAAGCAAAAATAGACTGAAAATTGTGTAATGTGTGAACAACTTCTTTCTCAGTAACCATTCAAGCAAGACACATACTGACAGCAAGATTTTCTTCACACAACTGTGAGTTTTCACATGAGGCAATGCAGTTCTGTCTGAGTTACCTGAATGTTGAAATATTTAGAGAAATATGAAAATTATTACAATAAAATTCCATCTATCCTCAACCCATTTTCTCATTTTTGCACATGGGTTTGGGGTGTCACTTCAGTAGTAACAATCATCTAGAGACAGGGTTTATACCCCCAGGTGGCTAGTCCTGTGCGATAGTTCATCCATACCACACACTCACACTCACACCTAGGGCCAATTTAGTGTGTCCAATCCACCTGCTGCATGTGTTTGGAATATGGGAGGAAGCCGGAGCTGCTGCTGCTTCTTTCGGCTTTTCCCGGTTAGGGGACGCCAAGGTGGATCACCTGTCCGCTCATGATTGGCAGTGGAGTTTTACAGTGTCGAGTTGCCAGCCTGGCGCCCAACCTTCCACAGAAGGAGCACACTTGCACACACTCACGCCTAGGGCCAATTTAGAGTGTCCAATTCACCTACAGCATGTCTTTGGGATGTGGGAGGAAACCGGAGCACCCGGAGGAAACCCACATGACCACAGCGAGGACATGCAGACTCCGCACAGAAGGCACCCCAGCCGAGGGTCGAACCGGAGAACCTCTTGCTGTGAGGTGGCAACAATAACCACTGCACCACTGCAGCCACCCTGGGAGGAAGCCGGAGCACCCGGAGGAAACCCACACGAACAAAGGGAGGACATGCAGACTCTGCACAGAAGGCACCACAGCCAAGAATCAAACCGGGGAACCTCTTGCTGTGGGGAGACAACGCTAACCTGTGTACTACTGTGCTGCCCCCCCCAATATAATATTACAATACAAATAGTGTACAAATAATAATCAGTATCTCTTTAGCTGCATTAGATAAAGGTCAAATATCAACAGAATTGCGTTTGCCATTATGTATACCTTGTATGTAGGCTTGGTTTTTGGAATTGTTAATGCAAATTTGAGCAAGCAATACTAGACCCTGCTTTTCAAATTTGGTTGTTAGGGCTTTAGTCCTCTCTGCCAAGAAGTTATGCCTTTATGGTTACTTTCTATGAATATGAATGCTGTAGTTTTAGCAGTTCAGACCAAATGTTAAAATATTCTTTTTTCTTTACCAGAAGGAGTTTGTCCTCGCTTTGCAATGCTACTTTTAATGCCTCATATGAAAAATGTGTTAATCTGTGATATTTTATTACAAAAAAGTTCTGAAGTAAAGCTACTGAAAGGGGCCAGCTGTTGTGTCTTTCGGCTTTTCCCAGTTAGGGGTCGCCACAGCGGAACTCCGGTCTGCTAATGATTGGCAGCAGATTTTTACGTGCCGAGTCGCCGGCCCTGATGCATAACCTTTAACAAAGGTACAACCATTCACGCATGTCTCCACACAGAAGATGCTCTAGCTGCGAATTGAACAGAACGTCTTACTGTGAGGCGACAATGCTACTGCAGCACCACCAAAGGGGCCAGCTATGGTCCTGTGTTTAATTTGGTGAGCATAAGATCTCAATTTGGTCACTTTCAGTTAAAGCATACAATTTAGTTAATTTATCAGAGCTCTTCATAAATATTGTAACTGTCATTTTTTTAGATTTAAATCAAAATGCATTTTCTTTTTGGATCCGTACCCACTTTGTAAAGTTGCTGTACTCAACTCTGGGTCACTGCATCACAAAGATAAGATGAATCTGCTCTCCATTCTAGTACAGATGTACGTAAAATACAAATAGTACTTAACAAAACTTGTAGATTTGTTATACTAGTCCGAAACCAGTCCTACCACTGCCATTTACTTCATGTTAATTGGCTGTCTGGAGCAGTAACAGCTACCTTTTCTCTTCAGTTAACAAATATATAATATACAAATATAATATTTAATATTATATATTTGTATATATTATATAATATATACAAATATATAAACAGCAAAACTATTCCATCAAATAAGATATTGAAGACAGTCTTGTCCACAGTAGACCTAAATTCAAAACTGCAGTTGGTGAAAGAGTCTTTTCCAAACTTGGCCTAACTTTCTGGAATCACTTGCCTGCACCTCTGTAAAGGAACCCAGATACATTCATAACTGTTTAAACCAAAGCTGAAAAGAGCACCTCATGAAGGGAAAGTACATATTGGCGCTATGTAATGTTTGCTAATTTTGTATACTGCTTGTGTTTCTGTCATGACTAAAATGGATCTTTGAATCATCCCACCCAACCAGTTATCAACTAAAAAAAATAAATAAAATACCTGCTTTAATGGCAATGGATAGAATTTAAACTGTATTCTTTATCCACCTACAATTACAAACTGCTCAAAACGCATGATTTTTTTTAACCCACAAAACTTAATTGCAACTGTTGAAGTTATGGATGTAATAGGGAGGTCTAGAAGTATAATGTCAGTGTAATTTCTCCAAGTCTTTTAGGTTTCTAATACTGTGATGAGAATGGAGCCCACTCCTAAGTCAAAGTGTGATTAAAGTTTGTGAAATTAGTTTCAGTCTTTGATGTTAGCCAGTAGTGCTTTCTGCAGCACCCACAATGTGCCCAGAAGTGACTCCTCTTACAATTTGTATAGAGTTACATGCATCGGTAGCATATCTAAATACAACTGCAAATTCATTTTTATGAGACCCGTTGCTCCTGCTACTGTTGGAACTGTGTATGTGTATCCTCCTTCCACGTTGCCCTTGTATCTGCCTGCAAATCCTGGTATTTTATGACTTTGTCTCTCTGTACATAAGATTCTGTAATCACTGGATGTACCAATTTCAAAGATCAATGCTGCTTACTATGTCTGGTTTTCTTGCATCTATTTTTTGAACTATTGGCAGTAGATGATCCCATGTAATATAAACTTCATCATTCTCTATAATGGTTTGTGGCTCATGTTTCCAATGTTTCTCAGCTATTTCAGTATTGTAATATTTGCACAATCCCCAGTGCAACAGTTTTGCCACATTATTATGTCTTTCAGTATACAGGCCCTCTGCCATTAGCATATTACACCCAGCAACAAGGTGTCACTGTTTCCACTTCTGTTTTACAGAACCTGCAGTTGTCTGTTTCTCCCAAATGTTCAGTGGACTTTGTAAACTAACATGCACATAGTGTAGTCCACTATCCTGGGCCACTGATATTAACATTTCATCTTTTGGTTTAAATTCACCTCTCCTTAACCATTCTTGAATCAGACCCTGAAACACAGGCTGTTCAGGAGTTTTCTGTTCTTACAAATATATTTATGCCTTTTCCACATGTCTTGCCTACTCATCTGATCCTTCTTACATTCTTTCTTTTGTGTTTTGGAACATTCAGTTGCCACCTGATTTTTGTCTACTTCTGGTTTGGTTTCCATTCTCACTTGACACCAGTATGCTTCTGCTAAACTAAGCAGGGAAGTCATCTTAGATTTGTTATCTTAGCGTTTCATAACTTTCACAATGTTTGGATCTGATTAGATTAATAGATATGTATGCAGTCATACAACTGCAGGTCTGCACATGTAATCAGTTTTGAGGAGGCCCATCCCTCCTTCAGAATGAGGAATATATAATCTTGGTATACACTGATTTTTATTTATTTTTTCTTTCTTTACTGGGGTATCCGACTGGGCCAATGGCCCTTTTTCAGTGGAGGCCTGGGAAGAAAAGTTCCATTACAAAAACATTAAAAACAAATTGATAACAATCAAGAATGCATAACTTTGGTAAATGTAGGTAGTAAGTAGTTTATACATAAACAATAAAAAAATCGAGACAGTGATATAAAGTGGAAAAGAAAGCTAACTAATAAACTAGCATGAAATAGCTTGTGCCATCATAGAGAAATGACTGATCAGTAGATCAATATCATGGTATTGGTGGTAAATATTTGAGATACACGTATGGTATATGAGCAGGAATCTGCCTGACTGTCGCTATGCCAGTGTTACTTGTTCTAAACAGTGACAGCTAAGGCAATATGAAGTGAAGTACAAGAAGGAAGGAATATGATAAAACTGTAGGAAGCTTGAGATAGGTAGAAAAATATAGGAACAGTAGTGACCTTCAGATAGGTTGAGGGAAATTGGAATTCTGTGAGAGAAGGGATAGTTTGGATGTTAGAATTTAGTAAGGGAAGAGATGGTTTGGTTGCAAGAACCATGAAGGACAGAATGATCGGCTTGGATTAGTGCTAGAGCAAGTCACTTTTTGGTTAGGTGCTCCTTAAGCAGTAGTTTAAATTTGGGTATGTTGCTAAAATTTAGTATTGTCTGAGGCATGGAATTCCAAGACTTAGCTATTTGGTGGGAGAATAGAGAATTACTGTAGCAATTATTAGATTTAGTTACTTTTAGTAGTTTGCTGGAGGATCTTAGTGGCCTGCCGTTTGAGTAGGGCTGTATTAAGTTATTGAGTGCTGGACAGTTGTCTGGATGGTGGAAGATGGAATGAATGAAAGTTAGTTGGTTGAGGGATAAGTATTTCAATCCAGTTTAGTTTATGAAGTGCTATGCATTGATTTGATCTATAAGGGAGGTTAGTAGCAAATCTTGCAATTTTGTTATAGCAGGACTCCAGTTTGTTTAAATCTGATTTTCTGAGATTAGTGAATATTGGTGAGGCATGTAGAAGAGTAGAGAGTAGACGATTACTAACTATGGAATGTCTAGTGGCCTCTATTAGGTATGGCTTGACTCTGTATAGTGAGCCTAGCTTAATGTGGACCTTTTTGATACAGCAAAGTGTTTGTCAAATTTTAGGATGTATATTTGATAAGTGTGAAACATTTTTCTTATTTTCCTGTCCAACTGATCCACTATCTTTGGGGGCTAGTCAATCACCCCAAAGCTGTTTTAGAACAGGAAGAGCAAATTGGTTTATAGCTTGGACTTTATTCCTAGATGTTTGTTCTGTTTTCAGTATTAACTTTAGTCTTCTAATATATTCCTTACTAAGTTTTGTTCACATTTATTCATGCTTAATTGTCGATCCTTCATCAACTCCCAAATAATTATACATTCCCTCTTGATCAAGTTTCTTTGTATCTCATTCCTGTCCCATACTGATATTTTCTTGGTGCTGCAGTTTATTGCTTTAAAAGTTGCTTTTGCATATTTGTCAAGACCAAATGATCTTTTATTATCCGAGAAAGTTTTTACCAGTTCATTTGTGCTTTCAGTTCCTCATCTGATGAACTATGCAGTTTAAAATAATTCACAAAAAAGATAAGAAGGCTTTACACTTTGTTGTTGTCTGGGATCCAAATTGTAACAGTGATCTAATTTGTTAAGTAGACAGCTTAATGGGTTAAGGACAAGACAAAAGAGCAGTGGTGCTAGAGTCTCCCTGGAGTTATACCCCTTTGAACTTTTGTCCCTGGGATAATATGTCCTTTATCATGACTTAGCTGATAAATGGTTTGCCATTATTTCATGGTCGCTATAATGTAATTGATCGATATAGGGTGTATCTTATACATCGTGCTGTCAAATGCTGTTTTGTACTCTATCCATGTCATACTTAGATTCTTCCATTACAATTCTTCATTATGACTTTAACAACAAATGATTCTATATTCCATATGACTTTCTTTTTTTACATTTTTGTTCTGTTACCATGATTGTGTTTTCTTCTAAATAACTGTAATCTCTGTCAGGATCAATTTCAGTGCATAATTTATACATTGTCGGAAGGCAAGTTATTGGCCTTTAGTTTTAGGATAGCTTGCAGGTTCACTCTTATGGAGGAGTATTGCTTTTCCTGTTGTTAACCAGGCTGGTGTCTGTTCTGGTGTACATATAAGTAGTTCTCAGGGCTAAATATCTGTGTAAACATATTAATAGTTTTAGCCAGAAATTGGGTACTGCATCTGGGCCTGGGGATTTTCCATTTAGGAGTTTTTCTTAATTTTGTTTCTCTGGCTGTTATTTCATCACATTTCATATCTTGTATGTTTGAACTTCTTATTGTTTGTTTTCCTACTACTGTCCTTTCAGCACTTCATTTTGTTCCACAGGGCCTTCATAGATATTTCTCCAGAATGTGTCTCTTTCTTTCTTTTTTTTTTTTTTTTTTTTTTTTTTGGTGGTGTTTCTATTGCTTTTGCTTTGTTTCCCAATTCTCTGTAAATGTTTCTGTATACAGTACTTTAATTATGCCCTCACCAAGAATGATACCGCAGTATAAAGAAAAAAAATGCTCACTTTCAACAATTGGCTAAGCTTCTGGTGTCATTCAAAAAGGATCCAGTGTCTGTCAGCCTGGGACGACATGCTCGACAGGCCTCGTTGCTTCTCAAGAGACTGCTTGCACCTGTCACCCCTAGGCTTTCGAATACTGGCCAAGGCTCTTGCTGCCCCCATAGTGCCTTTTTTAGGCAAAGCTCAAAAGTCAAACCCACCTCTGTAAACAGCACAAATAAAAAAATGAGGGTTATGCTAATCAATGCCAGGAGTTTAAATCTCAAAATGCATGTGCTCGAAGCACTCCTCAGTATGGAGAATGTCGACATCTGTGCAGTAATTGAAACCTGGTTCAAGGCTCCACAGAGCACCCCAGCACTACCGGGCTACAACTCATACCACACATTTCGGCCACAGAACATGGACCGAAACACAAAAGGAGGGGGTGTATCCATATTCATCAAGGATACCTACACCTCCAGGTTAGTGGTGCAGCATGATACCTCCGAGATCATCCATGTGCAACTAACATCAGGCAAATCTGCAATGCAAATCGTGGCCTGCTACAGATCACCCTCCATGACCCAGCACCACCACTCTGCCTTTCTGGAGACACTGGACAACATAAAGGTCCTACTGAACACCCTGATATTGGGCGATTTCAATTACCCTACCGTTAACTGGGAAAACTACTAAAGTGCAAACTCCCGGGTCCAGCGCTTCCTGGAATTTATCAACTCAAATGCCCTGGATCAGCTCCCCTACCAGAGGTGAAAACATATTGGACCTGGTCATCACCAACATGGGAGACAGGTGGTCCACACCAGAGGTCAACCCATCACTGGTTAGATCAGACCGTAAACTAATCACTCTGGATGTCCACACACCACCACCACCCCCAACTAAGGAAACCACAGTAAAAAACTTTTCTATAGCAAACTTCACCTTACTCTTAAGACAGAGGTGGTAAGTTTCACAGCCCCCATGCTAAAGGATAACGCTGCCCAAGATGCAGAAACCTTTAAAAATGCACTCTATGAGCAGCTACAAGGATCCATGGATTGTGCCATCCCTAGCAAGACCAAGACTCACTCCCCTAAGAGAAGGAAACCAGTCTGGTGGACCCTTGCCATAAACAGGCTATACAATAGGAGGAGGAAACTAGTTCAGAAAAAAAGCAAATCCCAAGAAGGAAAGACATCCCTGATCAGTATCAGTAAGAAACTAAGGTCCCTCATAAAATCCTCCAAGGCTAACTTCAAAAGAAAAATAGCCAAGGATTTGAAAGATAACCACAAAGCCTTCTTTAGCTATGTCAAGAATCTAAGTGGCAACTCACAAATATGCTCTGAGCTAGTGCAAAATAGCACAAAATATACTGAACTCACTGATATTGCCAACATCATGGATTCAGTGCAAACTTCACCCCCCTCTTGCACCCAAAAGGGCCCACAACAGTACCGGAAAAGTGTAGTTTCCTGGAAATCACAGACGCACAGGTGAAAACAGCCCTTTCCAAAGTCAAAAGCACAGCGTCAATGGGGCCAGATTGTGTCCCAGGCTGCATCTTGCACGAACTACAGAACGAACTAACCCCCACCTAAACACAATGTTCAACCTCAGCCTCTCCACAAGATACGTGCCCATACAATGGCGCACAGCAACGGTTATTCCGCTCCACAAAGGACGGGCCACAACTGACCCTGGTAACTATTGCCCCATAAGCCTGACTAGCCTGGTCTGCAAGGCTATTTAGCGCATCATCATGGAACTCATTAACAAAGACATTGGGACCCTCCAAACACTTGACCCGACCCAGTTCGGCTTTAAGGGCAGATCATGCCTACTAAACCTAGTTGACTTCTTTGAGACAGTCACCAAGGCCATAGATGAGGGGAAGGTAGTTCACACAGCCTACCTTGACCTCGCCAAGGCTTTTGACACCATTCCCCACCCGGAAATTATAGAAAACCTCACCAGCCTGAACATAAACCCCTACGTCACGAGATGGGTTGCCAACTGGCTTACAGACGGAACTCACACGGTAAGAATAGCGGGCTCCAGGTCCGACTCTAAACCAGTCACAAGTGGTGTCCCACAAGGCTCGGTCCTGGGACCCCTACTGTTCAGCATATACTTCTCAGAAGTACAGGCAAACACAGGAGGACTATGGCTAACCAAGTCTGCCGATGACTGCAAACTGGGAGCCATAACTGACTCACTGGCTGACACAGACATTCTCCAAAAGGGCCTTTGTCACCTGGTGTCAAAGTCATGGTCTCAAGCTAAATGCCAAAAAATGCATAGTCATCCCGTTTGGGAAAAACAAAACACCCATGAATTACCACATAGGTGGCAGCCGCCTTAATACAGAAGAGGTAATAAGAGATCTGGGGACCCAGCTAGATAGTAATATCTCCTTTGACAATCATATTGCCAAAGTAGTTAGGAAATCCTTCTATGTAGCCCATCTAATTACTAAACGGTTCACATCTAGAAATAGAGAGGTTATAGTGCCCCTCTACTCGTCACACATCAGACCCATCATAGAGTACAATGCCCCGTTTGGGATGTACCTCACAAGACACTTCCAACAGCTGGAAAGACCACAAAAGTACCTCACCAAGAGGATTACTGGTCTCAAACATTATGTCCTATGCAGCCCAACTGGAAAAACTCCAGCTGTTCTCAGTGGCATAGCGCTTACTCAAAGGTGATCTCTGCCTGACTTACAAAGCCATGTCCAACTCAGAATTGATGGACATGCTCCACCTAAAGAAATCCAAGTCACTGCGAGCCACTCGCTCTAGTGAGCTAAACCTCACCACAACAATAAATAGAACATGCTGGAGGGATAGATTCCTGTCACAGAGACTCCCCATGCTTTGGAACAAAATTCCTAACTACATTAGGCAGAGCCCCTCACTAACACTCTTCAAGAGAATCCTTGACGAGTGGATGGGTAACAGAAAGTACACCCCTGGGATCACTTCATTGGCTCTTCTTGACAGAGGCTCAGTTAATCAATGGGGCGGCAAAAGCTGACACACTCTGGCTAGGCTTATAAATGCCCTCGGGCAGATAGCGTAGTACCTACCTATGACCCTAAATGTCACCCAATGGGCCCAGTTCTTCGATACAAAAGATTCTTCGAACAGTCCACATACCCGGTTTACAAATTGAAATAATTAAATAGATGAAGTGTTTCGAAATGACATTCAACCTAATGTTTCCTTTGGGGACAAAGTCCCCGACCCCTGGGAAGGGGGGGGTGATATTTATACAATCAACACTGCGGTCACTGTATCACAAAGATGAAGAGAAATTTGCCTGTGTAACAATATTTTTGGTCAAATTGCTACTTCATCTCTTGTCTTTAGTCGTTTCCCAGTTAGGGGTCACCACAGAGGATCACAGGTCTGCAGATTGATTGCCAGTGGTGTTTTTAATGGTGTCTAGCTGCCAGCCCATCACCCAGCCTTCACAGACGGCGCACACATACCTACCTACATGTCTTTAAAGGCACACACAAACACACATGCACCTATTTGCATGTCTTTAAAACTCACTCGACCGCAGGAAGGACATGCAGACTCTGCACAGAAGGCTCTACAGCCAAGTATCGAACTGGAGAACCTCTTGCTGTGAGGCGGCAATGCTAACTGCTACACCACCGGGGCCGTAGTACCACCATCTAATGGGCAGAAAATCACCATTTCAGATTGCAGTTTTTGAGCATTTTGCCTAATCCATTGTTATATTTTAAGAATATTTGTTCTGTTTTGAAAAACAATTCCTGTAGCATGTGTCATTAATACCTACTTGTATTTTTGAGGCAGCAAAAATACAAATGCTTGTTTTGATGATGCAGGGTAAAACTTAACTTTCCAAACTTGACTTTGCGAACACAGCTGTCTAAATTTGGAAGTGTTCAATACATTCTCAAAAACTAGAGCAATCGTACATTTGAAATTTCCCATTTTTTTTACCTCTGTCATGAAACTGCTGCATTGTTTTTTGGACAAAAATACAGCCTACTGCTACAGCTATAAGATTGCTATTAAATTGGGTGACAGTAGCATCTGATACGAGGAAGGTCCATCCTCAATGTCAGCAGGAGTAATACCTTTAAGCATTGGGCAACACTGGCATCTGAAGCTTTCTCTGCGTGTGAAGCAGAAGCATCAGACAAAATGGTCCCAGAATAAATATTTCTGAATTACTTTCTTCGATCTGTATTTACTAGTCTTCACTTCCTTGTGCGTCTGATTGTTGTTTTAGGTCAACTTTTCATCTACTTTTTGAACATTTTTACTTGGATAAACTGCCCCTCCGTAGACCTTGTGTGTTTCATCACATTATCCCTTTCTTTTTCCAGCACTGTTCTGTTGTGTAATTTTGTCGTTTGCTAGACTTTCAAGTTTTTTGATGAAGTTAAGATATTTGTGGTGGTGCTGAGTAAATTTAGGAAACTTAAATAGCCACAAAATATAATTTCAGGACAAATACTGTGTGCCTTTTGCATTTTTTTCTGCTGGTTTTGAAATGTGTAGTCCTTTAACATCTGTTACAGTTAGAGATCATAAAACAAAGTTAAAATTGTTTGTAATAGAACAAGGCCCAACACCCATCTCCCAGCCGAAAATTGGCTTTGAGTGCACCTTTGAGATCACTTCCCTCAACCTCTAGGGCTCCTTTAGTTGTTCAGGATGAATTTCCTACACAGAGAAAAGTAAAAAAAAAAAACAAGGCTAAAAAGGTTAAGGAATCTTCAGTTATTTTTTTTTTGATTAAACATATAACGGAAGTAAAAAAAAAATATTTCTACTCATTCTCCTGCTGTTGTATCTGTTACCAGTTAAAACTGCAGTTGAAGGATCATGAGTTAAGCTAGCTAGAACTGAAACTTCAACTTGGATTCAAAAGTCTGTAAGATTAGGGACTGAAGACCAACCAGCAGGATCCTGCAGATGTTGGTCTGTTCCACCAGAAACAGTGCAAAACTGGTGACATTTCTGAGAAACCAGCAAAGAATATCTGTTGGCATCTGGTACTGGGCCAGACAGAGGCACTGCTTCCTTTATAGCAAGCCAGACTGATACAACTACTATACCTGTAGCTACTGTTTCTGCTAAAGCTTGCCT
This sequence comes from Protopterus annectens, assembly GCF_019279795.1. Lineage (NCBI taxonomy): Eukaryota > Metazoa > Chordata > Ceratodontiformes > Protopteridae > Protopterus > Protopterus annectens. The sequence goes on from NC_056748.1 coordinate 1,031,102,249, forward strand.
AGTTTCTTCACTAGCCCTTATACCTGTCCCAAGTCCAAGGAAGTCAGAATTGATCTTTGAGGCACCAGTGTCACTTTTAGCAGATTTCTTAATGCTAACTGCAGTCTCAAAGTCAGAACTGCAACCTTCAGTATCGTGTTCTTCATTGTCAGTGTTGACTGCCTTTGCAGCAGTGCTGTCACTGTTTTGTTTCTGGGTCCTCTAGCCTCAGGGATGAGCTTGTCAGTACGTCTGATAGTTGCAATGTTAATTTTTGTAAGGTTGCTTTCAGAGCTAAGTCCCATAACACTGGACTGATAAGCATTTCATATTTTGGTTCAGATATCAGGTAGTCAGAGTCCGGATTGATGCTGACTCAGTCCATCTCAGTGCCGATTCTTAATCATTATCAGTTTTTGGTAGCAAGGGTTGAAGCCCTCAGACTCAACTGCTTTATCATCATCATTGATGCAGACTATTTTGTATGTGTCTTCCTCAGTTCTTATACCACCTCCTCCCCAAACATTGGTCTCTACTACATATACTACTTTGCTTGGACCTCTAGCCAGCCACTGTTTTAGTCAGGTGAATAGAGTGGGACAGGAGCCTCCTAAAGGAGTATTCCCAGATATCTAGACCCGTACTAGCTTCTTTATCTTTCTCAGACCTGTCACCTCTGAGGACTGTTTAGAAGTATACATGGACCCTTCCAGAGTTTCTTGCCATAGATATTAAGATTAAAGAGGGTGTACATTCCCCTGTTCTTCGCTTGACCCTAGGTTTGGAAAGGTGTTCAAAATAGGCGGAGAGGATGATTGATGCCTCACAGTTGCAGATTACATGACCTCAGACCCTCCAACATTCTTCCTAGGTAGTCTTCCCATGGATGAGATGATTTGATTGGTAGTTAAATCTGCTTCAGAAAACCCAGATGTTGAGGATCTTGCTGCCCAAAGATTGCACCTGCTGGGTTGAGACTCCCAAACTGGATTCCGCTGTGGCTGTGACATTCCTTAAAAAGGCTTTTGTTTTTCAGTGCCATGTTGTCCATCACCATTGTAAGAAATCGAAGGCCGTTGACAGATTTAAGACGTAGAAGTGAATTTAAGGGTCCTCAGTTTTTTTCCCAGAGGCAAATCCTTTGTCCATATCTTATGTTAACATTCTTGTAACAGCTAGCGAATACAATGAGCCAGTCACTGGAAGTTTTGCCGTATGGGCATCTTAAACTTGAACTGCAGTCAGTATTGGCAACTATGCATCATTAACAGCCTACCTCATGATACTTGCTGATGGCTGTAACTGAGCAGACACCAGAATTGCTGTATGTTGACATGTTTGGCTGCATTTGACTGACTTTGTGAACGACACCAAGGTAACCTTTAGTCACATCCCCTTCCCTTTGATGTATCTGCTCTTTTTGACCCAAATGTTAAAGCACATCAGGTGAATATGGAAAGGGATGGAAATGCCATTTTTGCTATTAATGTTAAATTTCAGACTTCGCAGCACACTTCTTTTTTTAAAAAAAAAAAAAAAAAAAAAAAAACATAGCCAGGGCAGAGTAAAGGGATTAGGATCAGCACTGTACAAAATGTGCTCATCAGTCCTTGCAAGCAGTGTTTTAAGCAGCTGAAATGACAGTGCTTGTGTTGGGAAACATAATAAGAAAGATAGTGTAGTTTTTTCCACAATTACCAAAGCTGTTTGATACCTTCACTCTGCTCTCTAGGTGCATTTCTTGATGTTCATCTTTCAAACACACAAGTTGTTTATGATCTGGGACCCAATCATAATCCTGTGAATGCCATATATTTGTTATTACACAAGACATCTTTAGACATACTCTTGTCGAAGAATGAAACTTTGTATCATGTAATATTTTTGTGAAACATTCTCTCATTTATATAGCTTGAGTACCCCACCTAGCTCCCCAAATTAAATGTTTTGGCTCCAAGGTTAAGCATTTCAGCAGGTGTTTGTTTCCTATAATAGTTATACGTAGAACAATTTTGAATCCATTTTGAAATTTTAATTGCCTAAATGTTTCCTTTACCTTCACTTTGAAATTTGCAGATATGTCTGATTTAACATTTTGTAGGTCCTGCAACACACAGTTCTCTGGAGTACACATTCTGCATATTAGCATAAGTAAGTGTTTAATTCAGGGAAATTCTATAGTCATTCTTTTATTTTTTCATGTATTTGCATATATTGGACATTTTGTATTCAGTCATTCATTCATTCATTCATTTGGTTTAATACAAGGCAAAGACAAACTAATGCTACTACTGAGTTATTTATAAAAATGAGATGCCTTAGGAATGCCATGTTTTGTAAACTGAAACCTTCATGCAGAGCAGTAGCTAGGTCATCTGGCACCTAGGGCAGTTCCCTCTGCTGATATTCCCTTCAACCCTAACTTAGACACCCCCCCCCAAAAAAAAAAAATAGCAAGTTGCATGTTTTACTTTCTACACTCTGAGCTCCTTACTGCAATGCCAAATGCAGTTTCTACATCCATTAAAGTAGCAGCCATATCTCATGGGCTTCTTAAATGAATACTGGCCGTTACTGCACTTGCACCTCATCTCAACTGCAACTCACACCTGGAAAAGCTTATGCTGAGGACAAAAGCCCTAGTTAAAGCCATTCATTCACAAAAAATATATATTCCCCTTATCGTGGTAATTTGTTTCATATAAGTTCATTTAACAAAAAAAAAGCCAGGTTTGTACAGTGTATACTTTCCAAGATGGCTGCACATTGATTAACAGCTTAACTGTAGCTCACCCAGTGTGAAAACAGAAACTCATCAGAGAAGGCCAGTAGGCTTTTTAAGTGTACTGCCTGGATGCCAGGAAAAAAGAAATACAGAGCACCTGGAAAAAATCATCTACAAAAAGTGAGGAAGAAACACTGACTGGGGAAAATTCTGCAGCTGTTCAGCAAAAAGAAATGCAATCTCCAGACATGACTTCCAGTAACCTACTGGAAGATATCAGACAAATGCACACAGACCTGGTTAAAATAAATAATGGAGTATATCAACATAGGTTCATAGGTGTATACTAGGCTAATGGCCCTGGTGCCTTTACAAGCCTAGCCCATAGGATTACCCTGGCATTGTGCCACCCGACCTTAGTTTCCAGTGCTTCTGTCGAGTAGAGCCACTGGAGTGATCCCCGGGGGTGAATTTTCTATTTCCCATCCACTCATCAAGATTTCTCTTGAAGAGGGCAGTGAGGTGCTCTTTTTGACATGTATGGGAAGTCTGTTCCATAGTATGGGCAGTCTCTGGGTTATGAACCTGTCCCTCCAGCACTTTCTGTTGATTGTGGTAATGAGGTTTGAGATCTCTGGAGTGTGTGGTGCGAAGGGATTGGGATTTCTTTAGATGTAGCATTTCTAACAGAGCTGGGTCAGACATGGCTTTGTAAGTCAAGCAGAGATTGCCTCTAAGTAGGTGATATGAAACAGGGAATAGTTGGAGTTTTTTGAGTCTGTCCATATAGGACAAGTGTCTAAGGCCTAGGATCCTCTTTGTGAGGTACTTTTGCGGGCTCTCTAGTTGTTACAGGTGTTTAGTGAGGTACATGCTAAATGGGGCATTGTACTTGATGATTGGCCTAATGAGGGAAGAGTAAAAGGAGACAATGACCTCTTTCTTCCTGGATGCAAAACCCTTAGTAAAGAGTTGTGCAACCTTCTGACTACAGTGGCAGTGTGGTGGTCAAAAGAGAGGTTGCTATCAACCTGTGTTCCCAGATCTCTTAACGCCTTCTGTGTTCAGTGTACTACCATTGATGTGGTAGATCATGGGAACTGGATTTTTCCCATAGGGGATGACGACACTTTTTTGGCATTGAGCTTAAGGCCATGGTTCTGACACCAGTCGTTGGTCTCAGTGAGGCCTTTCTGTAGGATGTCAACATCACTTGGGGAGTTAATAATGGCTCCCAACTTGCAATAGTCTGTGAACTTTGTCAGCCAGAGTCCCTTCATATTGGACTGGACTTCTGAGAAGTAGATACCAAACAGGAGAGGACCCAGGACTGATCCCTTTGGGGACTCTGTGACTAGGCAGCAGTCTGACTTGGAGTCAGCTACTTTCACACTGTGGGTTCTATCTGTGAGCCAGTTTGCAACCCACCTAGTGATATAAGGGTTGATGCTTAGCTTAGTGAGTTTTTCTATGATTCCTGAATGGGGAATGGTATCCAAGGCCTTGGCCAGATCAAGGTAGGCTGTATGAAACACCTTGCCTTCATCCACGGCTCTGATGACTGACACAAAGAAGTCGACCAAGTTGAGCAGGCATGATCTCCCCTTCACAAAACCAAACTGTGGGATCCAGAGTTCGGAGATTCCCTATATCCTTGTTTATTAGGTCCATGATGATGCATTTCATAGCTTTGCATATCAGACTTGTCAGGCTAATGGGATGATAGTTCCCAGGGTTTGTAGTCGCTCCTCCTTTGTGAAGAGGGATGAGTATAGCATTGTGCCATTTAGTAGGGACAAAGCCTGAGGAGAGGCTGTGATTGAACAGGACACATAGGTGAGGTGCCACTTCACTCTGTAGTTCATGTAGAGCACAGCCAGGGATATTGTCAGGTCACATAGAAGCTGTATTCTTGGCCTTGGACAGTGCTATTTTAACCTGTGCCGCAGTAATACTGGGTGCCTTGCAATCTGCTGGTATTGTGATTTGTCCTTTGGGGGGTAAAGTTGGCACTGAATCTGTCGGCCAGTATATTGGCAATATCTGTTGGCTCAGTACAGGAGGTACCATTTACAGGAGCTCAGAGCAAATCAGGGTACTGCCGTGGAGGTTCTTTACATAACTGTGGAAGGCCTTGTTGTTGTCTTTACTATCTGCTGCAATTCTGTTTTCATAGCTAGCTTTAGAGGATTTGATGAAGGATCTCAACTTTTTGTTGAGGCTGATAAGGGAGTTTTTCCAGTCTTGGGACTTCACCTTATTCCACATCAGTTTCGTCCTTCTGTTGTAGAGTTTGTTTATGGCAGGGGACCACCAGATTGGCTTCCTTTATTTTGGAGGAGAGCGTCTTGGTTCTATTGGGCATGACGAGATCCATGCATTTGTGTATGTGTAGTGCATTGTTGTATAATTCGGTGGTCATGCAACTATTGTCCATTTGCATGAGTGCTGTGAAGTTAGCCACCTCTGTTCTTAGGAGCCCAAGGTTAGCTTTGGAGAAGTTTTTCATGATGGTTACCTTTGTGGGGGGATGTGGATTTCCAAAATGATTAGTTTGTGGTCGTATCTAACCAGGGAGGAGTTGACTATTAGTGTAGAGCAACGGTCGCCCATATTAGTAATGACCAGGTCAAGGATGTTGCTACCTCTAGTGGGAGTAAGAAGTTGTTGGTCCAGGGCATTGGAATTAATGAATTCCAGAAAATGATGGGCATAACAACAAAAAGCTTGAAAAATGGAAGTGACTTTAAACAGATATTCAGATGAGGTGATAAAGTTGCAAAAATCAGAGGATGAAATTAAGAAAAGGCTGGCTGAATATGAGACTGCTCAGGAAGAGATGTTTCAAAAATAATAGAATTAGAGGACAGACCACATAGGGAAAATCTGATATTTTCAACTATATCAGAGAAGCTGAAGGGCACAGACTGCATTAAGTTTATGAAAGCAGAAATAACCAACCAGATTGGTATTCCACAGTAGGACGTGTTCATTGAAAGGACACATTGTGTGCATGCTTCAAACCTGGTTATGAGAAAGCAACCTAGACCTTTAATAGTAAAGATGCAGTCCTACCAGCAGAAGGAGTTGTTTCCAACAAAACTGTGGCAAAAGGACAAAATACTAAAAGTGGGAGACAGCAGAGTGTTTGTGGAGAATGTCTACTCATTGTATACCAGGCAGAAGAGTAAATTCATTCCACTATTCAGGGACTTTCAAGATGCAGGTGTAAGATTTAAACTACTGTACCCATCTGTCTTCAAGGTATTCTTCCCTGGAGAGAGAAAATCATTTTTGATGAAGTACATGATAAGAAGGAAATACAAAAGTTTGTCCAGGAAAAAGTGAACTGTGAAACCAGAGATTCTGCTTCTTATTCTTCTCGTAATAAAGACCACAGAGAAACTGTACCTGTGAAATCTTTTCCACTGTTTCAATGGAAAATTTTGGAAAGAAGGAAGGGAGCACATGAGTTGACAAGAAGAATCAAGAGTACATTGGAAATGTAGCAGAGACAGGATTTGGGAGATGGAGATGAACAGTAATAAAACCAGTAACTTAATGTGGGATTACAATGCGATAATTACATTTGTGAAATATGACAGAAGAAGAAAATCTGGAAAGATAGGACTTTTGCAGAATTTGTTGGACATTTGGGGGACACTAAAGTATTATGCCCTATTCTATGTCATTAATCTTTGAAAAAAAAGCTTTGGGGAGAGGAAGAAAGGGGAAAAAGTTAACCATAAGTAAAGAAAATTTTTTTTTCTTAGTAGTACTAGTTCTGTGGTGTATGGTTTTCTTTACATGCTATAAAGTAAAATTTTCTCAGTTATGTCTAAGTGTAATGGGGATTGTAAATAGGTGCTGCTGTTCTTTTTTTCCTTTCTTCCTTCTCTCTGTTATTCAGCTTTAAGAAACTTAGGCACTGCAATGTAAAAAAAAAAAAACAAAAAAAAAAACTGCTTAACAAAGAATAAAAGTAAAATGCGCTTTTTCTTATTTTTGCATGGGGAAATGTTTGGATTAAGGAACTTTGATTTAGTAACAAGTTTTAAGAACAAGCAAGTAAACTAAAAAGAATATTGAATATTATGAGGCTTTTTTCTAGCAAATGAATGTATGCTTAGTAGCGGTTCTGTATCTGGCCCTCATGTCTCCATGGAACCAATCTGATAGAGAAATTGTCTGGTTCTCGTATCTCTATGGAGACATTCTGATAAAGAGAAATTGGTTACAGTCTGGTGGAGAGGGATTGGCTGGGGAAACTAAAAGAAAAGAGAAGCTGGCTCGGAGCTAATGTTTTCTTAAAGCATTCAGGGGGTTTAGCAGCTGCGAGAGCTATAAAGATAAGACAAAACCAGTTAGCACTTCTACCAAGCACAGGCTGCACCATGTGTCTTAACCTAAAGGATAGGTTATCCATGCTAACTGAAATCTTTGAGTGTGGCTGTCAGTTTGGGTCATTTGTTCCTAGTAGGAAGGTAAAACTTTAGTATTTGATGATGTGCATAGTTGTGTGTTAGTATTAAATTAGTAGGTTTTGGGGGCTATTGGGGTTTGTTTTTTGTTTGGGGGCTTTCAATAAAACAATTTTTTTTAAGATGTGATGCAAGCTGTAATGTCTGGTCAGTACTCCACCAGACTGCCAACAATAATGTGACATCCCTAACTATCCTGGGTCAGTAACTAAGGAGCTTCAGTCCTCACTGCTGACTCCAGTGTGAGATTGTCACTTAAACAGGAGTAAAATTTCGCAATTTCCCCTAAGAGCACACCAGGAACATGCTTCATAATCTGGACTGGACTGTATACTTCTGTCCAGCCCAAGTGTAAATCCTTTTTACACACATCAGAGCAATGTGTCCCAGTTTAAGACCTCTGATACACTTGCACTTAAATTAAATCTCACACATCCAAGCACTTCTGGAAAAGCCTGACACAGATTTACAGCTGAGCCCCTTCCCCAAAATAATAAGGTAACATATTGCCACCAGTCAGAGAGCCTACATGCCCTTATAAAAGGGGTTTCTATTTATGAAAATTAGATATTAAAACTAATTATAGCAAATGACCTAAAGCAGCTAGGCTTTCGGAGTGTCCCGGGAAGTTATCAAAGCAGGTATAAGCACACTCAAATCACTAAAGAAATCCCTGATTGACCAGCCACAATGCAAGTTAATACGAATATTTAATAATGAGCAAAATGATTAAAAATATAACAGTCATTTTCAATAAACAAACAAAACTCAATTACCAGGAAAATCAAATCAGTACTAAAGGAAAGAAATCCAACGTTTAGAAAAACTCGGATTAGTTATAATTTTCCTATCTGACTAAAGAACTGTGTCCCTGATCTGGACTAAATTATTACAACAGAGCATAGGTAGGCTTACAATTCTTGGTTATTCTTTTGGGTATCCACTGCACATTACAACTGTGAACAACTGGCAACTGTTACTGGCTGTTAATTGACAACAACTGACTTTAACTGTCTTCAGCAGGCTTTTTTGTATACTAGCTTAACAGTCACAACTGTTCCAGTTCTAAATTTCATTTCATATTTTGAAAATCAACCAGCAGCTGTTTACTGAAGTTCCTTCCTGATTTCAGCCTGTGACAGTAGCACATAGCAACTGTCAACATTCCAATGACGACGTCTCCAGATCAGCTGACTCTGAGATGGTCTGCATTTAGAAACTTCTTCACAAATATGTGCAATTAGAAATGTAAAGGAACACTGTTCATCGTTAAACCGTTCTGTACAGATTATAAATCAACATGTAAGAACTTATTTACAATATCATAGCTAGTCATGCTGGCATATCATTCACAGGTTAATCTATCATTTATGTACAAAATCTCAGACAGACATGCTAGCATAGATGACATTTGGCTCAAATGGATATGACAAGAAACAACTATATAAAAGTTCAGCCTGCCAAATGGTGTATGCATGTAACACAAAAGCTGGAGCTAGACATTTAACAAAAAGGTGTTATACATAAAAGGTGGGAATAAAACTTTTTAATACAATGCTACATTTTGTAATGTCTTTAAATGTCATTGGTCTCACGGATAAGTACAAGAAAGAAAGAATATTGAACTATATTAAAAATGTAGAGTGCAGATAACTGAGTTATAGGAGTAACACTTGGAAAGAACTGAACATGTGAATTTGATTGAGAAAAGTTTTCAGGATGGTTATTCAGTGGAATATCTTGGACAAAGGAAAAGAGGAGTACTTATATTAATTGCAAGAGGACCATTAAATGTAATATCAGAGGCTAAAAATAATGGCATATTTGCAGTGCTGAAGGGTTAGTGGCAAGGGAGGAGGATTACATTGACATGTATTTATATTCTACCTAAAACTGCTATAATTGAGCTTAAGAAAATTCTGGGAGAAATCAGTTTTTAGCAAGGAATATTACTTATAGATAGGGACTGGAATTTGATTTGCAGCAGTGAAGACGTGTCTGGGGCACTCAGAAGGGAAAGTATAACAAAGGAGGGTAGATTTTTGAAGAAATTTATGAAAGAGTGAATTAATATGTTATTCTCCATGATATAAAAAACTGGACTAGGTTAGACAGAATTTACATTTCGCAGGAAAATGTGCATTTAATTGAAGGTCTAAATATGCACCCAATACCTTTTTCAGATCATGTGCCAATAATAACCAAAATAAAAACACAGGGTAATCAAATAAAACTGAGACACTGGTGCTTTCCCACCTATCTGTTGAAAAGAGAGGAATTTAAGGATTGGGTAGTGGACATTATTCAGGAGCTACTCGAGAAGATAGAAATTACTTCTGAAAATATAGCTAGGGAGTGGGATAAAATTTAAGGTGGAGTTTAAAAATAGGGTGGAAATAAAAGAAAGGGAGCTATGGTTAAGAAGTAACAAGAATTATTTAGAGGGACCGACAAAAGTGAAAGTATTGCAGAATAGGGGGAGTCTCATAGAACAAGAGGAAGATCAGCTGAAGAATGCAATGCATAAATATGGGATTACCTCAATTAATATACATGAGTTTAGAAAGATTGCTGTTAAGCAACTGTTTTTTGATAACACTGAAGCACAAAAGTTTTTAGCACAACTACTCAGGCAACAGAGAGTAGAAAGGGCTGTTACAAGCTTAGGGAGCCTATATCAAGAAAGGTAACAAGATCCTGTAGAGTTATTGGAAATATTTCAGACATGCTATGAATGTTTGTATAAAGCAGAGAAATATGGAAATGAAGAAAAGATGAGATAAAATTGCAATGTATAACCAATCTACAGGAAAGTCCCCAGGAATAGATGCTAGAAATGAAAAAAAAAAACGGATACAGATCTGGAAGATTTTGTTCAACTGTTTTAAGAGGAGAAGTGCCAACATTCTGGAAGAAAGCTGTGGTAGCTGTAATACCTAAAGAGTGTAAAGATCCCTCAGATCCAGCTTCATACAGGCCCATTTCAATAGTAAACCTTGATTATGAAGTGTGCAAGTCTATAATGGCTAAAAGAATGGCAAAAGTAATGCCACAATTGATAGATATGGATCACTGTGGTCTTGTGTGGGGGAGGCAAACATTTGACAACATTAACAAAACATTGATAATCCAGAGGCAAGAAGAATGCAAGGAAGTACAGTTGTTGTTGTTGGATCTTGATGCAGATAAAGCATTTGACAGAGTAAGCTGGGACTTTATGAACAGGGCAATGGAAACATTTGCATTTCTTGAAAAATTATAAGGTTGATGAGAAGATGAGGGCTCGGAAGCAAAAATTGAATGGCTGGGGTCCTCTGATAATTTCTGCTTGAGAAGATGAACCAGGCAGGGGGGGGTGTCCTCTTTTTCCCCTTTGTTTGCATTGTATTTAGAACCATTGGCAAAGATAATAAGGGACTCAGAAATTCAAGGATATAATTGGTATGGTAGTCAAGAAAAGCTGGCTCTATTTGCAGATATTATTTTGTTCTTCTTTCGGCTTTTCCCGGTTAGGGGTCGCCACAGAGGAACTGCTAAAGATCTGCTAAAGATTGGCAGTAGATTTTTTATGGTGCCAAGGTGCCAGCTCAACCTTCAATGAAGGCATGCCCATTCATGCATGTCTTTCGAACGCCACTCGACCGTGGGGAGGACATGCAGACTCCGCACAGAAGACGCTCCAGCCGAGAATTGAACAAGAGAATCTCTTGCTGTGAGGAGACAATGCTACCGCTGCACCACAGCGGCATCATTTGCAGATATTATTTTTATACTTGACAAAACCAGAAAGAGACATTACAGTGTTATGAAACATTTTTAGACAGTTTCACATCTTTTCAGGGTACAAAATAAGTAAAGCTAAAACAAAGGCAATAGCAGTAAATTATATACCCACATATGAATTGGTTCAGCAATATTCATATTTATGGGGACATGATAAAATTAAATATTTAGATATTTAAAAATGATTCTAATGTGGCAGCTAAAGAAATGTGGGAAGAGACTAAACAAAAAATGCAAAAAATGAGAAAATAGAAGCTTTGTTATATGTATATGGAGAGTAAGATGCAAGTAGTTAAAATGTTAGTGTCATTATCTTACTTTATTTTATTTATTTTACATTTGTTGACCGGGATAGTCCGAATGGATATATGTCCATTTTCAGCGGAGCCCCAGGGAGAAAAGCTCCAAATAACACAGATAGAACATAACAGATACAAGTCAAATATATTTACAAAGACCTCTAGTAGGTACTCGCAGTATGCACAGTGTGTAATAGTATACAAAAACAACAGGTTGCAGCAAGCTATTATGAGCAAGAGATGTGTACAATATTAATTTAAATAAGGCATTGAATAAGTAGTGATTAATCAGGGTTAGTACAGGGACTAAGCCAGTGCTCTTTAAAATACTGTTTGAGATCTTTTTTTGAAGAGACTTGAAGAAGATTTGAGGGTAAGGTTAGATGGAAGTGAATTCCAAGTTTTACCATCGACTTTGGCAAACAGGGAGTCGTTGGCTGAGTTAATGTCTTTGTGGGTTTGGACCAATAGTTTATTGGATGATCATAGTTGCCTTGAATTACTGTATGGCTTTATAACATTTTTGAGTGCCGGAGTATTTTCAGGGTGGTACAGCATTTTGTGTGCTACTGTAAGCTGATTGAACAGAAGTAAGCTAGGCAGTTCTAGCCACCCGAGAAGACTGAGGTTTTGACAGTGTTGTGTCCTATATGTTGAGCCTGGGTCTATATTACATCACCGAACACTTATAAAAGCAAACAGTGATTAATCAACCCTATGTAAGCAAAAGCTTACAATGTCGAACTGTCAGAACGACGATTTTTTTTCCCCAAGGGAAAAAAAATTGCTGTTCCAACAAAAAAAAAAAAAAATTAAACATTACCTTAAGTGGGGGGCTTTGCCCCCAACACCCCCCTACTTAAATATACCAACTCCAAGATCACACTACAGTGCCGAAAACAGCAAAGTAACAAAGCGGCCAAGCAAATTTTTTTCCCAGGGAAAAATTCTCTTAAAAGCCACTTTGATATTCTTCCTTTTCAGTTCGACCAAGACGCATTCGAAAGAATGCATCTTCGGTCTTGTAATAGGAACCCGTTGAGCCTATGGCAAATCTGGTGATATGGTTGTAACAGTGAGAGAGCTTACTAAGTTAATTTTTGCTCAAATTGAAGAGTATGGGGGAGACGTATAGAAGGGTAGAGAGTAGATATGAGCAGGCGATTGCAGTCCTAGCTAATGGAGTTAGAAAAGGTTTGCTTCTATATAATGAGCTAAGATTCTTATTGTCTTTTATAGTTTTATTGATATTCAGATCAAATTTGAGATTGTCAACTATTACTCCTAAAAGCTTAGTATGGTCATCTGGAGAGATAGATATACCGTTGTTGGATGTTATGGAGAAGGAAAATGGGGTGGATCTGCTGGTGGGAGTAGAGGTGCAGTTTAGTTTTGTTGGGATTTAACAATAGACCGTGATTAGAGAGCCAATTTTCAACTGTGTTAAATGTATTTTGTGTTAAGGTTTGCAGGTCTAAAGAGGAGGAGGCCAATACAGATCAGGGTAGAATCTTCTGTGTATTGAATGCAGGTTGCATCAGGGATGGCAATATGAAGATTGTTGATGAAGATAAGAGTAGAGGACCTAGAATTAGAGTCCTGAGGGACACCAAGGGTGAGAGGTAGCAGGGTGGACAGTTAGCCCTGCCATAATACAGCTTGTTGTCTGCCATTCAGATAGGATAGAAACCACTGAATAGCATGGTTATTTAGGGAGATGGATTTTAGGGACTGGATGAGTAATTTGTGGTTGACCATATCAAAGGCCTTCGACAGGTCTAGAAATTAGGGCTGCAGATAGTCTGTTGTTCTTATTTTGGAATATTGTATTTGTAAAAGAAAGGAGGGCAGAGGTGGTGCTGTGATGTAGCTTAAAGCCATGATGAGAGTTGGCAAGTAGTCTTGCAAATAGGTCAGACATATTTTTTTATCAAATAGAGAAGTTGTGGATAGCAATTAATAAAGACCTGAAGGACTTTATTTGGGAGAGGAAGCTGGCAAGAGTCAAGTGGAATAAGCAGATTCCTCCAGTAGGACAGGGTGGATTGGGTGTTTTTGAACTACATAGTTAAGGCTTCTATACATAGCACAAGCAAAAATTTATTTTTCTTTTCTTTTTATTTTACATTTGTTGACCGGGCTAGTCTAGCTGGATATATTTCCATTTTCAGTAGAGGCCCGGGGAGAAAAGCTCCACACAGATATACAAAGTATAAAATATTGTTACATGGTAAAAAAGGAATACAAAACAAAATAAAAATAAAAACAGGTAGATTTACATTCTTGAGATAAAAACACTTGAGAAAAGTTCCAATATATAGAGTAAAGTTTAAGAGAGCTAGATCAGAATATAATACAGTAAGAGTTATGTACCTTAGATAAAAACACTTGTGAAACAGTACAGTGAGCAGAATATAGCTTAAGACAGCTCAAAACAGAATAGTAAGAGTTATATACAGTAGATCATATGAGATAGTAGTATTTAAAAGCTAAGATTATTAGAGTTTAAATAGGGTCAGTCTAATTTACAAGTCAAAAGCATGTAAAGGTTTGGAAGTATGGCAAGAAGAGGAAGAAAGAGGGGTGAAGAAGATGGTTAGTCAGGGTTACTACAAGGGCATAGCCAGTGCATTTGAAGGTATTTTCTAAGGTTTTATTTAAAGAGTGGTAAGGATGTAGTTAAGTTAGTTCAGTGGGTAGTAGGTTCCAATGTTTTCCTGCTGTGTTGGTAAATAGAGAGTCACCAGCTGTATTATTAGACTTTGTTAAACTGGCAAGAGGTTTGCTAGAAGAACGTAGGGAGTTCAGATTATTATATGGGACTATAAGTTTTGAGAGTATAGGGGTATTATTGGGCTGGTAAAATAACTTGTGGGCAATTGTGAGTTGGGGGATAATCAGATGGTTTTGGAATTTGAGCCAATTTAGTTGTCTAAGATTAGTACAGTGATGGGTTCTGAAGGGATTGCCAGTAGCAAATCTGGCGATATTATTATAGGAGGTTGCTAATTTGTTAAGGTTGGTTTTCTTAAGGTTGGTAAATATAGGTGAAGCATACAGGAGGGTTGAGATTAGATGGGAGTGGGCAATTTTGGCTCTGGCTGCTGAGGTTAAAAAGGGTTTTATTCTGTACAAGGAGCCTATTTTTCTGTTTACTGTTTTAATGGTGTTTATATGGTAATCAAATGAGAGATTATTATCAATGGTTATACCTAGAAGTTTAGTGGTAGTATCAGGGAGAATAACAGTTACATTATTTGATGAGATTGAAAAGTCTAATGGGGAAGACCTAGTGATGGGTGTAAAGAGAAGGAGTTTTGTTTTTTTAGCATTGAGAAGGAGACAGCATTTGGTAAACCATGTTTCTACAGTGTTGAAGACCTCTTGAGTAAGAGAATATAGTTCAGATTGAGAGGTAGATGAGCATATTAGTGTGGAGTCATCCGCATATTGAATACAAGTGGCTTGTGGAATTGCTACATGGAGATCATTAATAAATAAGGAGAAGAGAAGTGGACCAAGAATAGATCCCTGAGGGACCCCAATGATAACAGGTAGAAAGGATGAGACTTGATTTTCCCAGAGAACTGCTTGTTGTCTATTGCTGAGGTATGATCTGAACCACTTTAAGGCTAGAGAATCAAAGGAAAGAGATTCCAGAATATTGATTGAGGGTATGGTTAACCATGTCGAAAGCTTTAGAGAGGTCAACGAAAAGTGCAGATGAGAGGAGGTTTTTGTTACGATTTCTATTGATGGTATCTGTGAAGGATAGAAGGGGAGTAGTGGTACTATGTGATGGTCTAAAGCCATGTTGACAGTGTGCTATTAAGTTGTGTTGAGAGAGATGGCATAGAAGTTGTTTGTGAATGCATTTTTCCATAATTTTTGCTAGGGGTGATAAGAGAGCAATTGGCCGATAGTTGGAATAATCATTGGAGTTCCCACCTTTATGTAAGGGGATAATGTGGGAGATTTTACAAATATTTGGGATGGATTGTCCTATTTATAAGGATAGATATAGGATAAGCAATTTCCTTAGCTGCTTTTTGGAGAAATTGAGAAGGAAGTTGGTCAGCAGATGGAGTACATGGCTTAAGTTTTTGTATAAGTTTATAGATGAGAGAGGTAGAGATGGGTTGTAGTTGGAATTTTGAGAAAGAGTGTGGTAAGTTGATGGGAATGCTGGAGTTTTCTGAGATAAGTTGAGTAGCTAGAGATTGTATAGTGTCAGTGAAGAAAGAGTTGAAGGTATTGGCAGTTTGATGGGGAGTATTTGGGTCTGCATCAAGTGGGGTGGGTGTTCGGGACTTACCTGGGGAAAGGAGCTTATTTATACGAGACCAGAACTGTTGGGGATTATTTTGATGAGTTTGCTGAAGTTTACAATAGTAATTTTTTTTATCTGTAAGTATAGCTTTTTTGTACTGTTTCTGAGCTGCCTATAGTATAGGTGATCAGAGCTATTTCTATAGGTTCTCCATTTAGCCCAGACTTTGTTCCTAAGTATAATTTGATTCCTAGTTTCATTAGAAAGCCATGGGGATGGGTTAGACTTCATTCTAATGGCACGTTTGGGAGCATGCTTATCCAGGATAGATAATAATGCAGTGTTAAAATACTGTACTGCCTGTTCAAGTGGGAGGGATTTTAATGGTCTCCAGTTGCATGCTTTAAGCTCAGTTTGAAATAATTCTGTCTTAAAGTGTTTGATAGAGCATGCTGTCCTAACGATAGGGAGGTTTGGGAAGTCTTTCTTTTCTCTAGTAATGTAGGTTAAGTAATGATCACTTATATCATCTGGCAGGATTCCTGTTTTGTATGATTGTTTCACTTTGTTTATGAGAATCCAGTCTAAGGTACTCTCTTTCTTGTTAGGTTTGTTAATTCTGGTTGTAGAGGTTATAGTTTGGGTAAATCCATGGAGGTTAATATGAGAGGTAGGATTATTAGCACTAGCACTTTTCCAATCCATATTAAAGTCACCTAGTATTATTGTTTCTTGGGGGTAAGTAGAAGACAGCCAGCTAAGAAATGCCTCAATTGTAGTGATATTATTTCCAGGTGGTATATAAATGCAGATAATGTATAAGGATTTGTTTATGTTGATTTGAAGCTTAGTAATGAGGATTTCTGCATTACTATCCTGGGTAGGATTAGATGGGAGAGTAGAGATCTGCAGTCCATTTTTAAATAGAATTGCTACTCCACCTCCTTTACGTTTTGTTCGGTCTTGTCTCACTATGTTATAGCCTTGCGATTAATTTCATTATCTTTAGTTTCTGGTTTCAACCAAGTCTCAGTGATACCGAGGATATCAAAGGAGTGAATATCTAAGAGGGCATGAAGGTGAGCTACTTTATTATTGATGCTTTGGATATTAAGATGTCCTATTCGGAGGGAGCTATTGACATTAGGGTGAGTTGTTTGGATTGTAGGGTTGGTAGGGCCAGGGTTGGGGGGGATGTCGCCATCTTTCAAGGTGGGATTATTTAGTTTAGTTCCTGAGCTATATGTAAGGTAGGTTAATAGTTTTTGTTTTTTATCAGAGGGTAGGTTGAGTTTGATGTGAGAGAGTCTATGGTATTTGGGTAGCAGGTAACTGGGACTGAAAGTTATGTTAAAATGTCTCAAAGGATATGTGTGTGTAGATTGCAGTTTGTTTGTGGGAATGGTTGAGATGGAAATAGTGAAGTTTTTTAAGGGAGGTAAGAAGGTAGGTTGAGATGAGAGTAGTTGAGAGTATGACTGTAAGTGTTAGCTTGGTTAGATTAGGGAGAGGCATCTTGGAGAAGTTTGTAAAATAAGAGCTGAAGCATAGGAATATAGAAGGAAGTGAGATGTGAAGAGGAGGAAGATAAAGGAGTACAGGAAGAGAGAAGAGGGGGATATTATATAGATGTGTCAAGAGTAATAGGATATGATAGGGGTACTCAAAGGAGTGGCTTCTTGAAATTGATTGTTAAGGAGGTAGGGGTGTGGCTAGAGTTAGTGGGGAGGGGTGACGTATGGGATAGGTTGGAATTGAGAGAGGGTGTGGTAAGGGAGGTATAAGTGGGGGCGGGTGGGAATTGGGGGCAGGGTAGGGGAGCGGAGTGAGCCCGTAGGGCGAACGGAGCGGGTTACAGCTGAGAGAGGCTGAGAGGCAATTAGTTATGGAGAGAGACTGAGTTCTACAGGCACAGGAAAGGTAAGAGACAATATATAGTTACTAAGTAACAGAGAATACAAGGTGAACAAAGGTATAGCTGTCCTTGGGAGACAGTAAAGTGAAACAGTTTTGTACAGAGAGAGAGGTATTTAGAGAAATTACCACAGGCAGAAAAGGAGGTTAATACAGAGGGAATAATTGAGGGGCCAGTACCAGAAGTAGTGATAGTCAGAGGAAGTGATAGTCACAGGTATCTATTTAGTAAAGCTCCCAGATTTACTTAGGATAATACCTTTCAAGCAGTTATAGGATGGGGGGTAAGTATGTGAATAGAGAGAACAAGCACAGATAACAGGGTCTGGCTGGTCTACAGGGCTAGTTGGGTTCTACAACCACTGAGAGAAGGTATCCAAAGCCTGTGCTCCGCTACACTCTAGTGGACAATGCAGGGCAAGCACCAACTCCACTAAGATAGTAGGAGAAGGGGGGATAAGTTGATAGAGAGATGGTAGAAGGAGAAGGTCAACGGGTGTGGTGGCCCTTACAAAATAGTTAATTTATTGCAGACACCAGTAATTTAGAGTTAATGCACTCACAAGGTTATATTTAAACATACATATATTGTAGGATAACACCTACACTGTGAGGCTGAAATGTAGAGGGTCCAGGTAGATCCTGAAGGGCTTCAAAGTTGAATTTCCCTACTGTTCAGTAGGATACTATTAGCTTTACAGGGGTTCAAATATAGGGACCGGCTGTGACTCCACACAGGACGTAGAGGCTGAAAAAAGGAGACAGAAAGAAGTAATTAATGATTGCTATCTACCTAGGTGAAGTACTATGCAGGAGTGCAATGGAAAGTGTAGAGGTGGAGTGCTAGACTGTAGTTGAGTGGAGTGTAGGGTGCAGTGAGGTATTAGCACAGAATGTAGAATACAGTAAGGTAAAGTCGCACACGTTTTCAGCTATTAAAATACAATGCATTTAAATGTAATGCTCAGAACAGAGAAAACAATACATGTATATCTACAGCAAAAGACAAAGTGTAGTAGCTAAATTACAAAACAGCATTTACTAGAGAAGTTAAAAAGGAAAATAAAACTAACTAATTAGTTTAACTTATTAAACTACACAAGAAGTAAACCAAACCAAAGAACAGTAATACAGCCTGTTACCATCTTGCCATAAAAGGATGTTCTCTTGTGCTGCAAATAGTTCACAAGGACTATAGTGTTATAACCAATTCTAGCCAAACTTTAAATGGATAAAAACAAAAATTATAGCCAAAGGGATAAGGCTAGTTTACACCTTCACAGGCTTCACATGCTAAACTCTAGCAGTATATAAACATTATAGCCAAAAAGAGGGATAAGGCTGGTTTACACCTCACAGAAATAAGTACAGAGTCGAGGTAGTAAGATCAGCTTGTCCGGGCTACTGGATCAGTAAATTACAATTAAACAGCTATCCTGGAAGCCGGTTTGGGAAGTTGCGAGGTATCAGATAAACCCTTTATCCAATACTAGCGTAATTCGGCTATCCAGGTACAAAAGCCACCACCGACAAAGGAGTAACAGGATAACAATGGCAGCCAGCACATTGAGAGTTGAAGAACTTCAACAGTTAACAATTAAAACACTGTAGGGGGCTAAGGGCTATGGTCGATAGTAACGAAGGTCGTTACGCCCCACGTGTAGCTACATGGACTTAAACAACGAGTCTGGTACTGCAATAAGAGCGGAGAAAGCTCAAAGTGTAATGTTTTACACTGTAAAATCAAAAATATCCCGAGTACTTGTAGCCCTCAGTATTCAAAATTCATTCCACCACTATGGCTATAGTAAAAGTACTCACAGCGTGGAAGAAAAACACCACGCAGGGAACACGCCAGACCAAAAGTGGCAGTCGCACCTAGGATAACACAGCACAAAGACCAAAGCGCATGACTGGCTAACTTTAGAAGTAGATAAAAATAACAGTACCACTAAATATACAAGAACACTATCATAAAGACACTTATCACTTCAAAATATCAAATATGTTTACAGAGACAGCAGAAATGCACTGTGAGGCTGAAATGTAGAGGGTCCAGGTAGATCCTGAAGGGCTTCAAAGTTGAATTTCCCTACTGTTCAGTAGGATACTATTAGCTTTACAGGGGTTCAAATATAGGGACCGGCTGTGACTCCACACAGGACGTAGAGGGGTCCACACACAACCCAGAAAGCTAGGGACGTTTGGCCAAAGCATAATGTAATGTAATTCAAAGTAGAAAGGGATGATGAAACAGAGGGGAAGCTCAAGAAACAAGGGGAGACTGGGATTTTGGATGCAGACCTTTAAGGAGAATAACAATAATCATACAGAATATTATATTTGTAAAGTAGCAGAAAGTATCCTAAGAACTAAGACAACATGGGAATGGAGAAAGGAGATTCTGCAGATAGGGGATTATAGGCAAGAGGTGTCTGGAATTTATTGGAGAGAACTGGCAAAGGAGCCAAGGCACTGGAAGCAAATAACTAGAGAGGGAAAGATGATAGACTAGGAAGACGCCAAGAATATTTTTGAACTGCAGGCTAGAAATTGCCTTCCCCATCAAGGACTGATATCCGACTATAGGCAAAGGAAAGAGATAAAGGAGTCCTAAATAAAAGACCAGCACTGGTAGACTTTTTGGTGGACTCTAGAACAGAAGCTGCCATTTAAAAAGAGTAATTAGTAGAGCATGTAAAATATTGCATGATAACTATAAGAATCAACCAGAGGAGGTTAAAAGGATTGGGAAGAGAGATTCGATAAGCAATTCACAAAGAAACAATGGGAGGATAGATATATGTCTCCCAAATATGCACCAAAATCTAAAAGATTTAGGATTTTTGCTTGGAAATGTTTACATAGATATTTTTATACCCAAAGGAGACAGCAAATGTTGGATGTGTGATGGGGAAAGAGAGTTAATTGGGGAACATATTTTCTGGGCGAGACGTGAGTTGGAGGACTTGATAGATTCCCTGCGGGATGCACTGTCAGAGAAGGTGGGTGGGCAGATTGGTGTGATTTGGGAGGAGACTTTTTTGAGCGGATACATAATCGTAATTGCCTAGACGTGATAAGGCCTTGCCTTGTGCAATTATGGTGGCTGCCAGAAAAGCAATTACTAGAAAATGGAAATCATAATCTAAACCAGCTATACTAGAAATAGTCAATATAGTAACAGTGATAAAGCAACTGGAATTGAGATCTTTAGAAAAGGGTAGGAGCAAACTTCATAGGAAAAATGTGAATTGTGAGAACAATAAATAAGGGGAGGAATGATGTTTAAAAGAAGGCAGGACTTAAATGAGCTATGTAATGTTTGACTGAAAAGAATTGGGTAGATTATAAGTGATGTATAATTGTTGCAACTGGAAATGTGTCAATATGGTTTGTGATGTAAAACACTTGCAACTAGGGTTGTGTTTGTGTGGTTTGTTTTCATTCATTTAAATGTATGATTGCCAGTGTTATAAGTGATGGTTTAATAAAGATGTTTCTCGTTTAAAAATAAAAAAGGCAGGAATTGAATAATTTATGTAATGCTGCTTGGGATGTATGTTATATAGCAATACATGTGTAGTGTAATGTTTGTAAATGTGAACTTGTTAATACAGTTTGATTACTTATATATAAATGTATATTTGCCTATAAGTAAATTCAGTAAAGGTTTTCGTTACATAAAAAAAGGTTTGTACAGTATATTGCCAATAGCATCCGCCAAATATTAAACATTTTCTTTAATAAATTTTTAATTATCTTTATCCCTCTTTTATTTTGTTCACAGTGATTTAATTTTACCATTGCTGCTACTTATTAAGCTGTCTTACAGCTTCTTGTTGAGTAGTTTCTTTTCAGTCTGAGGAACTCTACAAAAGGCGTAATTGTTGGTAATTTAGAGTGGTGTTATGCTGCCATGTCAAATTACATCTAATGTGTTGACTTGATGTTATGAGCTGTAACAGTTTCCTGTCCATGTCATTGCGAGTTCTAAATGCAGAAACTAATTAATTACAGAATGTGTGTTAAAAATAAACTTCAGATGGCAGTAGTATTTTATTGGCTTGAGAAAGCCATTACATTTTCTGCTACTTCCTACAGAGAAAATAAGAACATGAAAGGTGTTATGTTTATGGATTACTGTTTTACATGTGTTCAGGTTCAGTATCTCCCATTGTCAGACTGGGTAGAAGGGATGAAGGATCCATCACTGTTGTACCACAGATCTGCATGTAATAGCCACCAAAAATGTGCACACACAATGTATTTAAACAGAATTGTACTAACATATTGAAGTATTTAACTTGAACATCCCAAACTTGATTCCAGCCATATGTCTAATGCTGGTATACAGACCCTCAGTACTAGAAGTATAGGAGACAAACTTAATGTGCCACATGGCAACTTGCAGTTTATTTTAAGATTGTCAAGAAAGTTTTTATTAAACTTAAAACCAAATGTTTAAAATATTTGAGGAAACAGTCATCTGATTTGTCTTAAATATTCATTTTCATTCCCTTTTTCGTGTTGTGGGTTCAGTTCCCATTTAAAATATAATTTTGAATTGTATCTAAGGCATGTATTTACCAGCACCAAAGATTTATTTCTATTTATTTTTTTTCTTTGGCATTTTTTACATGCATCTTTTGATGCTGCCCCATATACTTGTAGCCATCGACCCCTTTCTTACTGTTGAGGTCATTTGTTCCCCCAGAGCCATGCAGAGGGGACTGTCCTGGTAGCCATAGAAGATGTTGTGGCCTTACCTTACACCTCTCTTGTCCTTGCATTACAGAGTAAATGAGTGCCCTTGTATAAGAAACTAAGGTTCTGTTTTCAATCCCCAGACCAGGACCATTTGTATTTTAGGACCTGATCATAAGTAAACTTAAACTTAGGCTGAGGAGCTACACAACAAATCTACTGCAATGATCATATCCCATTCCATCATGTAAAATAGTGTAAGTCACATTTATAGCTGTATTCAGAAGACAGCAAAGTGTTATTGCAGTGTCAAGCTACTAATCACTTGGTACAAATCTGCCAATTTCACACTTCGCCTTATGCTCCTCTCAGAATGTTGGCTAACCAACAGCCAACTCCTTGGTCATATTTCAAAGTGCTTCTGCCTGGAGGAACTTAATCTAGTTAAAAATAAATAACCATGTACATGATGCATTTGCTTCCAGTTTTAATAAGGAATAAGTCATTGTGAAACTGGATAATTTTCTATAAAAGCTGACATGAAATAATCCATTTTACGTTTTGTATGGATCTGTGTGAACTTGGTGATACTCAAGTAATTAAAAACCCACCCACCAACAATAATTACCTTTAAAAACAAGCATAACTAATAGTAAATAAAGTGACAACCAGTGTTTTTTTTTTTTTTTTGCATTGGAGCATGACTCCCTTCACCCTTGCACGTCACCCTGCTACTTTACTCATACCAGCTTTGATGATGCACAACAGTGGAGAGAGGTTAAGTGTCAGTAATACAAAACATTTTCTGTCCTTCCTCTGTAGTTATGCACCCCCCTTAGTGCCGTCATGGCAGAAAAACAGGAACCTGTACACTATCTAACAAAACAGGCTGGTGAGAAAACATAGGATGAAATAGCTACTCTTGTCAGGATTGGCATTTGGTGGATTTAATGTGACAAAATGTCAGCTGATAAACAGGGATGCATACCTATTGAGAACATAATTTACAAAATTTCACCTGAAACCAGTCCCTACAATGTCAGGGAATTGAATGTTTTTAATTTGTTTACTAGCTAAAGCTGTTTTACTGCTAAGCTTACTGATTTGTGATAATGCTTAGTTTGCCAGTGTTTCCTGTTATGCTTGGAACACTTCGACCTAGTTTATGTTCTCTAAAACGGTAAAATTCCTGGTAAACCAGCCATCTAGTCATACCAGGTGTAGAAACAGTTTGGTTTTGACTTCCATTCACTGATGGGACTGGTTGCCACAAAGCACCAACATCATAAGCTCAAACCCCTCCCTTGCCTTCCATAATGAACTGCTGCTGTCTGTTTGCCATCATTCTTGTCAGAAATGATTGACTGCTGCTGAAAGAAAAGGAGACAGCCCTTAGGGTCAGACCCATCTTCTAGCTACTCAGACTCCTAACCTGAGGTATCCAGGAAGAGGATTTGCTACAGGAGAGAGAGACACTGCCCATCTGAGTCTCTTACCCTTGATTCATATCTCAGTGAAAGTAAGAGATCTCCATATCCCCTCCAGATGAAGAAGTTTTGGAATTGATGAAGCAGAAGAGTACTTGGCCCGTAGACCCCCCCCCCCTTCCTCTGATGAGGAAATTCAAATGGAGACCTTCTGAAGTGCCCCATCTGCATCTTGGGTGATTCTTCCTTCAGACCACATAATTAGCTTGGTCATGGGAAGGGTGTGGCAAGACTCCAGTGTGGCTGAACACATCCCAAGGAAACTTGACAAGATGGAACATCCTACTAAGGAGAGACCGACCATTTTGGAGTAAGAGTACCCTTTTTGAGTCAGTGGTGGTAACGGCAGTAAGTGCCAGTGACCAACAGGGAGCCATTGATGAGAGCGCAACTGTCCATCTGCTAGATGATTCCAGCACAGTGGCCAAAATGGGGAATCATGCTTTTACTTCAGATATCTTCTCCATATGTGTCTTGTATTGTCTGATGCATATGCACTGTTTCCAGTTGAATGGACAACAGGTATGCTGAGAGGACCTCTGATACCAGATATGTGTGCTTAACATGATACACAGGTGGCCACCATGCTTAACTGTTCTACTTTCTTCGTGTACCTGTTGCATAAAATGGCAGATGGAGTGGCCAGAGTAGCTAGGAAAGGCATTACAATATGGCACTGACTATGCCTGGCTTAGACTTTATGATTTTACAGGGAACTTCAATGTATCATTCACTAATGCCCCCTTTGATGGGTCATCAATCTTTGGACCTGAGATTAAAGAAAAATTGTCAAGAGAGCAAGACTTTGAGTCAGGTTCACAGCTTCACATCTGCCTACAAAATTCTGATTAAGGAATCCAAAAGGTCATCAAGAGTTGTGGTTTAAAAAATCCCCATAGTGGCTTTTTGACCAGTTTAAAGATAGGGTTACCTGTGATGGTTGAAGGGGGCCCATCAGTTGATATAGTTACAGGGGCACGAGTACTCCACAGAAATCAAGATTTCCATAGCTCCTTTCAAGGAAGACAGCAGGAGAACCCCTAAGGACCTGTCCTGTGTGGATGGCCATCACACAGGACAGTTAGGTCAGGGTGATACTATCCAGAGATTATGTAGCTCCCTATTTCCCACTAAGCCAGAGAAATTCCACAATTTGCTTAAGATTCTTCTTTTTTTGGTCCTGGTTTAAAAAACAAAAAATCAGACCTATCATAGGTCTTAGTGGCGTAAATCAGTACATCAATAAAACCAAATGCCAGATGGTCTCAATACAGTAATCCTTCTCTGACTTCCAGAAAGGGAGCAGATATGCTCATTGTACCTTTAAGACATGTATCTGCTCATAAAAATTGCTAACATTTCTAGAAGGTTTATATGCTTCTGAGTTGGAGCCAGTCTTTCAGTTCTGAGCACTGCCATTTGCTCTCATCACAGCCTCAAAGGGTTTACCAAATGCATGGTTGTGGTTGCTTCTTGCATTAGGCTTCAGGGAATTCACAGGGAATTCAAATCTTCCCTCACTTAGATTACTGGCTGCTAGACCAGGGAGCCCATCATAAATAAAAGGAGGTGCTTCAAGTTTGGCTTTCCTTAGCCTCATTTCAGAAATCCCTTGCTTCTATATCTCCTCATAGATCTTCTCCCCTCCTATCCAGCAGACCTCACTTGGACATCCAATACCTAATCCTAACCATGTGTTTTCCAATTCCAATAATAGCCAAGAACCCAGCATATTTCCCACATGGAAGTCCAAAAGCTGTCCACTTATAACTCATATAAAGACAAGTTGAAAAAGTTTTCCTTATTGGCCATTCAGTGGGGCCTAGACTCCTTTTTGGCACCAATTCCCTCAGTAGTTCTTTTTTCTCACCTCCCTCTCTGACATGTCTTAGCTTTTCCACAATTAAGGTACATCTAGCTGCTATTTCTAACTTGTCTGAAGGCTTCAGAATGAATCCGTTAATTCATAGCTCTCAACCAATCAGGGACAAATTTCAACAGAATCCGGGACAAATCCAGAAGAAATCAGGGGCAGTCAGGGACACTTTTAAAGTATTAGCGCTGTTAACTTGATACATTGACAGAATCAGAGCATATGAATTACTATATATTTCTGAAGTAAAAGGAATCTATAACTTTTAATTATTGTCATTATTCATTAAATGTAATTCACCACCTTTCCCCCAAAAGTCACTAATTTTAGGAGGGATTAAGAGAGACAGAGCTAAAATTTGAGTAAAAAATCAGGGAAATTTGAGAAGTATGTGTTATTCCAGTGGGAGCATAGGGATTTTGTACGGTCTCTTAAGAAATATGATTTACTGCATCTGGAAAAAAATTGGGACAAGTGGATTCTGAAAGAAATGCATCATGAGTACCAAAGGCTGTGGGAACCTCTCCCTTCTTTAAGGGATTCTTCCTCATCTACTAAATTAAACCTCTCTTTTCCCGTTATTCAGCATCTGCTAGCTCAGGGGGTGATAGAAGTGTTACTTCCCCCTCATATAGCAGAAGGTTTTTTATTCAGGAATGGTTCTGGTGCCAAAGAAATAAGACTCATGGAGACCAGTTTTAGGTAGTTCATTTTTAAACCAGTTTGTGGCAGTCCCCAAGTTTAAAATATTATCTCTTCACATCCTCTCTATATTCCTTCCTCATTAGACCCATAATTGAGTATAACACCCCGTTTGGTATGTACCTCTCTAAACATCGACACCAACTGGAAAAGCTATTGAAATACACCACAAAGCGAATCCATGGCCTCTAACACCTGTCCTATGTGGAAAGGCTCAAATCACTATCACTCTTTTCGGTATCATACAGATTGCTTAGGGATGATGTGTGTCTTGCCTACAAGACAATCTCAGACCCTGCCCTACTAGAGATGCTTCAGATCCATAAGTCTAACTCCTCATGCATTACTTGCTCGAAAGGCCTGAATCTAATATGTGACACCACAAAACCTGCTGGAGAGACAGGTTTCTCTCCTAGAGGCTGCCCTGTCTCTGGAATAGACTTCCCATACATGTCAAACAGAGCACCTCGCTGACGCCCTTCAAGCGCAAGCTTGATGAGTGGATAGGAAACCACAGATTTGTCCCAGGGGTTCCACCTGTGTCCCTCAATGACAGGGGTGACAGGTGCTGACTGAGGTTTCTTTTTGGGTATAAACTCTTGGCTAGGCTTGTAAGGGCCCCAGGGCCATTAGCCTAGTAACCTCCTATGATCCTGTTACCTGTCATTACCCATTTATGTTTTTGGTGAACTTGGGTTTAAAAGTTGCTTATCACATTCCTGTAGTACCAGATTTCAAATCTTTCTTAAAGTTTTCTGTGTCTGGATCAAGTTTTCATTTCTCTTCATGACCTTGTCGTTTATCCACTATTCCAAGGATATTCACAAAATGTCTAGCTCCAGTGACAGACTACTGCAGATGGCAAGGTATTCACATTTTCTTATTTATACAGCTTGATTATCTTTGCTGAGTATTTTTCAAAGTGTCAGAAAACTCTTACTTGGGTGAGGGATCTTCCTGCACTGACTGGGGTTTCATGAGAACATTTAAATGTCTTGTTTAACCCCTTCATACAGGATTGTTTTCCTGGAATGTCTTCTAGTTGCCTTAGTTCGAAGAGATTTTTTCCACATGAAAAAGTAGATCTAAATCTAGAACAATTTCTGAGTTTTTTCCACTCAAACAAATGTTTCAGCAAAGGAATTTCTCAGGATACTTGGTTTCATGACGTCTATGATTCTTATGATTCTTCTAGCAAGACTCCACACGAGGAAAAATTCAGTGGCACCTAAAATTGGTATGACCCTAAGGATTTGTGAGAAAATAAATTCTTTGGAGGAGACCAATTTTATCTGAATCTAGGTCTCCCACTTTCTCTTTCCGCACCAGCATAGACACCTCAGACATTGCTTGGGGAGCAGTATCTATGGGAATAAAAGTACAGGGTTTTGGGAACAGAAAAAAGCAGGAATGATCCTGTATGCTTTTCTACCTTTTCCACTAATATTCAGGGTCATTGTGAAGATTCAGAAGGACTCGTCAAAGATCATTGTGGAGACTCCCTTCTCCCTTCTTTTGGAAATAGCTGCGGGCAATTACCACAAGCTTTCTCATGGACTGGACCTCCCTTCACAAAAGAGGTGGTGTTTGATTCATTCAAGCGATAAACAGCATCAACTAATTGCCTGGATGATGGTCTTAATACCTTTTTGACACTAATTTTCTGAGGGCATACAGCACATATTAAAGAAGGCAAGAAACCCTGTTACTTAGAAAATCATACATTAGCAAATGGAGATGATTTTCTAGTTGGTGCTAAGACAAGGACCCAGGACCCTTTAAAGGCTAGTGTTTCTCTGGTTCTACATTATTTGTCTGAGTTATCCACTGGGCTGTCTTACACCTCTGTCAAAGTACACCTTTCTGCCATTTCAGCATGTTTGCCCATGGATTCCCCTCTTTCAATGCATTCATGTGTGGACATGTTTTTGAAAGAGATGTTACTTACCAAGCCTCGTAGAAAGCTGATGGCTTCGCTTTGTGATCTTAATTTTGTCTTAGAATAATTAATTCTTGCTCAGTTTGAACCAACTTATCTGGTTGACTTGAGGTTCTTTATTTGGAAAGCAGTTTTGCTGATTGCTCTGACTTGTGCTAGAACCATATCTGAGTTGTAAACTCTTCTCGTAAGTCATCCTTATCTCATTTTCCACAAAGATAGGGCTTTCTTATGAACTAATTTTTGTTTTATAACTAAAGTGGTATCCAAGTTTACCTGGAGCCAAGCTGTCTATTTCTGTGTACTTTGTATATTTTGTTAGAAATAAACTGTCAGGAACTCTGAGCAGCTGTCCATTTCTTGTGAAGGTAAGAAGAAAGAGCAAAACGAACTATTTCCAAGTGGTTGTCACATGGTGTTACCTTTTGTTAGACCCCACTACAAGGCAATTCCAGGCAGGGTCAAGTCTCATTCTCTTAGGTCCTTACTTTCATCTGTGCTTTTACTAAAGGCTGGATTCTGGAAGTATTCTAAAAGCTTCAACTTGGTCTGTACATATCTTTATATAGCAGTACAATCTAGATTCCTTCTCCTTACCCATGACGGACTTTGCTAGTACCCTTTATCAGTGGCTCCTGGAATCCCATCCTTCCAATTTCTAGTCAGTTTAAGATATGGTAGTCAGCCCATATAGCAAAGGCTACTGCAACAGTCATAAATATGATTAACATAGTAGTAAACTTACCTCATAATAGATGTTTGAATGATCACTGATGAAGCAGCCACTTCTTCCTCCATCCTTCTATGTTTGTATGTTTTTTGTTGCCAGTGTGTGAGAGCCTTTATTTATTTTCCTAGCATTGACTTTGTTGGGACTCTAGTCTCTCCCTCCCTCTCTCTCTCTCAGTTGGCATAAAAACTCTGAAATTCTTGGTCCTCAAACCACTCTTTTTTTTCATCAGCTCTACTTGAACTGGATAATGGTTTGAACACATAGAAGGTGCCCTTAAGTTTTAGAAGCTGGCTGGCTGTTATATCTTTGGCAGGACATAAACCCATATACCTAAGGCTAATGTAGCAGTGATCATTTGAACATCTGCTGTTATGATATATTTGACCTACACAATCGTACTTTCTAGTTACTTTGGCCTGAAGATCTTCATGCTCTGTAATGTAGTCCTTCCTGTCAGGTATTCCATAAAGACCGGGTTTATGTACAAACCCCTCCTAATGTGGCTATGGAAGCTAAAATGAATCAAACTTTTCATTAATCAGTGTTTTTGCCATCTTAACACTAATATGGGAGAGTATCTTCTTCATTCCCTAGATGTCTATAAACCGTTTTCTCCTCCACAGTGAAAAAGAGAGAGAATATCCAAGGTGTCTAGATGACTCTCTGATTGTATTTTTTCATCTGTACTTCATCTAATAAACTCATTCCATCCATATAGAAGACATGCTCATCAGGGGGAGTGGCTACTTCAGCTGTCGTCTTCAAAACTTTGTTTGGTCAGTGACTGTGTAACCGTTATTTGGGTTTCTGTCATACTTTGCCAGGAGCTACAGATAATGTGCAGCATTTCAGAAAAATGTTCCTTCAGTGCCACCATACTACACTGTTGTGATGCTATACAAGATGAAACCTGGGAACTCTATCCTGCCAGTGCAATGGACAGACTGGGTAATCCAAGATATGATAACTATGTAGTTGGCATAATGTTGCATCTTTATTATTCATGTCTGTCCACCTCACCAAACACTGCCTCTTCCCCCTCCAGGTTGTCATCTCATGACTCCTGTAAGCTCTTATTTTTTTATAGCTTTTCTTTCATACTTTTGATAGATTAGGTCCACCTTTAGATGTGCAGACTCTCCGATGTAAGCAGGTAAAGGCATTGCATTATGGGGGATAGGGGAGTAGCACGAGCTGTATGAGAATTGCTATGTTGGCACCTGGCAGCAATCAGCCCCATCAGTAAAGTGTGCTGACATGCATAATCAAGAACCAGTTTTATGATAAGTAAGTATCATTTTTTCATTATAATTTGGTTGCTTTATGTGCTCTGCTTTGCACACAGTTGCACTCCATTTGGCTGGGCTCCTGTGATCTTTGTAGTGGCAGGGCACAGTGCATTACATAGTCAAAAGTCATTATTAAAATTTGGTCATTGCCATTATGGTTTCTAAATTAACCACTATACATTTAATCTTGGATTCCACTTAGAGTTATTCAATGTTTACCATACTACACTGTTGTGATGCTAGACTGAACAAGGAAAAGGTTACAGTAAGCTGCCTGTCGGGCGCTAGAATCCGCCACATAACACAAGCACTCAGGTCACTCCAAAGCAAGTACAAATATGACTCAGTCATTGTCCATGCAGGTGTGAATGACCTGAGACTTACCTCCCTGGACTACATGAAAAGAGACATAGAGGAGCTCTCTGATTATGTAGCCCAGGCCGGTATGACCCTGACCCTGAGCAGCATCTTACCCTCACCAAGAATGATGCCACAGTACAAAGACAAAATGATCAGCTTTAACAATTGGCTCAATTACTGGTGTCATTCTAAGGGGATCCAATGTCTGCCTGCTTGGGATGACATGCTTGACAAGCCACGCTGCTTCGCAAGGGACGGCTTGCACCTGTCACCTCTGTTTTTCCGGATATTGGCCAAGGCTCTTGCCACCCCCATAGTGCCTTTTTTAGGCAAGGCTCAAAAGACAAACCCACCTTCCTAGAAAACACAAGTGGAAAAAAACTAAGGGTAATGCTGCTCAGCGCTAGAAGTCTAAACCTCAAGATGCACGCTGTCGAAGCCCTCCTCAGTATGGAGAACATTGATGTCTGTGCAGTGACTGAAACCTGGTTCAAGGTTCCTGAGAGCACCCCAGCACTACCAGGTTATACCTCATATCATGCTTTTCGGCCTCAAAACTTGGACCGAACCACAAAAGGAGGGGGAGTATCCATATTCATCAAAGATACATACACCCCCAGGTTAGTGGCAACACACGAAGCATCGGAGACCATCCAGGTGCAACTAACCGTAGGCAAAACTGCCCTACAGTTTGTAGCATGCTACAGACCACTCTCTCAAACTCAGGAACCCCACTCAGCCTTCCTGAAGACACTGGAGAGTATGAATGTCTCTCCAAATACCATCATATTGGGAGACTTCAACTACCCAAACATAGACTGGGAGCATTACTCAAGCCCCAACACCCTAGCCCAAAGGTTCCTAGAATTCATAAACTCAAATGCGATGGAACAACTAGTCACCACTCCCACAAGAGGAGATAATATACTAGACCTGATCATCAGAAACATGGGGACACAATGCTCCACACCGGAAGTATACCCCTCATTTGTGAGATCAGACCATAAATTAATCTCACTGGAAATCCACATCCCGCCCCCACCCCCAGCACAAAAGACCACAGTGAAGAATTTCTCAAAAGCTGACTTCGCACTTCTTAAGACTGAAGTGGTATCCTTCAAGGCCCCTGGGCCAGTGAAAACCACAGCCCACACCGCTGAATCCTTTATAAACGCTTTCTACGGACACCTTCAAGAATGCATGGATCATGCAATCCCAAATAAAACCAAGACCCATTCCCCCAAAGGCAGGCGTCCTGTCTGGTGGACCCCAGCCATAAACAAGCTTTACAACAGGAGGAGGAAGCTACTACATGACAGAGCAAAATCCCCAAAAGGGAAGGCATCTCTGATCAGTACTAGCAAAAAACTACGATCACTCATAAAATCATCCAAGGCCAACTTTGAGAGAAAAATCGCAAAAGACACTAAAGACAATCACAAGGCCTTCTTTAGTTATGTTAGAAACCTGGGTGGAAACTCCCATATATGCTCAGAGTTAGTCCAAAATGACAAAAAATACACTGAACCCGCAGACATTGCCAACATACTGGCAGACCGGTTCAGTGCAAATTTCTCCCCCCCCCCCCTTCCCGCCAAAAGGAGAAATATCTATCCCAGCAGAGTGTAGCCTCCCTGACATCTCAGATGCCCAGGTGAGAGCCGCCCTCACCAAAGCTAAAAACACAGCATCAATGGGACCAGACGGTATCCCGGGTTGTGTGCTACATGAACTCCAAGAGGAACTAAACCCGCACATAAGGCTGCTGTTTAATCTTAGCCTTACTAGAGGATACATACCCAAAGAATGGCGTACAGCAACAGTGGGTCCCACTCCATAAAGGAGGTGCTTCTACGGACCCTGGAAATTACCGCCCCATAAGCTTGACGAGCCTGGTCTGCAAAGCTAAGGAGAGGATCATTATGGAACTCATAAACAAAGACATTGGGGACCTACAGACACTGGATCCTACCCAATTCTGCTTTGTCAAGGGCAGATCCTGCCTTTTGAACGTGGTCGACTGTTTTGAAACAGTCACTAAGGCCATTGATGAGGGTAAGGCAGTTCACACAGCCTACCTTGATCTTGCAAAAGCCTTCGACACAATACACCACTCGGGCATCATAGACAAGCTCACCAGTTTAAACGTAAACCCATATGTTATAAGATGGGTTGCAAACTGGCTCAAGGACAGAACCCACAAGGTCAGAATTGCTGGAGCCATGTCAGACTCTAAGCCAGTCACAAGCGATGTCCCACAGGGCTCGGTCCTGGGACCCCTCTTGTTCGGCATTTATTTTTCCGAGGTGCAAGCAAACATAGGAGGATTGTGGCTAACAATGTTTGCAGATGACTGCAAACTGGGCGCCATAATTGATACTCCAGTGGACACAAGCATCCTTCAGAAAGGCCTCATAGAAATGGATAACTGGTGCCAGAGCCATGGCCTTAAACTGAACGCCAAAAAATGTATAGTCATACCCTTTGGGAAAAACAAAGTACCCACAAATTACCACATAGGTGGTAATCCATTAAGTACGGAAGAAGTAATCAGGGACCTAGAGACCCAAGTCAACAGTAACCTCTCATTTGGCACTCACATTGCCAAGGAGGTTAGGAAGACCTTCTATATTACCCACCTTATCATGAAAGGATTCACATCTAGATCAAGAGAGGTCATTGTGCCCCTGTACTCTTCCCTTATCAGGCCCATAATTGAGTACAATGCCCCATTTGGGATGTACCTTACCCGACACTTGCAGCAGTTAGAAAGACCCCAAAAGTACCTCACCAAGAGGATCAAGGGTCTCAAACATATGTCATATGCTGCCCGGCTGAAGAAACTCCAGCTCTATTCAGTCGCATACAGCCTGCTCAGAGGCGATCTATGTCTGACGTACAAGGCCATGTCCAATCCGGAATTAATGGACGTGCTCCACCTCAGAAAATCCAAATCCACCAGAGCCACGAGAGCGAGAGATTTGAACCTTAACACAGAAATAAATAGGATGTGCTGGAGGGACAGATTCATAACCCAAAGGCTCCCTACACTCTGGAACAAAATCCCAGTCCATGTTAGGCAGAGCCCCTCACTGACTCTCTTCAAGAGAAATCTTGACGAGTGGATGGGAGATTGTAGGTTTACCCCGGGGGTCACTTCTGTGTCACTACTAGACAGAGGCACAGTAAACTAAACCCTAAATGGGCGTAGTATTCTCATTCCAAGGGGTGGCAAAAGCCACACACACTCGGGCTAGGCTTATAAATGCCCTAGGGCAAATAGCCTAGTATGACCTATGAACCTATACTGTAGCCTGGAGATATTGTGCTGCACCAAGCTGTAAGATATGCCTCCTAGCTCTGTGGACAATCACTTTGCCGGTCTTCTCTCCTCTGTCACAGTATAATAACCTTTTCTTAGCAAGACTTAGCAAGATAGGGTGCTGCCTTGCTGTACAAGTTAAGCTCAAGGTAAAACACAAATCTCTCTAAATCCCAAATTATTAGTACACCTCTGCTAAGTGTGTAGTTAAACTTATAAAAAATCATACTTTGCAAGTTTTTGTCTATTAGACAAGATATTAAGACCCAAAGTAGATAAAACTCTTCTTTTGCTCGCCTACTGTATACCAGCTTCTGGGACTACAGTCTATTCTTATACATTCTGTTGCCAACTTGTTAGCAGTAGGCACCCTGACTCAATGCACAAACTGCCTTTTGCTTGCTGACACCTTATTCACAGCAAAGACTTGAATGTACATGTGAGATGTATTCATACTTCCTAAATTTGGAGCAAACCTCTCATCAAAGCACTATCACTGTCCACAACTACCTCACACCATACACCACTTACCAAAAAATAAGCTTTATGCTGAGATGTTAAGATTTCTCCATATGCTTCAAAGACCACCAAGGAATAAGTGTAACACACACACACATTCCACGGCAACACTAAGGCAGCTCATCCACATATAGCATCTCACAATGCAAATACTGCAAAAAGGGTGATCAGATATCATACTTGAGCTTTTATGGCTTCTTGGCTGAGCAACGTAGAAAAATCATAGTCATGTGTGACTTTATAGTGAGAGACACCGACTCACCACTCTAGGCTGAGCAAAGAAAGGTGCCTCTTGGGTGCCAGCATATGACAGGTCACTGGGGCACTCTGGTCCCTTCATCCAGGTATACATATGTTGACTCAGTGCACACATCCTTGGATTATAAAAGTAAAGGTATTGAGAAATTCTCTAAATAGTCTGGCGTTGGCATGCAGCTATTCTTCTTAAACATCATATTTTTGCCAAGAATGATATATTATTAACAAAAACTCAACTTAATGCTGGCTTCATTACAGATACTATTCCAAGCAGGTTCAATGTGTGTCAGCCTAGAAGGGGATGGTTGATAGTCCCACCAGTTATACCAGTTGTAGCCTACACCTCTGTTCTCAGGGCTTTTATACTGGCCAACCCCCTCCCCCACCATAGCTCCATTATTAGGCAATACCAGTATGCTTTATCTGCCATCATAGCAAATAAAATAAGGACAGTATAAGTAAAGTGATGCTCAATGCTAGAAGCCTCAGTAAAAAAACTGAACCCCTTTAGAAATCCTCCTGTCCCTAGAAAATTGTGACATCTGCCGTGTCTCTGAAATGTGGTTACAGTGCAATGATAACATACCCTCACTATCAGAGTTCAATGCCTAGCATTCACTCAGGTACTCTGCTAAAAGTGTCTAATACCTGTGGTGGTGGAGTGCCCATATTGCTACACAGTTTCATCACATCTGGACTTCTACAGCCATATGACAATCTCAAACGCCTGTGAACCCTAGTAGCTATCAGTAAAAGCTGTTTTACCAAATGCTAGCCCAGCTATAGAACCCCTTCTATGGCACTCGCAACCCATGAGGTATACCTCAACAAACTGGAGTCCTTCACCATTGAACCAAACACTGTTATTCTTGAGGATTTATATTATTTATCCATAAAATGGAAAGCCTACACTATTACAAATACCAGCATTTCCTAGAGTTTATCAGTATAAGCCCTTTAGACCAGATAGTGTACTTCCCTGCCAGGGGCGCAAATTTACTAGACAAGGTTCTCACAAATGTAGCCCAATTCTGCCTTATGCCTGTAGTTACGCCATCACTAGTCATATCTTACCACCATTCAAATTCCCTACAACCCTTATTGTCTTAAGAGATTGCGCAAAGCAAATTTACTACACCTGTCTGATGACCTGATGCAGTTTAAAAGCCCCACCCCACACACACACACACACACACACCCTCAAGGGCCAAGTCACCAACATCTCTGTATTTGCAGGAAGTTTTTTTTTTTCATCTCCATCCTTGCAGTAAGACATCAGTCCCAAATCAACACAAGTACAATGCCGAGTTTAGGAACAAACACCTATGGTGGAACACTGGTATAAATATAACAAAGGGAGGGGGCTAGAATCTTTCCGTTAGTAATAAACTGAAAACCCCACACTTCAAAAAAATCTTTAGAGATTAAGCAAGGAACATGGGGATGAAATCAAATCTACCAGGGTTAAGAATTAACTGAAAATCACCCCTGTAAAGGACAGCTATAAGTCTTTTTTCAACTATTTCAGAAACTTCAGGAGCACCACTTAGCATTGCACTGAGTCGATACATAAAATAAACCACTCTGTCCCTGAGGACATAGCCAGCATACTAACAGATACATTTATTATTTATTTTATGTCCATCTGTTTACCAGGAAAGTCTGACTGGGCCTAAAATAGCCCACTTTCAGCAGAGGCCCTGGGAGAGAAGCTCC
The DNA here is from genome assembly GCF_019279795.1 of Protopterus annectens. Classification (NCBI taxonomy): domain Eukaryota; kingdom Metazoa; phylum Chordata; order Ceratodontiformes; family Protopteridae; genus Protopterus; species Protopterus annectens. The sequence goes on from NC_056748.1 coordinate 1,031,138,605, forward strand.
ACAGTGATGCAGTGTAGTAACAAAACAATATTTGTGTAAGAAACATAATCTGTACAGTACAATATTCATATAGGATATAACTTATAGCACCTAAGGTACATATTGTAGAGGACAATAGAGGATTAAAAAAATACAAAGTTGGAGTAAGGGTATACCATAAAAATGTTAGACAAAAAGAAAGTTCATGGGCTTAGATGTACAGCTGCTTATTGAGATAGAAAAATGGAGGAAAAGGGGTGCTGGGTAGGGGGATTTCTTGGGTGAGAATGTTAGTGAGAAAAAAGTAAAGGGTAAGAGAAGTCTAACTGTTTAGTGCAGCTAAACGGAGATGTAGCTCAGGCTTCTCTCTTTGGACTTCCAAGCCCCAACATGGCATCACTTCTATCCCTCCCAAAGTAAACCCTAAAGATAATCTCTGAGGTTAAAAAAAAAAAAATCAGCATCTGTGTGAGCCAAAAATTTGCTGCAGTGCTTCTTTGTCAATTTGAAGCACTGTCTGCTCAATCCATTCTTGAATGTGTTCAACTTAAGCCTGTCAACTACTTTCATGCTGGAGGTATGGAGTACAGTTGTGGAGTACCCCCACCACACGGGTGTCTCCTTTATTGAACCTGGTAATTGTAGACCAATGAGCCATATCAGCTTTGTCTGTAAGTGATGGAATGCATTATAAACAAAAAAATATTGGCAGCTTACAGTCCTTTGAGCCAAATCAGTTTGGGTTTATGAAATGGAAATCCTACCTGCTTATTCTGGTAGACATGTATCAGCAAGTCACTGAGGTATTTGATTTGATTAGGTCCTTTGATACCATTCCACAATTATGCATTACTGACAAACTAGTCAAACTAAATGTAACCTACTGGATAACAATAGTGACTCTCAGAAGCCATTCAGTCAGGATTAGGGGGTGCAAAGTCCTCTAAAATGCTCATTAATGGAGTTCCAAGACTCGGTACTGGGTGGCTCCTGTTGCTATGCATTTCTTTAGTATCATAGCTAATGTCAAGAGTCTGTGGCTGACCATTTTTGCAGATGGCTGCAAACCTGGAGCTATTATCGACTTTCCAAAAGCCCCGTAAGAGGGTCTGATAAACAAAACCCTGGTGCCAGGAATGCTGAAAATTATAGTGTAATTTCCTTTGAAAAACAGAAGCACTCCTTTGACTAACAACACCCCCTCCCGAAAATGGACATGGTTATTAGGCCCCAGGGCATTTTTGTTGACAAAGAATTATATTTTCAATTGTAGTAATATTAAGATATTAATGTATCTGACAGGTTCATTTAGGATCACCATCAAAAGCTTATTGAAGCCACCACATCCTTTCAATATCTAGGACTTGGTTTGACCCCTCTCTAAACTTCCAAATTCATATAAAAAAAAAAAAAAAGAAAGGAAACAAAATTAAACAGCTCTTGTAGGTATGGACAACCTGTCACATCCTCACAATTATTTGTAGGGTTACTGTTGAGAAAGGCATACTCATGGCTTGGCCAGAAGACAGCCTCCAAATGATGGCCACTGCCTCAAAAAAAAAAAAAAAAAAAACAGCTGCTAAAATTTAAATTTGACATATCATACTACAAGCACCCAGAAATGCTCACTGCTGCTCAGTTATCAAAAACCCAGATGGCTTTCTGTCCAGTAAAGAATAGACCATATTTTGAGCTCCCTCCTGCTACTTAATCAAATTTAATTCCTTGTCTAGTCAGCAGATTCACTATAACAGAAGGCACATACAACTTTAAATCCTAATCACATAGGTCTCATGCTGTGCAGTCCCCTTCTTTACAGAAAAAAATGTAGTAGTCATAACTTCATTTTGGACCCAAGCTGGGTAAGCCCATACCACCCACAATCATAGCCAACATGGCCTATCAATAATTCAAAAAAAAAAAGTTAATATAGCACCTCCAGATAATGGCAGTGTGTTACTGCTATAACTGCTACAGGCTACAGCAGCTCTGGAGTAACTTAGCTTTTCACACTGTCTCACATGCCAGATAAATATAATTACATCATAACTCTTTGTGTGAAAGAATATAGAAGCTCTCTCACTTTTTTGGGTGGGGAAATATCCACCTTATAGTCCTTGGCAGTTTCTTGTCAGCTTATTTAGGCCTCCAGCATCCTTATCAACAAAGTATACTCATCACTTATAGATAACTATGCCTTTGTTTTTTTTTTCTCTTCAGTTAGCTTTAAGAAGAGCCATAGCTAGGTGTTCTGTTCTGGCACCCTGTGCAGTTCCCCAGTCTGGCCCCCTCAACTCTAAGTTGAGGAGCAATGGGGGGGGGGGGGCTCTCAAAATATGTTGAGGACCACGACCAAAACAAATAAAAACTGTACAACAGACTACTTGCTTCAGCTGAAGTACCACACAAAGTGCTTAAGCATGGCAACCCTGACCACAAATGCAATATTGTCATTCATTCCTGAATTCTGGCACTGTAAGTACAGACCAGTCAGCATTACATGACTCCTAACCCCTTGCATAGCTACACCTCTTGTTTTGGGAATTACTTTATATTGCTGAGTAACTGTATTAAGTTGGATTATGTTATTGTATTAGTTGTATTAAACTGCATCATTGTACATCTTTACTAATTGTAGTAGTGTAACATTTCTTCTTCTTCTTTGTGTCTTTGCACTTGGGCTGGGCTTGAAATTGGTCCATATGGATCTTTGCATTAATTCATTGAACAAAAATCTAAATATATTGAATAAGTGTCTGTCTATCCATCCATCTATGTGTCATTACAAAATCCTTTAACCTAGCCAAGGTGGTTACCTACAGGTGCATCTTCTAAATCCAAGGATGATTATCACTCTTTTCTCCTCCCTTATTAGGCCTACAATGAAATATAATAGTTTCTCTGACATGTACATTTCTAAACATATGATCCAAGATGAAAAACCCTAATGTTTCCTCACTAAGGATATCAAGGGCCTAAATTCCATTAGCTAAGAAGAATACCTTAAAGGCCTTCTCTCTTTCTCTGTATATTCAAAAAACCTGCAACACCACAAACACGCTTACAAGAGACCTAATCATCCATTGCAGCATAAACAGAATCTTCTGGCAGGATAGAGGAGTCTCCCAAAGAATTTCTTTCCTCTGGAACAGACTTTCCCACTCATATTAGAGAGAATCTCTCAAACCCTCTTCCAACACAACCTAGATGAATGGATGGGTAACTGTAAATTCATTCCTTGTCTGGTCCCATAGTTCTTTACTCAAAGAGATAAGGAGGAGTACCAGTTTGCAGTGGCTAGGCTGCAGTTGATATTCCCAATAGCCTGTGAATGCAAGGGATGTATGTAAAGAAAGATATCCTTCCACTTCACTGTTGCAGTATTCTTTGCCTAAGGGATCTCCTGCCATGGACAGCACATCATCTGGCCAGTATATCAAAGCCTTTAGTACTTATAGGCATCAAACGTCACACATATCTTCCCCATGCAAGGCATAGAGTATAAAGGTGATGTAGGGGCACACACACTTAAAACTTCTTTGCCGCCAGTCCGAATGCCATTATTGAACACTGGTCTGAATACCCTTCTGCTGTGCTGGTTACCAAGTTGTTTTCTCAGATAAGTGCCCAGTTGGGTTTTATTCCCTCTTTCTTCTATTTTTTTGTGCTTATTGTATTCATGCCAGGTAGAAAGGGAAAACATCAGTGTGGGAGGCATAAAGACCATCACGACCAGTGTTTCTTCTGTTTGGGAGCTTCCCATGATCGTACGCAGTGCAGTGCTCTAACTGCTGGGCATTTGTGCCTAAGTCTCTACATAGTCATCTTTCCTCCTCATCCATATACCTGGAGAACCAATATCTTAAGTTGTTGGCTCAGGCTGCTGTGGCAGAATTCTCCCATCCTGAGGGTCAGATGTCTGCCAAGAAGACAAAAAAGTTAGGTCTGATCCAGCTCCATTGGATGTCTTTCTCGAGGTTGGTGAAAGCCTGGAGGACATCCAATGATTGCTTCAGATTCCTCTGCCATGACCCCACCCGAGGCCAGCATGGCTCTGGCTTCTCACACATCCTCTGAAGCTTTTCAAACATCTGTACCTGAGGTTGAGGGGAGCCTTGGCTGACTGTATCTGAAGGACTGAGGGGGATTCCTCAGATCTTAGTCTTGGAGGAGATTTCTGTAACCATTATCGAGTCTTGTCATGGGTTAAGCCCAAAGAGGGTGTTTTGTGCTGATGTCCCACAGAAAAAGAAATAAAAAAGCACATTTCCCCTGTTGTTAAGGATCCCCAACGTGAATGGCAGGATTTCACTGAAGGTTTATTTAATGCTTTGATGGCCGTGAAGCCTCCTTGAGAGGTATCTGTTCCTGCTCCTCCCACTCCACTCAAGAACTGGATTCTTCAGATGATTACCGGGATTCAGGGGAAGAATATTTGGCTTACTCCTCCCAAATCCCTTCCCATTTGGACTACGGTTCGGAGGAAGACTTCATAAGTCCAGAATCCCCCTAGGAGGAACTCTTCTTTGGGAATGCCATTGCCCGTATGATGGATTATTGAAGTAGTATTAAGTCTCTGAGATTCAGAAACATTATTATGAGGTCCTACAGATGGAGTCCCCCAAGCCATCTGCTGTTCTTCCTGTTCTGGCTGCCCTTCTGGATACTTTCTCGGCAGCATCTGTAGCCCCCTGACACTCAGCCCCTGCCCCCCGCACCTAAGAAGACATATTTTATAAAGTGTCTAAGGAGTACAAATTTCTTTTGACCTTTCTGTAGTGTCAGCCACCTCTGACAAGCCATCCAAGTTATTGCCCTCTACCAAGTTGTTGCCTTCTGAAAAGGATAGTAGGGCCATGGAAAGGCTGGGCCAAAAAGTTTACACTGTTGCTGCAACTTTATCCTTTAGGGACATCAGCTACCAGAGTCATATGATCCAGTTGTGTTTTCAGGTTTCTAAATTCCCTGACTCTGAGGGGAAGGCTCTGGTCCTTTCCCTGCTGAGCTGTACTTCTCAAGTTGTCCAGCATTCATGTGAGGTGTTATTCTTGGCTTCGTCTTCAGACTTTACCTAATGATATTAAGGCCAAACTTTTGGATGCTCCTTTGGATAATAAAAACTTTTTTTGATCTGCTGCTGAACTTTTCAAGTCTCCTCAGGATAAGGGCAGACTTATTTTTCTTTCTCGTATTCAGACATTTCAGAGTAATTGTGCCTCTAAGTCTGAATTGGTTCGTAGGCAGTCTCACCCTCCTCTTAAGAGCAAAAAGGGTTCTAGAAGTGTGCCTCATGGTAAGTGTATTCAGACTCCTGCTTCCCAGAAACTTGCTTTCCAGGACAAGACTGCTGTTATTTGACAGTTTGTTTCCTCCTTCCCTTAGCCAGATTCCTCTGCCCTTTGGTCTGTTTCCGCCCCTTCCAAATTTGCTATGAATCACTTCAGACTCTTGTTTTTTTTCATTATCTGTCTGCAATATTTCATGGTTTGAAAGTCCCTTTCCCCCTTTTCAGGCATTCCTCAGCCTCCTTGGAAACATCTCTCCCTTTTCCCATTCTTTACTCTGTCTTGGCTCAGAGCACTATTCAAACCATGCCTCCTGCCCAAGTAGAGAAGGAATTAATTTTATTCTAGGATGTTTTTGGTCCCATGTAAGGAGGGCACATGGAGACCAATTCTAGATCTTTTCAGGCTGACCACCTTCCTCAAGATTCCTTCCTTTTGGATGTTTTCTCTGCACACTTTATTTCCTCCTCTTCTACCCCATGCCTTTCTGGTATCTCTGGATCTCAAGGCTGCATACTTTCACATCCTCATCCATCCCCTCTTCAGGAATTTGTTTCTCTGTTTCTTCCATGCATTTCCAATTCTCTTCTTTGCCCTTTGGGCTTTGTACTGCCCCAAGGGTATTCACCAAATGACTCGCTCCTGTCATTGCTTTTTTGCAGGGTTCGAGAAATTCATATCTTTTCCCGTCTGTGATCTGATTATTCAAGCTCCTTCCCCAAAGTCTCTGCTTTAGGATCGCAAGTTTACTACTGTCCATTTTACAGAGTCTGGGATTCAACATAAACTTCCAGAAATCAGTTCTGTTACCTTCCCAGGATCTGCAGACTTCAGACAGTTCCCATGCTGGCATCTCTGCGTGCCCCCAAGGCTCCATCTCCGATTGCCTTTTTCTAATCCCTTCATCCTCTGGCATCTGTCACCATCAGGGAATTTCTCAGAGTTCTCAGGTTCATGGCTTTCAACATTCCCAATCTTCATCTCACCAGGCTTCCTATGAGGAAGCTTGGGCAGAGTGTGTACTATGGCCTCCTCACAATTCAGGTTCTCTGGTCTCCTCATCAGAGGTTAGATCATATCAGTGTCAAGGAAATGAGGGCTTTGCATCTATCTTTTCTGGCTTTCATCCCCTTTTTTATCCCAGGCCTCTCAAAGTTTTCACAGACAAAATCACAGTTCTGTGGTTTCCAACAAGCAAGGTGGGCACAAGTTCCTATCTTCTTTGTAGACTTGCTCTTCAGGTCTGGGATGCAAGTAACTATCTAGTATTAAGTGACTCTTCAGGCAGTTTACATTCCTATACAATCTATAGGCAGACTCCTTGAGCAGGTCCAGCACACAATCTCATGAATTGATGCTTCACAGAGGTGTTCCTGGACATTGCCCACTGGTGGGGTAATCGTCTTGTCTCCACCCTGAACAGACAGCTTCCTCTATTCTATTCCAGAGTTCCAAGTCTTCTGGCTTGGCAAGTGGGCATCCTGTCTTATCCTTGGAAGGGGCTGTTTCTGTACGCCTTCCCCTCCCCTTCCTCTGTTAGTATGAGTCTTGTACAAGATCAGGCTGGGTTGTCACAGAATCTGACTTCCCTTTGGCCCAGGCAACATTGATTCCAAGTTCTTTCTTACTTGGCCAGGGGCAATCACTACAAGTAACCTCACTGGGTGGATCTTCTGCTTAAGACAAAGGATCTCTTATGCATTCTCATTTGTCCACTCTTCAACTGATTCTCTTTTTTATTCCTTTCAGGCACTTCTTTTCTGAGGATGTACTTTGGGTTCAGTAGGAGGCCAGAAAACCCACTGCCAGGAAATTATATATGTCCAAATTGAAGCTATGTCTGTGCCATCAGGATCTCCTATCTGTGAAGGTTCCACTCGTTCCCTTATTTGTGTGATCTGCTCCATGTTGTGTTGGCATATTCAGTTAAAGCTCACTTGTCAGTAATTTCTGCTTGTCTGCCTTGACTCTTCCTCTGGCCTCTTGATTTGGGGTGGCGCAGTGGTGCAGAAGTTAACATTGTTGCCTTACAGCAAGAGGTTCTCTGGTTTGATTTTATGCTGGGGTGCCTTCTGTGTGGAGTCTACAATGTCCTCCTTGCGTTCACATGGGTTTCCTCTGGGTAATCCGGTTTCCTCCCACATTCCAAAGATGTGTGTCTGGAGCATTTCTCCCAGAGCCTTCCCTGAAAATAGGCTTTGCCCTAATCTGACTTACCCAGTCAACAAATGCTAAATAAATAAATTTGAGGTCAAGCAATCTCTTAAAGGCATCCTTCATATGGGCCTCCCAGGAAGCCTGTTCCGCCTTCCTGGGACTTCAGTTCTGTACTTAAAAAAATTGACTCAGGCTCCTTTTGAGCATGTTTCTTCAGCTTTCCTTGCAGCATTGTAATTGGAAGACAAAAACGTTTGGCTCTTAATTCATCCGAGAGAGTCTCTGCACTTTTGGCTCCATGGCTATTCCTCCTTTCTTAGTTTTCCATAGAGGCAGGGGTGTATCTTTGTACTAATCCTCCTTTTATGTCCAAGGTGGTCAACAAGTTGTCCCTTAATCAGTCTATTCATCTTCCTTCCTTTTTTCCTTTTCCTCAGTCTGCCAGTGAGAAGGTTCTTCACACCTTGAATTTGGATAGATAGCTCAGATATTATTTGGATAAAACTAAAGTTATTTGCTAGTCTGAGCAGCTTTTTTTTCATCCATCTCCTCATGGATTTCTAAGGCCATTTCTTTGTTGTTTTTCTCATGGAAAAATGTATTTTATTGTCAGTAAATGTGCATTCTACTAGGGCAGTTGCCTCCTCTGGTGTTTTCAAGATTTTAGATACCAGTTCCATCCCTGAGGCTGCTACTTGGTCCTCTGTTCATACTTTCACTAAGCTTTGCAAGTTGGATTTTATTTCTAGGGCCAGGGCATGCTTTGCCAGGGCTATCCTACATGGGTAGACCTTTGCTGTGACTATCCTGCATGGATAGGGCAGGCTTTGCCAGGGCTGTCCTGCGTGGGTAGGGCAGTCCTTGCCAAGGATATCCTGCATGGTTTGTGGAGGGCTTTTCTGTGCTTTCCTCTTCCCAGGCTTCCTCTTGAGCTCTTGTTCTCTCCCTTAGGTAAATCATACTACAACATTGATAAGGAAGGACATAGTACAGTTGTTTAAAATCTTAACGTACTAGTCCTTTTCTTCCCTGTTGTAGCATTTGCTACCTTTCTCCTACCCCCACAAATTTAGCTTTTGCTCTGTAGTTTTCTTACCCGGCGATCCTTCATAGTCGTCTTCATTTTTCTCCTTCTGGATTCACATGTTCTCCTTGTTTCTAAAGGAATTCTGTTTTTGCTGGGGCTTTTTCAGTTCTGTGTGCGTGCAGCAGTACATCACCTTTATGCCTTACGCTGTGTAATGTACAACCCCTATAAGTACTAAAGGTTTTAGTATACTGGCCGGACGTTGGGCTATCCCTGGCATAAGATCCTTGGGTAAGGAATACTGCAGCAATGGAGGAGGAGGACATCTACTGCTATGGTAATATTTTACATAACTGTAGTTTCTGAAAGGTCAGCATATGACACTCGTAAGTCTTAATTTCAAAAAGACACAATGGCTGCAAATTGTCTTCTTGGGCAAAGACATCAATTTACAGAATAGCCCAAGTTTGCTATAGCCTTTAGTAGTGGCTGTCACTAGCTGCCTAAAAAAGAGGGATACCAGCTTTTCCTTCATCTTCAATTATGTCTGACAGGTTAGGCTTTGGAGTGTGCATATTGTTTTTGATCTTTTAACATGACACTTCTAGTGGAAAATAGGCAGAAATGAAGACAAGTGTATGTTGGGTGCACAGGCCGATATTATAATGACACAGTGAAGCCTATTACCAGAAAGAATTTCCACCCTGTGTGTGATAAGTGTTGTGTGTATAAAATGTACGTAACATATGTATATCATTAGATCTGATGTCTTCATTCCTCCTCACGATAAGGTCTCTAATCTGACCTTCAGATCAGGCTCGGCCACATTCCTCAGACTTGGATCCGACTCGAGCTCTTCCCTCTTACCCACAATGCACTACATCCTCCCAAGCACCTCAGATCTCATTTGCCACTTCAGAGTCCAGATGCAGGTCTCTGTACTCTTGAGCTTATTACTGTTCTACATTCAGATATCATGGTCATTGTAAGTCCTCCTTATTGTGTGCGTGCGTGTGAGTTTCCATCTTGTTTCTATTACAAAAAAAAAATATATATATATATATATATATATATATATATATATATATATATATATACGTGTGTGTGTGTTTGTGTGTGTGTGTAAATAACACTGTTATAGTTAGATATTGTTATAGTAAATGCTAAAGTTAGAATTAGTTATTTATGTAGCCTAAGTTAAATTCTAGGTTATGTACCTCTTCTTAGCTCTTACCCATTCATTAGTTTTTGGCAGGCTTTGTCAGTGGTAATGTCAGACAAACCTTCGCCCAGCTTTAAACATTGCAGTTGTGGGCATAAAATCCCCCACCAGGATGCCCACAAGGAGTTTGTATATTGTTTTGGGGGAAGGCCACTTAAAAGCAGTGTATACTGTCTGTGTCTTTCTCAGTTTCCAAGCTCTAGCTGGTAGAAGAAATTGATTCTCATGGTCTTCTTCCTTCATCATTTCTGGAGGCTCAGACCCTTTCCTTGGTTTCCACTTCATCCTCTTCTGCTAAAGAGGCAAAAAAGAGATCTCTCCCTGTCTCCCCGAGAGACTCTCTAGAGCCTAAAGTGCAGTCTAGGAAAATATCAGATCAGACTTCCTCAGATCCAAAGAAAATGCCCTACCACTTTGGATCAGCCAGCATCCTCAGATCCAGAGGAAGTCCCTTCATTATCATCTCCTCTTCTCTTGGCTCAGGTGTTAGATCCAGTGTCTTGGGAACCAAGAGCATCAACCAAATCTCCGGCTCATTCTATTAAATCTAAGCACTCCTGACCCCCCCCCCCCCCCTCGTTGGCTTCATCCAGATCATCTAGAAGCTGGTCCAAGGTGGATATGGACAGGATGATGAGGAGATTCCTCAAAGCCCAGATCTAGATTGGGGGGTATTGTTGGATCTGTGAGCTACCCAGGCCATGCCATTAGGATGACTCCTCTTCGGTTTCAGAGTTATAAGGCTTGGGACTACTGTGTGTGTGTGTGTGTTGGGGGGGGGCTTAGTGTAGGGGAAGCTCCCTTCCTCAATGACGAGGTTACCCTTAATCAGTCTTATTCCAATTCTCTCAGAGCAGAGCGAGTCTCTGAGCCATGGTGTCAGTGCTGGGTCCAAGGAAATGGACTCAGCTCCATCTGTGTCAGGGCCATCCCTTCCCCTAGGCACCTCAGTATTTGCCAGCTCGGATCTGCTCCATTCTGGAGGCCACAGATCCTGGGTGAGTCCTAGCTGGTTTCCCTCTGTGCCTTTGGTTTCAGGGGAGATGGAGAGGGCCTCTCCCGGTCCATCGGCTATTCAGGTAGTGGAGAGGGTTTTCATCAGGGTTGGAGATACGTTGCCATATGTCCCGCAAGCTGCCCCTGTACCCATGTCTGGTTGAGACCTTGAGCCCATTCATCTTGCTATGAGTCAACCTGTCCCAAGCATTCTCCAAGATCTCCCTGGTCAGGAGGGATACCCTTATTCCAACACTTTCCCAGAGTATCCTAGTGAGGAAGTCCCTCAGAAGAAAGGGTAAAAGAAGGCATATTAACTCCCCATTGGAGTCCTTAACTTGAACACTGACTTCGATGAAGAGGAAGGATCCCTGTGATCCCCACCTGAGGGCATCTCCTTTGGGGACATTCTATAAATCCTGAAGCAAAAAAGTGAGTGGTCTGCCCAGCCTCCTCCTCCTGAGGAGTCAGTGCTCTTGAAGGCATTTGGGAAGGTCCCATGTAGGACCTGGGTGACCCCCCCCCCTCCAGCGACCGACCTCTTTGATTTGGTTTCCCGCTGGACATGGAAGGAACCAGACACCATCGAGCCCATCCGCAAGCACCCTGGTAGGTTTCTTGTACCTTGGGCAGATGGAAAGCATTTTGGAGTAAGGGTCCCTTAGTTGATGCCATCATTGTGATGGCAGCCACTAAGAAAGAACATGCAGAAGAATCTGCAAGTATATGTCTGCCTAACAAAGAGTCTACAGCATTGGACAGGATTGGAAAGTGCGTTTACATCTCAGCCACCTTATCGCTGAGGTCATTAAACTACCTGGCCCATTTTACCCGGCTTCAGAGAAATCTGATCAAGGAGCTTTCAGCATTTCTCTCTGAGTCCATGCCAGCAGAGGAATTTAATAAAGTTTCTCCCAAGCTGACCAATCTGTCTTCCATCACCAACTCATCGATGAGGTTGCTCTCCCATATAATGGAGGGTACCTCACGAGCAGCCGGTTCAGGACTTTGCTTAAGGAGATGTGCCTGGATAAGGCTATGTGATTTTTGTGGAGCCCTTTAAGGCATCCTTTGTGAATGCCCCCACAATGGCTCTTCTCTGTTTGGGTTGTCTGTTTGAGATGCTCTCACCTACAGTGAAAAGGACAGGAAGACCCTTTCTACTGTAGGAATCAAATTTTCTACACTCCCAGAGGCCTTTCTCCAGGAGTCAGTGTGGAGGCAAGAAAATGTAGTTTCATAAATCACAACAGACTTTCCAGGATCCACACAGTGAACCCTCCTCTAGAGGCACAGGAGGAGGGTGTGATGGTAGATGCCACTGTAGAGCCAGAGGGGGCCCACAAAACCACGGCTTTAGCGAAACCTTTTTCAACAAGCCCTATCAGAGATTCAGAAGTGCTGCCTGACTGTCAGTCTCTGGAGGCAGTCATGGGTCGACTAGCTTTGCATTCAGAAGCCTGGACCCAATTGACTCAAAACCATTGGGTGCTAAGCATAATATCCAGAGGCTACTGCATTCCCTTTTTTCTTCTTCCCCCAAACTCCAGGAACCTCCCCAATGTGCCACCCACTCAGAGGGAGGAGGCAATGCATGAAATTCAACAATTGCTGCAAAAGAGTCATCCAAGAGGTCTCAGCCGTACAAAGAGGATTTGGAACATACTTCTGCTTCTTTTTGGTGCCGAGAAAGACAGGGGACCTAAGACCCATACTAGATCTAAGCAAATTAAATGGTTATGTAAAGAAGTCAAGGTTCAGAATGGTTATGGTTCAGTCCATTCTGCCACTGTTGCATAAGGATGACTGGATGTGCTTGATAGATCTCAAAGATGTATACTATCACATCAAAAGAGACAGATGCTCCAGGACATATCTGCACTTCTGGCTGGGACCCAATCATTTCCAGTTCAGAGCACTGCCCTTTGGGATCACCATAGCCCCCTGGGTGTTCACCAATTGCATGACAGTGGTAGCAGCTCACATGAAGCTCAAACGATTCCGGATGTTTCCATACTTAGACAATTGGCTCCTTATTGCCCAACAAGGCATCAGTTCATCCAAGCTAGAGATTACTTAATCCAGTTGTCACCCTCTGGGCATCGCTTTAAACCTGAACAAGTCCAACCTGGCTCCTGTGCAGAACCTGGAATTTATAGGGACACAGCTGAACAGGAGGGATCAGATAGCTTCTCACCCCTTGTACTGCATAACGACACTGAAGACTCAAGTCCGGGAACTGTTATCCCAACAGGCCCCTCAGGCATGGATGGTCTTACAAGCTCTAGGATCCATGTCTACAGCAATCCTGTTAGTTCCTCTAGCAAGATTTTTCATGCTGATTCTCCAGTGGACATTGGCAACACAATGGTCCATTCTCTATCACCCGCTTATCCCTTCCCATCAGATTGATATCTATTTGCAATCGTCACCTCAGCTGGTGGATACAGTATGACAGTCTTCTTCTAGGCAGACCCTTGTTACCCAACCCCGCGATAGCCACCATGACCATGGATGACTTTTAGTTTGGGTTGGGGGCATTACAATGGAAAGATGGTCCAAGGCACATGGTTCCCTATCAAGGCCAGGTTGCATATCAATGTCTTAGAGATGAAAGCAGTTCTCCTAACATTGCAAGCCTTTCAGAATGCTCTCCCCTTGGAGACTATTGCAGTTAACACTGGCAACATGTCTGTTGTCTGGTACATCAACAAGCAAGGAGGAACCATTTCTTAATCCCTTGTGCAGGGAGGCCATGAGGGTGAGTGAGTGGGTGATATCTTCAGAATGCAGCAAGTTGTAAGCTCTGATCCTTCCTCCAGGGTAGTTCCCGAGAGAGGCATAGGTCCATGATTGGCCCTCAGGTCTCCTATATGCTTATCCTCCTCTCCCCTCTGATCCCAAAGTTTCTTCAGAAGGCAATCAGGATAAAGAGTTCTGTCATCTTCATTAATCCCTTCTGGCCTTGACGGGTGTGGTTCCCCTTCCTCTGGTCTCATCTGAAATATCCTCCTTTGGATACTGGAGCCAAGACAGGACCTCCTTTCTCACCCGTCAGGGATGTGGCATCCGAACCTTCGCACCCTCTACACCAGCAAGTGGAAAAGGTTCATTATTTGGGCTACGAATAGAAGAAATATCGACTCTTTCTCAGCACCAGTTTCAGATGTTCTGCTTTTTATTAGTACTCTATTTGAAGAGGGTGCTAGCTTCTCTACCATCAAGCTTCAGTTAGCTGCTAGTTCTATTTTTCGCACTGCAAGCGAATCTCATTCCCCGTTCACCTTTAGGTTATGCAAATCCTTTATGAAAGGTGTGTTCTTGTTGAGGCTTCCCATTAAGGATCCCTCCCCTCCTTGAGATCGCACTGTAGCATTGCAATTGCAGGCTTTGACTCCGGGACCCTTTAAACCAGCTGAAAGTTGTGACATGAAGTATTTGTAATGGAAGATGGTCTTTTTGGTGGCTATAGCTTCAGCCAAGAGAATTTCTGAACTACAAGCCTTGTCCTCCAAACCTCCTTAGATCATATTTCATAAGGATAGTGTTTCTTTATGTACCAATCCTTTCTTTATGCCTAAAGTAGCCACAGAAAACAATATCAGCCAGTCCATTCACTTGTGTTCTTTCCAAATTTCTCTAATACAGGGGAGTATGTTCTGCACCTCATAGACAACTTAATTTCTACCTGCACAGAACCAAAGAACACAGAAAGTCTGACCAACTCTTCGTAGCCTTCTTGGCTAATAAGTTAGGCCAAGTGGTGTCCAAGGTTACCTTAGCAAAATGGATATCTGGCTGCATTTCATATATCTACTCACACAAGAGCCTATAATTATCTCAAACTCCTAGAGCACATTCCACCAGAGCCATGGCTACTACTTTGGCCTTCTCTTCTAGAACCTCCATTAATGATATTTGTGCAGCAGTGAGATGGTCTAAGAGTCGCACCTTTGTGTCCCACTACAAGTTGTATGTCATTTCTAGGAGCAAGGCTTCCTTTGCCTGGATGGTGCTTCAGCATATCCTTTAAAAGGGCTATGCGGGAGTTACATATATGAAGACTATGACCCTATCGTGAGTAGGAATGAAGAAGACAACATCAGATTAGAAGGTTATGTCGTACAATAACTTGGCATCTGTGTTGTCAATAGTCTTTCCTCCTCACTTTCCCACCCAGCCATCCCTCTGCCTCTTTTTTCTAGAGGATCACGGAACATGATGGGATGTATATGTCCAATGTCTGAGCCTCATCTGCCATTCTGTTGCTGTATGGGTGTTGGATATATGGAATCAGCAAACTCGATCTGAGGTGCTTGGGTGGATGTAGTGCATTGTGGGTAAGAGGAAGGACCTCGAGAGTCAGATCCATATCTGAATAATGTGTCTGAACTGGATCCGAAGGTAGAATCTGAGACCCTATCGTGAGGAGGAATGAAGATAGACACCACAGATGACAAGTTATGGTAAGACATAACATTTTATTTGTGTTTGTTAGGAGGCCTTTATCTACTGTAAGATGCAAGACCAATAAATGTTAATTATACCCTTTAGTATTGTTTCTGTGGTACAGAGATTGCACAACATCCCTGTAGCTTTTCTTCACTTGCTTCAGGACGGACTTGAACCCCAAATACCTGCCCTCTCTTTAGAGTGTATATCATTAGAAGAATCCAGTGTATGGACTTTTGCAGTCACACAAGGCATGCTGTACTGCTGTTGCATATCCCAAAATTGCATTAGGATAGTACATTTGATACTGCACATACGCTGTTTGCTGTCTGCTGGGATGGGGGTGACATTGGGAATCCTTAGTTGTGATATAGTACAGCACTGAGAGATCTGTAGTGCAGAAGGACTAGGTTTATCCTGTTTTCTGCTTTAACTCTGCACTGATTCTCCAGAACACTTGTTGGCATAAACCCAGTAATTTATATTTTAGCAAAGACCGGGGATTTGGGGTGGCATAATGATTAAGGTGTTTACCTCACGGGCACAAGATACAGCGTTTGATTCTCACCTTTAAAAGGAAATTGGCTATGCTTGAAAAGGCTCACAAAGGCAATTAGCCAAGCATTTAACCCTGCACTTGTGCACCTATACACAAAATATGTGTCTTGACTTTCTACCTAGGAGACAGTGTATAGCTTAACACTGTTTGGAGCCTCACTACAGTACGTTTTAGATGGTATTTATCTGTGCTTCTGTAATAAAGTGCATAGGAAGTCACCAGCAAAATGCAAAATCTGGTGAAATAAATTTAAGGCTCATTTGTTTTTTTTAATTTATAACTAAAATTACTATTTATACGTGTTGGGAATTGTAGCCCTCTACAGTAAATCTTCACACTGCTGAAGAAAAAATGTTCTTAGAACCAGTGGTCCTGTCTTCAAGTGTATGACACAGGTTTCCATTAAAGAAGTTGCTTGTGTCAAAAATACATGAGTATAATTAAGGATTTGCTGAATAGTGCAGAGACCTATTACAATAATGTGTATAGAGTTTTGAAACCTGCATTTAAATTTGAAAAAATATACAAATTTAACTTTAGTTGAAATGAGGCAACATCAGCCTTATTCTTTGAATGCAGATCTTTTTTTAAGAAGTAATTATTTTAAAGAAGATAACTTGGAAAGCCCAAACCCCGTGAACAATGTCAGTACCTTAAAATCTGAATAATTGTTAGGTGGATTATTCTTTTTGAAATTGTGGATGATGGAATCCAAATATAAAATGTAGAGATGATTGAGAAATGCTTCTTAACAACCAGTCTTCTCATTACACTGCTCAGTGCAGGAGCTGCTTTTATTGCCTCAGTTACCTTCTTTTTTTGTTCCTCTTCCTCATCTCTGGGATTGCCTCTGTTTTTTATCCCTATGAATGCCCCACCTTATATGGAGTGCTAGTCCATTGACCTACACCCTTTCTTTAAGAAATCCTTATATTGTTCCTGAATATTCCTTCTGTTTAAAAATTTGTACCTCCTTGTTCATGTAAGATTTGTTTTGTGAAGATGCTACCATCATGAAACTGACACTTCATTTTCTTTAATGCCATTCAGCATCCCATTCTCTCAAGGGTGCATATATTGTACTTGACTGTTCCAAATGTGACTTGTACAACTTCTGAAACAACTTTACTCAAGAATCAGGGTCAAAATCAAACATAATAGGGGTCAAAGGCCCAACAGTGACAGTTGTAGATATTACTGCAAGTCCCTTACAAAGTTAGTAGAGCAGCATGTACTGTATCAGCATGCATTTTCTGAATAATAAGACACATGAAACTCTAATGTCCAGTATTAATTGACTGTAGTCATCAGTGATTTAGCCAAAGTGAACTTTGTTATTCAGATGACACAACAGTGCAACTGAACGAAATTGCATTACTTCGAACTCAGTGTGCATACAACATATACTGATAATATTACTACAACAATAACACATATACTAATGGTAATCCAAAACTAACAACAGTAAGACATTTATGCATTGCAGTAACAAGTGCAATGACATGCATGAACAAGACTATTCCACTTGCATGTTTTCATCAGGACCCAAAATATTGCACAGATTTCAAATTGCACGAAATGCTAACTTGGCATATTGCACAAAATGTTAAGTTGGCATTGTTAATATTGCACATAAAGTATGAGATTGTAGTTTCATAGAGTTATTGCTTATGTCTCTGAATTAATTCAGCGTTGTAATTTCATATCTTGATGACCAGCAATGGAGTATGTTATTACTGGAGTTCAGAAGTCTAATGGCTTGTGGAAAAAAGCTTCTATTAAATCTGGTGGTTTTGCAACATAAGCTACGGTATCTCTTGCTTGAAGACAAACACGAGAACAGACCATTAGCAGGGTGAGTGCAGTCTTTGACTGTTTTCATGGATCTGCTGAGACACCCAGCAGAGTGCAAATCCTATAGATGGAAGAGTGGACCTGATAATTCTGTCCGCCACTTTCACCACCCTCTGGAGAGATTTACAATCTGAAACCATGCAGTTTCCATGCCACACTGAGAGATTACTAGTCAGAATGCTTTCGATGGTATCCCTGTAGCAGGTTGTGAGAACTGAAGGTGGTAGTTTTGCTCTCCTCAACCTTCTCAAAGTGTAGATGCTGTTGTGCCTTCTTGACAATGTGATTAGTGTTTAATGACCAAGACAAGTGTCCAGCGATATGCACCCCCAGAAACTTTGTGCTCTCTTCACCCTTTCTACTGATTCTCTTTTGATTGTGAATGGAGAAATGAGCCCTGCATTTCTTCCTGAAGTCTACTATTATCTCCTTTGTTTTATTCACATTGAGAGCCAGGTTGTTGTTGTCACACCAGGCAATCAGTTAAGTCACCTCCTCTCTGTAGACTTTTTCGTCACCATTGCTGATGAGAACCACTACTGTAGTATCATCCGCAAACTTAATAATCTGGTTTGTGTTGTACCTAGCGATGCAGTATTGCGTCAGCATGGTGAACAGCAGGGGACTCGGGACACATCTTTCAGGTACTTCAGTGTGCTGTTCATTGAGGTATTGTTGCCTTATGCATACCGTTTGTGGTCTGTCAATAAGAGGTCTAGAATCCAGTTGCATAAAGGAGTGCTAACACCTAGATGGACCAGTTTCTCCATCAGATGTTGGGGGATGGCCATGTTGAAGGCCGAACTGAAGTCAGTAAATAACATGCGGACATAGTTTTTGTTCTCCTGGTGTGCCAAGAATAAGTGAAGTGACAGTGTGTTGGTATCTACCGTAGAGTGATTAGCTCTATAAGAGAAGAAAATCAAACATTTTGTAAGGGAAAGGACTAAAATATTACACAGAATTACGGATTTTTGAGAGCTATGTCTGAAACATTTTGGCAGACCTTATTTGGACAGCCTCAGCAGTGTATTCATGTAGGGAAAAATTATTCCACAAGTACAAAAAGTGCGTTGGATTGGGTCTTGTCAATTCTTGACAGAGAGAGACAATCTGCCAACGTTTCTCTCCTCATCTGTTATAGAGTACCCTAGCTTTTCTTACTACCTTTATGCATTCATCTTTGATTTTTTCCTGTTAATTCAAAGCGTCTTGTTTACTTTCCAAAATAAAACAGTTTAAGTATGTAGTCCTTTGGTAGATTTTACTTTCTGAAGTCCATTAGTTTGAATTTGTGTATTAAATGTAGCTCACTGTTTATTATACCATTCCTAGAAGCTTGTTAAACCCATGTTTAATTCTTACCACAATGCCATCTGTTTTACAGTCGTCATAATCTGTGGAGATGTATCTTCATAAGTTATAGGTAGCTCTTAGGTCTGCAGACCTGGAGACCATTGAGGAGCTTAGCCCAGTTTCCCCAGTTATCCTAGAGCACTTCCTGGTTTAGTTATTGTTGAGAATTGGCAAGTGGAAGCCGGGCAATTCAAACCCTGGACTTTAGGAGGCAGCTCATTAATAACTCCTCACCTTAATTCTCAACACTACCTGACAGACTACTGATAGCCTTCCTAACCCTCTGCAGTGGTGGTAGATAACCAGACTTGACACAGCCCTAACAAAATCTATGCATCTCTTTTCCTGAAGGATTGGCACAGTTCATTGTTAGCTTCTGTCTCAGTTATAAGAGCAGTATTTTGATATTTCTGCAATATAACCCTCTGCAAGGTTACAAGACTTCTATAGGAATTGTGTGTCACTGTGCCTAATGCCTTAATCTCTGAGTAGGCTACTCCCTCATCTCTGCCCTGGTTTTATTATTTTGGTCTCCAAGTTAAAGAAAGAACCATAATAAATTGGTTAGGTGTAACATGCTTGTAATTTTTTCGTGCCTGTTTTTCAGAAAGAATTTCATCTTTTCCTATTGTATAAATCACAATGATGGTTTATAGTTTCCCATTTTTACCATTCTCCTAGGCTTGTGAGGTAGAATAACAATCAACCTATTCTGAGTAAACACCACTATTCCTTTTTATTTTGCTTTGATGGAGACTTGTAAATAGTTTTCAAAGTTCCACTTTCAGTTCCTGTATAATTTGCATATTTCTGCATTCTACCTTACTTGTGAAAGAAAGAAGAAATGGCAATCAATAATTTCTGCTTTTAAAATTGAGCAGCACAGTGAATTAGTGATTAAGGTGTTATATCTTGCAACGGGTCTACCTGAAAACAGCGAAAGTGAACAACGCCGACGACGAGAACACCGACACCGGAAGATCGACAACGGAGAAGACCGAAAGTTGAGAATCCCGACATGTTAAGGTAAGTATGTGATAGTGATGGACGTTAGGGTAGGGTGCGGGTCAGGTAAGTGTGCGATAGTGATGGACTTTAGGTTTAGGGGCAGATTGAGTTAGGGTTAGGGTGCGGGTAAGGTGTGTGTGTGATAGTGACGGACTTGAGGGTTAGGGGCGGATTAAGTGAGTTAGGATTAGGGTGCGGGTAAGGTAAGTGGGCGATAGTGACGGACCTTAGGGTTAGGGTTTGGGTTAAGGTTAGTGCATAGATAGTTGTGTATGTAAGGTTTAGTGTAGGTTTGTAAGGTTTTTGGTGTGCTTGTGTTGTGTGTGTTTTTCGGGAAAGGTATTTGTTTTGTTGATTGTCAGGATTTTGTTTTGTCTGTCATGTGAAGTTTCATGTTTTTGAACTTTCTTTTTTTGTCGTTTTTTTCATGTTGGTTATTTCATTGTCGGTGTTATCAGGTAGACCCCTTGCAAGCCATGCCTCTCAACCTCTCAGAGCAATAAATCTGGACTAAGACATAAATAATGGGAGGACAAAGGCTCAAAAATAGGGACAAATTTTAAATATTGCTCTTACAAACTTAAAAAGTTGATAGAATGACAGGTTTTGCATTAGCATGAATTTTCTGAAGGGTATGAAGTCTGAATCTCAAATGTCTTTAATTATTTTCAATATTTTTTCTTTTTCTTTTACAATTATATATGACACAAACATTTCAATCTTTACAATATGACCATAGGAATATGTTCTACATTAATGTAAATACCATACAGTGTAGGTCATACAACACATTTATTTACACTATTTACACAAATGCTTTCACCGTTAGCTCAATTGTTATACAAAACAACACAAACATTCTTAATCCCCAAACTATGATTAACTTGTCAAATCCTGTATGAGTTTCTAGGTTCCATTAAAGTGTATTCTTAATAGGTTCATAGGTTCATACTAGGCTATCTGCCCTAGGGCATTTATAAGCCTAGCCAGAGTGTGTTTGGCTTTCGCCACCCATTTTAAATTAATTTTGCTATGCCCTTTTTCGAGGTTAGTATACTGTGCCTCTGTCTAACAGTGACACAGAAGTGATACCCGGGGTAAACCTACGATCTCCCATCCACTCATCAAGATTCCTCTTGAAGAGAGTCAATGAGGGACTCTGCCTAACCTGTACTGGGATTTTATTCCAGAGTGAAGGGAGCCTCTGGGTTATGAATCTGTCCCTTCAGCATGTCCTATTTATTTCAGTGCTGAGGTTCAAGTCTCTCGAGCACGTAGCTCGATGGGATTTGGATTTTCTGAGGTGCAGCATGTCCATTAATTCCGGGTTGGACATGGCTTTATACGTCAGGCACAGATCGCCTCTGAGCAGGCGGTATGCCACTGAGTAGAGCTGGAGTTTCTTTAACCGGGCAGCATATGGCATCTGTTGGAGCCCTTTGATCCTCTTGGTGAGGTACTTTTGGGGTCTTTCCAGTTGCTGCAGGTGTCTGGTAAGGTATATCCCAAAAGGGGCATTGTACTCGATTGTGGGCCTGATGAGGGATGAGTAAAGAGGCACGATGACCTCCCCTGATCTAGATGTGAATCCTTTCATGATTAGGTGGGCTATATAAAATGTTTTTCTAACCACTTTGGCCACGTGGTTGTCAAATGAGAGATTGCTATCAACTTGGGTCCCCAGGTCCCTAATTACTACTTCTGTACTTAATGGATTACCACCTATGTGGTAATTTGTGGGCACTTTGTTTTTGCCAAAGGGGATGACTATACACTTTTTGGCGTTTAGCTTGAGGCCATGGCTCTGGCACCAGTTGTCTGTTTCTGAGGCCCTTTTAGAGGATGCTTGTGTTGGCTGGAGAGTCGATTATGGTGCCCAGTTTGCAGTCATCTGCGAACTTGGTCAGCCACAGTCCTTCCGTGTTGGCGTGTACCTCTGAGAAATATATACC
Organism: Protopterus annectens; assembly: GCF_019279795.1. Taxonomy (NCBI): domain Eukaryota; kingdom Metazoa; phylum Chordata; order Ceratodontiformes; family Protopteridae; genus Protopterus; species Protopterus annectens. Next base: position 1,031,160,452 of record NC_056748.1, read on the forward strand.
GAACAAGAGAGGTCCCCGGACTGAGCCTTGTGGGACTCCACTTGTAACTGGTTTGGAGTCTGACATGGCTCCAGCAATTCTAACCATGTGGGTTCTGTCCTTGAGCCAGTTTGCAACCCATCTAGTGACAATAGGGGTTTATATTTAAGCTGGTGAGCTTATCTATAATGCCCGAGTGGGGTATTGTATTGAAGGCTTTTGAGAGGTCCAGGTAGGCTGTGTGGACCACCTTCCCCTCATCAATGGCCTTGGTGACCGTTTCAAAGAAATCGACCAGGTTTAAGAGGCAGGATCTGCCCTTAACAAAGCCGAACTGGGTAGGATCCAGTGTCTGTAGGTCCCCAATATCTTTATTTATGAGGTCCATGATGATCCTTTCCATAGCTTTGCAGACCAAGCTAGTCAGGCTTATGGGGTGATAGTTTCCAGGATCCGTTGAGGCACCACCTTTGTGGAGAGGGACCACTGTTGCTGTACGCCACTCTTTAGGTACATATCCTGTAGTAAGGCTGAGATTGAACAGTAGTTTTATGTTTGGGTTTAGCTGCTCTTGGAGTTCATGTAGGACGCAGCCCGGGACACCGTCTGGTCCCATTGATGCTGTGTTTTTGCTTTGGAGAGGGCAGCTCTTACCTGAGCATCTGAGATGTCAGGGGGGCAGCACTCTGCTGGGATAGATATTTGCTCTTTTGGTGGGGAGGGAGGGGAGAAGTTTGCGCTGAACCTGTCAGCTAGGATGTTGGCAATGTCTGTGGGTTCAGTGTATTTTTTGTCATTTTGGACTAATTCTGAGCATATCTGGGAATTCCCACCCAGGTTCCTAACATAACTAAAGAAAGCCTTGTGATTATCCTTAGTGTCCTGTGCAGTTTTTCTCTTGAAGCTGGCCTTAGACGATTTTATGAGTGCCCGTAGTTTTTTGCTAATACTGATCAGAGATGCCTTCCCTTTTTGGGATTTTGCTCTATCATGTAGTAGCTTCCTCCTTCTATTGTATAGTTTGTTTATGGCTGGGGTCCACCAGACAGGACGCCTGCCTTTGGAGGATTGGGTCTTGGTTTTATTTGGGATTGCATGATCCATGCATTCTTGAAGGTGTTCATAGAATGCGTTTATAAAGGATTCTGCGGTCTGGGCCTGATTTTCCACTGGCCCGGGGGCTTTGAAGGATTCCACCTCGGTTTTGAGGAGTGTGAAATTTGCTTTAGAGAAGTTTTTCACTGTGGTTTTCTGGGCAGGGGGTGGGGTCGGGATGTGAATATCCAGTGAGATTAGTTTATGGTCTGATCTTACCAGTGAGGGATACACTTCTGGTCTGGAGCATAGAGTCCCCATGTTGGTGATGATCAGGTCCAGTATGTTTTCCCCTCTTGTGGGAGTGGTAACAAGTTGTTCCATAGCATTTGAGTTTATAAATTCAAGGAACCTTATGCTTGGGTGTTGGAGCTAGAGTAATGCTCCCAGTCTATGTTTGGGTAGTTGAAGTCGCCCAATATAATGGTGTTTGGAGAGACCTTCATATTTTCCAGTGTTCTCACGAAGGCCGAGTGGGGTTCCTGGGTTTGGGAGGGTGGTCTGTAGCAGGCTATAAACTGGAAGGCAGTTTTACCCACTGTTAGTTGCACATGGATAGTCTCTGATGCTTCGTGCTGTGCCACCAACCTGGAGGTGTGGGCATCTTTGACGAATATTGATACTCCCCCTCCTTTTGTGGTTCGGTCCAAGTTTTGGGGCCGAAAAGCATGGTATGAGGTATAACCTGGTAGTGCTGGGGTGCTCTCAGGAGCCTTGAACCAGGTTTCTGTTACTGCACAGATATCGATGTTCTCCATGGTAAGGAGAGTTTCGAGTGCATACATCTTGAGGTTTAGACTTCTGGCGTTGAGTAGCATTACTCTTAGTTTCTTATCTCTTGTGATACCTATGGAGGTGGGTTTGTCTTTTGAGCCTTGCCTAAAAAAGGCACTATGGGGGTAGCAAGAGCCTTTGCCAATATCCAAAAGCCCAGGGGTGACAGGTGCAAGCCGTCCCTAGCGAAGCATCGTGGCTTGTCGAGCATGTCATGCCAGGCTGACAGGCATTGGATCCCCTTTGAATGACACCAATACTTAAGCCAATTGTTGAAATTGATCATCTTGTGGCATCATTCTTGGTGAGGGTAAGATGCTACTCAAGGTCAGGGTCATACCGGCCTGGGCTACATGCTCAGAGGGCTCCTCTATTTCTCTTTTCATGTAGTCCAGGGAGGTACGTCTCAGGTCATTCACACCACCATGGACAATGACTGAGTCATATTTATACTTGCCTTGGAGTGACCTGAGTGCTTGTGTTATGTGGCGGATCCTAGCGCCCGACAGGCAGCTCACCGTGACCTTCTCCTTGTTCAACCTGGTGAGTGGGACGTCAGTGTGCCTAACGATAGTCACCTATTACAAGTGTATCAGGTGTGTTGTTTAGCCTTAAGGGCTGTTACTGTTCGGCACACTGGATTTGTGAGCTATGTGTTGCACGTGTTTTGTTTTGGGGTAGCGGTTGCTTGGGTGTCTGCTTTGGAGGTCTCTGCTGCTTAGGCAGATTTTTATTTAGAGCCTCCGAGTATGTTTTTGTGTGTTTGTGTTTGGTTTGCTGTCGTGGTGGGTCTATGTGAGACTGGAATTGTAGTGAGTGTGGTTTCCTTCTCCTCCTGACTGGTTACGCCAGTACTGAGTTGAGAGAGCTTAGCCTCCAGTTTGGCTATATGGCTGCATCTCTCACATGTGTTGGAATTTGTTGGGAGGAGGAGAGGGTTGTCTGTGTACATGAGGCAGTTGTAACATTGCCTCAAGATTCCCAGATTCACCAGCTGGACCGGAGAGGAGATTGACAACTGACCTTTGGACATGCTAGAATAGTATTGGGAATTCCTTTATAATTGAAAAAAAGGGCCAATGGGGAACAAGGTACTCAAGCGGGGTTTGTGAGGGTGTAGTGCTTTTAATTTTTTAGTGCTGACTTATATAATTGCTTTAATGAGCAAGTGCCAGGTAACTTAAATGCAATCTGTTACAGGTAACTTAAATGCAAAAACGACAAACAGTAACTTTCTTTCAAGTGAAACAAGGAAATAAGTACAGTAAGCAATGCAGATATCACTAGAGATCCATAGAAGCGCTGAAAAGCCGCATTTTAGGTGGAATTAGCGTTTCAGGGAAATAACAAGCAAACAAAAACAACAAGCATACAAACAAAGCTAGATTCAGCAGGCCTGGATCTAGTCTATGCTACAGCAAACAAGGTGTACCAATTTCATTAAGAAACAGTTCAAATATGCAGGCATTATAAGCCTTTAACCAGAAATTCCCAGCTCAGAAGGGCAGAGTCCAGCCTCTCCTCCCACAAGAGTGCAGACTACGAACCTTCTTAATGTAAAATAACTGGCCTGAAGCCCAAGTGCTTAAACCAGAACTAATACAGTTTTAGAATAACAGAGACTGAGCCCTCAATCAGCAGTTCCCAACTTAGAAGGATGTAAGCTACCTGTCCTGCCACCACAGTGCAGGCCCCAAACCTTCCTAATGTAAAACAACTGGTCTGAAGCCCAAGTGCTTAATCCAAAAGACTTAGAATGATAGCTACACTTTAATCAAGTTACTACCAAGCAGTAATAAACAAAATTGAATACTTTAAAGAATGCCTGGATTAGTGCTCAAGTTATACAAACAAAGCTAGATTCAGCTGTGTTGCTATGTGGTTGATTATGCTAATATTATATTAAACGTTTGTTCCCAAAGTCTAATGGACTTCATTTTTTGGTTTCTTTTATCCATTACTATTTTGTGAGCTAAAAGAAGTTTTATGGCTATTTGTTAAAAACCCTCCCAAGATATATTCAACGGATCTAACCATTTGAGAGCTATATATAGTTTCATTAGTAGAAAAACTGAGTGTGTTTGCTTGTTTTTTTTGAGATGTTAGGTGGAAGAATGTGTAGTAAGGCAAATTCCCATGTTAATGTTTGATAGCCCATCTTTTGTAACTGTACTTTGAGATAATTCAATAATTTGTACACACATTTGCAACTCCAAAATACATGCAATAGGTCGGCTGTCTGGTCCTTGCAGTGTGGGCAGAGTGATGACCTCAATGTATGGAATGTGTGGAGGATTGCAGGTGAGGTATGCATTGTTGTTATTAATCATTAGCTGCGTGTAAGCTAATTTTTTTTAAGTGGTATGATCTTCAGTGTTAAATTAATTGCTTAGGTAATTTTGTTGGTCATTTATGGAAGGTTTTAGTAGTTAGAAAAAAGAAGCTCCTTCTGGAATTTAATCTCGCTTATCATTTTATATGAATTAGTAACATAGGTGCCGGAAGCTGCTGAAGACTGGGGGAGGCGGAGGGTGAGAGGGGCACTTAGTGATCTGAAAAGGGCAATTTCCTATAACTATTTAGCCACCACAACATAGATTCACTTGGAGGATATTTTAAGCTTAGCCAATTCCATTTTGGTGCTTGAATTAACATTTTCTGATTGGTCTTATATCCCATGGCTGATAATTGTATACTAGCCCTAGTGAGAATAACTGTGACCATACCATAGATAATTTGAGGGTACCCATGTAAGGGATGCAGCATTTATGAACTGCCTCTATCCATTAGTGGCATGAGGGGCAATCCTGGAGTACATTTTCTATTACCCATCCTTAGATCCAAGTTGCATTTGAATATGGACGGATGTGCTTTGTTTTATTTTTATGGATAGTCTATTCTGGAACAGTGGTAGCCTCTGTGATATATCTCCATCTCTCCACAACATTCAGGTTAGATAACTGGACTGAGTATTTCTGATGCCATTTGACTTTCTGATGTTCCGTAAGTCCATTTGTATTAAGTCGGAGGATGCCTTGTATACCAGACATGTCACCTCTAAGCACTCTGTAGGGTACTGAGTATTAATACATCCTTGAGGTGGTCCATGCAAGACATATTATTTAGGACTTGTATCCTTTTAGTAAGGTATCTCTGAAGGTATTCCAATTGTTGCATGGGGCTGGACAGATGCATGCCAAAGTGGGCATCATGCAAAATGATTGACCTAATAAGAGCTATATAAATGGGGACAACATCTCTAGATCTAGTCGTAATCAATTTGTTTATAAGCTGTGCAATATGGAAAGGCTTTGGGCACAAATTGGTCAAACGTTAGGTCACTGTACACACAAGTTCCCAAATGCCAAACAATTTGGTCAGTTCTCAGAAGGCATTGTCATGATTTTGACACCAGTTATTGTTTGGGACAAACCTTCCTGCATGATGGTTAAGTCATTTAGGATTCAGTAACTGCTCTTAGCTTGCAATCATCTCACAGTTAGCCGGCCAAAGCCCTTTGGTATTTCATTTTACTTTTGAGATGTATATGCCAAACAGAAAAAGTCTCAGCACCGAACCCTGGGGGACTCCATTGGTGACTGGTCTGTTCCCTATTTTGATCTCCTGCATCCTGTGAGCAAGTTGGCAATCCAGCTAGTGATGCAAGTGTTTGCGCCTACATTATTCATCTTTTGTACTACACCTGAGTAGGGGATTGTATCAAAAGGCTTGGCCAGGTCAAGGTAATGTGGTGTGAACTGTTTTACCTTCATCCTTGCTTTGGTAACAAGAGCAAAGCTTAGAATTTGCCCATGTTTTTGAGCCTTTCACACTTTCCTCTGGGCTATTTGCAAACAATTTTAGGGCCATGCATACATGTATGCATTCTTTGATTCACCTTCCTGATTGTATTAAATTATTTTCCTTGTATAATACAGCACCAGTTGTTAGAATGCATTTTAAATTTGTAGTTTTGATCAGTCTTCTGGTAAGCAATGAAACAAAATGTATGAACCAATAATGACAAAACTACCCATTTCAGAAAATTTCAACCATAAAAGGCCTCTCAAACTTCTGTCATTACAATCCAACAATATCCGTAAATATGCAAAAAAGTGGTAGTCAGCCCTACAGAACGTGACTGTAAATCACTATATATTATGATCTAAACCTTACACTTTCTGATACTGTAGTTCTTATTAGAAAACATTTTCTCTGTTTCTGTATTTCCTTTGTTCTATTAAAATAAGCTAAATCACACAAAACTATTTGTACAATTATGCTTACTAGGCTGTAGATTTCGCAAAATGTATGCTAAACCATTATGTATGCTTGGCTGTATGATCTGGTCTAATGATTTATTGTATAAACTTGAATGTATGTTACTGATCTTACTGTATATCATCACTTTACTTTGAAACATTTACTCATTGTTAAATATTAAGAAATATATTCCTACTGTCTGACATGGGAAGTAGCTGAAAGTGGGTTTTTGGATCAAGCCAAGAGCCCAGTTCCCAAACTTACATACATACATAAATAAATAAATGGTTGGTAAGGTGGAAATAAATGCAGACTAGACACTTAGGGTATTTTAAAGTTTGTACATGTTTCTGTTTTGAAAAGACCTGTGGAATATTAGTGGTTGATATAATACATAGCAAAAATTCTACAGTTTGGATTTGTCTCACCAATATAAGCAAATCAAAAATAAATAAATAAATCTGGGTAGGAGACACTTAGTGATAAGGTGTATTAAGACTTTATGAACAGCCTGGCCGTAAAACAGCAATTTAATCATTAAAGGATTCCCTTGCACTGCACTGTATTGAGTATTGTTCAACTGCTTTTATTATGCTATGAGCTGAAATTTACTTCTGTTTAACAAATATAAATCCAGTTACTCAAAGGCAGTTATGCATTTTCTGGAATCCTTTTGCTATTTCTGTTTCAAAATGTAGTGTTGTAAATATCAGGTTTGTTTAAGAAACAGCTCGTTGTCAGTACAAACCATGCTCACAGGCGAAGATTTCTGAGATTATGTAATGTTACAAATGTTGTTAGAACTGTAGAGAAACAACCTATAAATATTCACGTGCAGCTTACATTAAGAAACTGGTAGTGGATCACAAAGTACTGAAAATTATCAGAAGACAGCATTAAAATGAGGATTGACTTTCAGCTTCTGCTTAGTCAGTAAGATCAGCGATTTATCCTATCATACTTTCTAATGCTCTTTTGCATCTGCCGAATTTTCAGACAGATCAGCAGGGTTCAATTTGAACAAAAACTCCCAGTTTCAAGATGCATTGACCTAGCCAATTTACATTGGGTAGTGGAAGAGAGGAGGCAGAAAGCATGTTAAGTGATAAGAATTTCACAGCCACTAGAAGAATTTCATAAGGCAATAAACTGCTTTTAACACTGCATCCTTATGATAAATTTATATCGAAGTTGCATCATCAGATCAATTTATGCTGAACCATAAACTTCTCTAGTGACTTCAGAAGTAAAGATACTTGTGAACTTAAAAAGCCTGTATTCGTGTAAAGTATTTCAGGAGATTATGGTGTGCACGGTTCTCAGTAGGAATATGTGATGAAGCCTACTATATACATAGAAGCAGTTTACACATCTGAAGAATAATATAAATGTGAAGGAGGTCAGCTGTGACGAGTACCAGTATATTTAGGATTTATTTCTAGAGAGAAACCTTGTATCTAAACAGTAACCCCCAAAGAACCTGTTAGGATTTAGTTTCTTCAAAATTAATACACTTTTCTTCTATGGAAACTTGCAGTTATGCATATGCACTGATCAAGTTTTGTCAGGCAAAACACGTTCTCACAGCTCTGTTCAATATACACACACACCACCAGCTACTTACTGAGATAAAACTACAATGCAACAACGGGCACAAGCTTGAATGGAGCACCAGCTACTGAGATAAAACTAAAATGGACACCAGCTACTAATAAAACTAAAACGGAGCCTTAAGCTTACCCGTGAGTAAATGCCTTCCTGTGTGTGTTTGAGTCCAGCGTGGGTGCACTTTTGTGTTTAAATTTGACACACATGCATGCTTGCGTCCTCCATTACAGGTCTTTGCAGCTGTAAAAGTGGGGGGGGGGTGCTCCCTCCCCCTCGCCCTATGGTCCGGCGCCTATGATTAGTAATAGTTTTCCTTGTTGAGAGAATAGTTTTCCAAAGCAAATTGCAAGTTTGTGTGTCACTATTGGATATAGTAGTGTTTTGGAGGTAACTGGAACACAGTTCTTTGATGTGTAAGATTTGGAGAGATTTAAGTTATTCCTCATTTCCTGTATTGTGCAATCAAGATATGGGAAGATATCTTGGATTGTTTTGCCTTTTAGATGCGGAAAACATTCTAAGTCTAGCATTTTGTTATTTATTTTTAGATTTGGGTTTTTGTGGAGGGGTTGTAGTATTGTTATGGATTGTACAAGGTTCAAAGATTGAAACAGTTTTTATGTAATGTTGATAGAGTTTTTTAAGTGATCTAAAATGTTGTAAGTTTGTATTTCTTTTTGATTCAGGAATGGGAGTGCTTTAGGATTGATACCTAGTGCTTTAGTACATCTATAATAGATTGTCACCCAAGGAGGAGACCAGAGAAGTGTGTTCTGTGATTAAAAGTGTTTTTGGAAAGTAGATCTGTTTTTCACTGGTCATTCTGTTTTGGTCGTTATAGTAATTTTCAGTTCTACAAGGAGTGGTTACATTATTCTTGGTATTCTGTTGGTGTTAATGATCGAGTAGTAAATTTTAAAATCCAGTAGATTCAACCCTCCTTTGTTCTTGGGCAGTGTTAATTTTGGATAGGAAATTGTTTTTTTTTTTTGGGTTCCCATATAAAGTCTTTCATTATTTTCTAACTTCAATCATCAATGATTTGCTAAAAAATGCAGTTTTACGAGAAACGGACTAAAAATATGAGGCAAAAATCTGGACAGTTGAGAGGTATGTTACAAACGCAAATATTCATTCCTGAGTTGCATTTAATAAAGTAGAGACCTGCTAATACCATGTTAACATGTCTTGTTCAGCAATCAATGCAGCTTTTCTCTGTGTCAGTTTTGGTTGCAGACTGTATTAGTGGATCAAAAGTCTTTATACTTGAAATTGTTGTTGTTGTTGTCTTTCGGCTTTTCCCGGTTAGGGGTCGCCACAGTGGAACTCCGGTCTGCTAATGATTGGCAGTAGATTTTCACGAACGCCGAGGTGCCAGCTCTATGTACAACCTTCAACGAAGGCACGTCCATTTACGCATGTCTTTCGAACGCCCACCCAACCGCGGGGAGGACATGCAGACTCCACACAGAAGGCACTCCCCACACTCCAGCCGAGAATCGAACGGGAGAACCTCTTACTGTGAGGTATAAAAGTCTTTATACTTGAAATATTTTGCAAAAACAAAAATAGTTATTTGTTTTCATTTGTGTACTGGTTATGTACAGGTCTTTGCATTTGTAATTTTAAGCAGTTAATCTCATTGTTTAATAAGTAAAAGATTGTTGACAAAAAATAAAACAGGTCTTTTAATGTGTATGTATGTTTACAGCATGTGTACGCTGCATGCATCTCAGCGTAGGTGAGCTTTCTCTGAGTACTCTCGTTTCCTTGTGCCTGTCCAAAACATGCGGATTTTACTGGAAACTGAAACTGCTCATATATTGCTTTTACCTTTAGTCTTTTGGCCTAAATTGTAGCTGAAAAGGGTCTGCAAAAAATTATTTTGCTTGGTAAACAAGTAAAAGTTTGATATCTGTCCCCTTTGTTAAAGCTTGGTACCAATTTCATGTTTTCTTTCTTTCTACCTTAATGTATACCTGTGAAATATTGTATCTTTCTTATACTTGTTGCCATATCTCTCAATTCCTTTGCTCAATAATTGGATAAAACCAAAAATAATGGCGGGACAATTTTTACATATTTTATTTTATTTATTTTTATTTATTTTACATTTCTTTTCTGAGAAAGTCTGACTGGACACGGGCCCTTTTTCAGAGGAGGACCGGGGAGAAAAGCTCCTCATTTACTTAAATCCTAGAGCAGTACATAATAAAAAATCCAAGTAACAAATTAATACAAAGGAATAAACCAGAAATAGAACAATAGCAGGTAGTACAAATAGTGAATGAGAAGACAGTGCTATACAGTGGGAGTGAAGACTATACTTACATGAAGAGGTAGTAGTATATATGCAACCAGTATGTCTTGAAGAGCAGAGATGTCTAGAGGTGTGGTATGGTTGTAAGAAGTTATGAAGAGCTGGAGTTTTATGTGGGTAATGGAGGATTTTGTGAGTGAAGGTAAGTTGATTAAAGTGCATTCATTGTGGAAGTTCAAGCCAGTTTAGTTGTGTAAGTGACTTGCAGTGATGGGATCTATATGAAGCATCAGTTGCAAATCTGGCTATCTTATTGCAGTAAGATTCATGTTTGGCAAGGTCTGTTTTATGGAGGTTGATTAGTACTGAGGAAGCATATAAGAGAGTAGAAAGGTGGTGGGTTTGGGCAATAGTGGATTTTGTATTATTGGTAAGAAATCTATTATTCCTATACAGGAGACCGAGTTTCTTATGGACATTTTTAATGGTTTGGGCAATATGTATATTGAATTTCAGATTGTTGTCAATTTCTACACCTAGCAGTTTTGTGTGGGTTGAGGGAATAATGATGGTATTGTTTTTAGATATGATCCTAAAAGGTGGGGAGGGGGGTATTATCTGTGGAAGAAGGGGGGTTTGCATGGATGAAAGATGAGAAGCTTTGTTTTGTTTGGGTTAAGCATGAGGTGGGAGTTTGTGGGCTAATTTTCATCCAGTAGGAAGGATTACTGGGTGTATTTGTGGAGCATTTGAAGAGAGGAGGCTGAGCATATTAGGGTTGAATTATCAGCATATTGTATTATGGCGGCGTGAGGTATGGAGTTGATTGCTAAAGACAGAGAAAAGTAGGGGCCCCAGGATGGAACCTTGGGGAACTCCTATGCCAACTGAAAGGAGGGGAGATAGTTGTTGCTGCCAGAGGGTGGCTTGTTGACGTCCTTTAATGTAATTTTGGAACCAGGAGATGGAAGAGGCAGAGAGGTTTAGGGAGGAGAGGATGTTGATTAGTTTTGGGTGGTTAACCATATCGAAGGCCTTGGACAGGTCTAGGAAAATAGCAGATACGTGTATAATCTGTTATTTCAATGTTGGTTAACTGTGTTGGTAAAGGACATCAGGGCTGTTGTAGTGCTGTGAGAGGGGCGGAAGCCGTGTTGCATATCTGTAAGCAGTTTTACTCTTTGAAGTTATTCCGTGAGTTGGGTGTGGATGACTCTTTCCAAAATTTTAGACAGGGAGGATAGGATGGCAATTTTAAGCAGTTACTAATTACTCAGTCACTTTAAAAAAAGTTAATAGACCAAAAGGATTTTGTATGAATGTGAATTTTTTTTGTTTTGTTTTTTGTTTTTACATGGCAAAAATATAAGGCAAAATCCCATCTAGCCTTCTGTTTTATGTAACTAAGTTTTTTTTTTTTATTTTATTTGTTAACCAGGTCTCCATGCTAAATACAACTTATATTTATATGGATTTACAGATATATGTGGACATTTCAGCAGATGTAAAAAATTGAGTTCTTGCAGAAACACCAAAATTAGCACAAGCACCAAACCAAGAAAACACTTGGCCACAGGATAAGGATCCACAAACGATCTCCACTCAGTTAATAAAACACTGGTTTAATAAGGCTTTGCCTCCAAAACGTAGAACACAATGTGAACACAGTAAAGTTAAGTGCTTTCACCCAGTCCAAATACCAGGCTTCCTCAGAACCCATAACTTTGTGTTCAATCACCTTAAATAGCATAATTACAACATGTGACAGCTCTTTCCCGCCAAAGAATTAAATACATACAACCCTATTTTTTAAAAAATTATACAAGCAAAAACTTATACATTTGTTGTTAAAAACAATAAAAGTCAATGAAATGAATACTAAGCTGTTCATAATCACAACTGTGCGAATAAAATGCATGTGGGTGTATAAATATTCTATGTATAATGTACACCAAGAAACAATCAAAGTGATTAAAACTCATAATCTGGCAGCTCTTAATTTTAGGACACTGTCAATATTAATGTTGTCATTGAGCCCGGGGGCTTTTCCAGCATCCAATATAAGTTTCCAAAGCAACTCCCTATACTCCAATCTGGATTCCCAGCTACCACCCCGGGGGTCCATACATACCTGTTCCAATACAAAAAACTTTATATCCATATTTTTGCAAATTTGAGAATGCTTGTAAAAGGCATTTGTCTCCTTCCCTCTACTAACCTCATACATATGTTCGTAAATCCTCCTGTTCAAATGCCTTTCTGTTTTCCCTACATAAAAACTTGAGCACTGCGTACACATGCCCAAGTACTCTACTCCCTTAGTCCTACAATTGAAGTACTGGTAAGCTTGAATGTTGAATCTCCTAGACGAAACATATAAGGAACCCTGGTTGAGCGTATAACAACATTGATGACAGGCCCCATACCTATAAGTGCCTTTCTTCATCCTACCCTGTCCACTTTGCACTCCTAACCCTCTCTCCATACGTTCCTTGAGATTCATATCTCTCTTCCTAATGAAATGGGGCTGGACAGGTAAAAGATCAGAAATTTCTTCATTCACCTTTAACACCGGCCAGTATTTTGTAATGATCCTTTCCACTTCAGGCGAAGTCATCGAAAAAGTGTGTACTTTAGGTAGTGTGTGCACCTTACTTTTTAGAAACCTTGAAAGAACATTTATCCAACTCACACCCTTCAATACGTAGTAGTTGGAAAAATGTTTTATCTCTGTTCTCAATAACTTCCTTAGCTATATTCTCAATAAGTTTTTCAGGATAACCCCTCTCTGAAATAAGTGTGGTAATGAAATCCACTTCTTTCAAGAACTGTTCCCTTAAACTTGTCATTCCTGAAGCCCTAATCATCTGACCTTTCACTATTCCCCATTTTTGATAAAAAGGATGTCCGCTGTCAAAATGCAAATATGTATTGGAAAATGTCTTTTTCCTAAAAATTTTTGACTGAAAACAATCTTTCTCATAATCTTTATACAGTGTGACATCCAAATAATCTAAGCTATCTTCCCTCATGTTCATAGTGAAAGTCAGAAAATCCGTGGATTCGTTAATGTGACTAAAACATTCTTCTAATTTTTCTTTTGACCCTTTCCATAGCAAACAAATATCATCCAAAAATCTGGTGTATTTGATAATGTAATTTGTCCATTCAGTCTGTAGTATGAATTTTCATTCCCAAAAGTATAATACACAATTAGCGTATAATGGGGCACAAGGTGCCCCCACAGCTACTCCCTTCTTTTGATGGGAATATTCTCCATTGAAGTATGCAAAATTGTTCCTAAGAACAGTTTCAGTAAATTCAATTATTAAATTTATGGTGTTATTGTCCAAGCCAGATTCATTAATGAGTATTTCGGAAAACCATTCTAGACCCTTCTCATGAGGCATACTAGGGAACAATTCAACAACATCTATACTAACCATATATATATCCCTGTTGTATAATTCTTTCCTTATTCCCTTCAAAAACTCCCATGAGTCCTTACAAATATGTGGTATTGAAGCAATAAAATTTTTTACCTTCAGGTCCACAAAAATAGCCAAAGGCTCAGTAATTCCACCTGCACCTGCTACTATGGGTCTAAATTTAATGTTTTTAACCCCTTTATGTGTCTTGGGAATGCCAAAAATTGTTGGTAATTTTGGTTTGTCCACATATAAAAAATTATATAACTTTTCATTCATACTCCCTTGCATTAAATGATCTAACAAGTAGTATTTAATTTTGGCATAAGCTATATTAATTTCATTTCAAGAAACCAATTCATACTGTTCAGTGTCTTGTAAAATATTATGCATATACATATCATAGTCGACAGTGTACATTAAAACCACACCTCCCCCCTTGTCTGGTTTCATTACCCTACACTTCCGTTCATTTAAATACATTAAAGTATTCCTATCCATTTCAGAAAAGTTGCTACTTTTACCTTCCTTGTAATTTAATTGCCTAATTTCTTTCTCAACAAGTTCTTCAAATATTTTCAAAAATGGATGAATGAGGGGGTTAAAAGTATTCATCCTAGATAAGTCACGTTGGGGTTGTTCCTGACCTTTGAAAATTATATTCAAATATAATTGTCTAGTAAAAAGTTTTAAGTCAATGATTGTGTTGATCAATATCCCTGGGTGTGAGGGAAGAAAATGAAACCCTTTCGTAAAAAGGTTAAAATATTCATCAGAAATATTAATGTCCGTGAAATTAACGATAATAAAATTCCCTTTTTTACACACCCTATTCTATTGCTCATAACCATCTCTTAATTCATTAACAAAATGTTCTTCAACCATCGGGTGGACCAAAACATTTAACTCCGACCATAATTCCAACCCCTCCCTCTGAACCCCCCCCCCCCCCGATACTGAAAATCCTGAACTAAATATTTCCTTTCCTTTTCTGCTGATCTTTCACTTCTCCTCAGAGTAGAGGGTCCCCCAGTAGAATCGTTTGAATGCTCATTTTTAGAATAGCCATCATCCATTCTATTAGTAAACACATTGTCCTTATTGATAGAAGGATGATGCATTTTAGTCAATGGATAAGCCCTTCCTTCCCTGTATTCTAACAAATCTCTCTCCAATTTTCTTAACTTCCTTTCAATAATTTTCTCACAATGATTATCTACCTCTCTAAATATATTCTCATATTTGCTTTTCTCTCTACCAATTAACTTATCGTTTAATATTTTCTGGTGTACGGAATTTAATTCTTTCAACAGAACCTCACTCTGGGCTTCATAATCCCGTATCATTAAATTCATTACCTCAGTGCCAGTTCTCTTAAAAACTTCACACAGTTGTTGATATAAATTACTGTCCGGTTTCACATTGTTTGGAAATTTAAATATCCAGAGTCCCTTTGGGACCCTGTTAACCTGTACACATTCTCTTAAATAATCAATTTCAACTGGTTAATTTTAAAAGAATGCAATTTGTCACTAAACCCAGTAAAATAGTCATCAAAATTGCTCGTATTACGAGAAAATGTACCTTCCTTAAAATTAAACCTTTTAGTAGTCCAGGTCTCAAAATTGAAATTGCTTGTATTGTTCAAAAAATCAACCCCTCCGTAATCCATTAATACTTTGTTGTTATTAGCGTTCGCTCTCGCTGAATTAACACTTGGTTCATGAATGTTAGCACCACAAGAAAGAAGTTCACCCTCTGTAACTGTCCGTGGGAGCGTCGTCGCACGTCCGTTGCGTGTGTTCAGAGCGTGGGGAAGTTGCTGTTGGTTTCCCGGAAGACTAGAAGCCGTTTCAGGCACCCTGTCTCGCAAACTGTCCATCAGATGAGTTAACAGTACCATAACCTGATTGAATTCACTTCTAGTTACTGGAGAATTGTCAACAACCTCGTTGTTGTCTCTAAGAATAGTAGGAGTATCAATAAATTTCAGGATCCAATCCCTCGGCCATCGCAACAACAAGAACACCAAAATTAGCACAAGCACCAAACCAAGAAAACACTTGGCCACAGGATAAGGATCCACAAATGATCTCCACTCAGTTAATAAAACACTGGTTTAATAAGGCTTCGCCTCCAAAACATAGAACACAATGTGAACACAGTAAAGTTAAGCGCTTTCACCCAGTCCAAATACCAGGCTTCCTCAGAACCCATAACTTTGTGTTCAATCACCTTAAATAGCATAATTACAACATGTGACAGCTCTTCCCCACCAAAGAATTAAATACATACAACCCTATTTTTTAAAAATAATACAAGCAAAAACTTACACATTTGTTGTTAAAAACAATAAAATTCAATGAAATGAATACTAAGCTGTTCATAATCACAACTGTGCGAATAAAATGCATGTGGGTGTATAAATATTCTATGTATAATGTACACCAAGAAACAATCAAAGTGATTAAAACTCATAATCTGGCAGCTCTTAATTTAGGACACTGCCAATGTTAATGTTGTCATTGAGCCCCGGGGCTTTTCCAGCATCCAATCTAAGTTGCCAAAGCAACTCCCTATACCCCAATCTGGATTCCCAGCTCCCACCACGGGGGTCCATACATACCTGTTCCAATACAAAAAAACTTTATATCCATATTTTTGCAAATTTAAGAATGTTTCTAAAAGGCATTTGTCTCCTTCCCTCTACTAACCTCATACATATGTTTGTAAATCCTCCTGTAGAAATGCCTTTCTGTTTTCCATATATAAAAACTTGAGCACTGCGTGCACATGCCCAAGTACACTACCCCCTTAGTCCTACAATTGAAGTATTGGGAAGCTTGAATGTTGAATCTCCTAGACGGAACATATAAGGAACCCTGGTTGAGCATATAACAACATTGATGACAGGCCCCACACCTATAAGTGCCTTTCTTCGTCCTACCCTGTCCACTTTGCACTCCTAACCCTCTGTCCATACGTTCCTTGAGATTCATATCTCTCTTCCTAATGAAATGGGGCTGGACAGGTAAAAGATCAGAAATTTCTTCATTCACATTTATGCAGCGGCCACTTGGGGCAAATCACCATACCTCTATCACTCAATACAAGTTGGATTTGGTCTCCAGGAGAAGAGCCTCCTTTGGTTTAATTGTTCTATGTAATATTCTTCCGAGTCCACCCAGGTTGAAGGCAGCTGGGGACTCTGTCCCATATGTAAGGACAAAATGAAAAATTGACAATATCAGATAAAGAAGTTATGTACTTGCCGTAAAATTCCATCTGTATTGTCGATTTTTCATTTCTTCTCGCAACCCCTCCCTCCAAGCCCCCAACCTTTGGTTTCTGGTAGAACGGGAAGCATAGTTTATGACACTTTTTATCTCCTCCATACTCCAGAAATGGTCTCCTTGCAATCCTCTCATATAAAAATGTCTATATATTTCTTCTTCTAGGAATAATCCTAGTAAATGAGATCTGAGGTAATAGGGAGAGGTTCATTGTGGGTAAGGGGAGGTGTGCGAGAGGTTTTTGGTTGCCATGAGCTTAGTAACGCCCAAGTTGGATCCAAACCCATATGTGAGGAGAAATGAAAAATTGACAGTACAGATGGAATGTTGTGGTAAATATGTAACTTCTTTGTATTATGCACCACATACTGTGGTGGTCACATTTTCTTAGGAACTTAATGTGAAAATGAAGCCAATCAAAGCAAAATATTGAGCATAGCACATGGAATCCAGGAAATATTGAAATCTAGAAAATTAAGCTTCACAGTATTGCTTTTATGACATGGTAAACTACAACTGCAGCAGTTTCTTTTCAAGTAATGACTTTTTCTGTGATTATCCTGGTTGGGGCAAAACATGCTGTGTGCTTACCAGTACTAAGGCTGTACTCTTCAGATTTGTTCTTATGCTCACCTTGAGATCATGCTACTGTAGAGGTAGGGAGAATACTTGATTTTCCTGCAGAATTAAGTAGTCCCTTTAGCCTGAGTTGGTGAAGCTTGAAGTTAACATATTTCAATTGAGGGGTTGTGGAGAATGCAGGGGACAAAACCAACTACATAGTTACTTAATGTTGTGTTATGTTGTGGAAATGCACTAACATCCTCACTTTCTTCCCATTTGTTTACATTGGCTAAGTTGCATGTGTTGCATTTTCCTGTATGTCACAAGGCGTGCTAAATATCAAAATACTTTTACTGTAATAGAATAAATTGCAAATTTACCAAGTTAGCAAATTTTGTTTAACAGCATTATAAACTGTGATTTCTGTTTTGAATTCAGTATTGCTGTATAATAGTGTCATACCTCTCGACTGTCAAGAGTTTTGCAAAACATCCAAATTATTGCCTTATATTTTTGGTATGTGCTTCATAAAATGAGTTTTAGGGCAAATCACTTCAAACTTCATACCTTTGAGAAAATGCATGCAAACACAAATCATGTTCTAGAAACTTTCTAAGTTTATAAGAGCAATTTTTAAAATCTGTCCCTGTTTTTGGACCATTGTCCCCCCATTATTTTATGCTTTGCCCAGATTTCTTGTGTTAAGAGGTTGAGAGGTATGCAAGTCTCTAGCTCTTAACTATATGTTAGCATGTTTAACCTACCTGGTAACATCAATTCTGTTCTTATTTATTTATTGGCATTTGTTTACCGGGAAGGTTCAACTGGGCCATTAAGAGCCGATTTTCAGTGGAGCCCCTGGGAAAAAAACTACAACAAAAAAAATAAATAAATAAAACAATTTTATAGTAGTAAAGTGAAAAAATACACAAAATATGGCACTATGCAGACAACAATGCCAAAGCAAACAGTGATGCATTCTTATGTTTAAATAAAAGAGAAAAGGAAATAGTATGCAAGAATTTACGTAGTAATTGTAGTTGAGTTCTTTTTACTGTATTATATTTTCTGCTAACAAACACAGCTTAAATTAATTTTCAAGGTAGTGTTTACTCTGTTGACCTACTTGCATGATTATCATTTTAAAGTTTGCATTTTGCTTTAAAGATGTTCAAATATATGTTCATAGCTTTCAACCTCCCATCTTCAAAATGTGAAACACTGCCTCTTACAATGTGGAACAGATGGGCAAAATGTTGAACACTTATTAACTTAATTTAGGACGGTCACAACATGGTTAACATGAGCTACTTTGTACTTGTGAACATTTTGACAAATTGATATGTTTCAGTGTTTAGAATGAATATTGGTTTAAAAAAAATCTTTATGAATGTATAACAGACCCATATAATGTAAAAATGAGGAACATTCCTCCTAATTGATGTACAGTTGAGAGATATGCAAATGTTCCTTTTTCCCCTGTAGATAACCACACTTTTTTAAAATTCGCAATCTTCTTTTCAGCTACCTTTTGAGTACCCTTTTCAGGCTTGAGCATGCAGTGTGGGTGGCACTACTAACAGCTTTAGGCATGTTTTATAAGGCAACGTGCAATGCTGGTTCCTTTGCACCCCTAAGGCAAAGTAGTTATCTCAAAGGTTATTGTTACTTTGTTGGAAAAAAGATAGGCCTCTGTGTGGCAAACCAAAATCTTAACATTGACTTCAGCAATTGGCTAAGTTTCTGGTGTGAACACAAACGACCAACTGAAGCCAAGAAACCAAAACATGTGGTCCACAGCAGAAAGAAGGTAAATGAAAATCCAGTAGGTGAAATTCAACGAACAAATTTATTGGATAAAAAACACAGTAACAAATCCCTCAAGCGCTTTCGCTCAGTGCAATACTGAGCTTTATCAAGATGAACACCATGTAACAACTGCTCCTATTTAAATACTAAAAAAAAAAAAAAAAAAATCATGTGATCAATTAAGTTAAAAAACTAATTGATAAAATATCACCTGCAAGTGCTTGGTATTAAAAGGGCTATATGTAAAACCAGTTAAATAGCCTTGTCATAATATTTCTCATATACATAAAGGCTCGAAACATAAACTTCTTGCTAAACATTGTTCAACAACAATAAAACATTAAATGAATCATATTGCGATCAAGATAATAAATGCTAATGAATACTAAATAAGTATGAATAAAAAATAAATAAGTAAAAAATAATGAATAAATATAAAAAATCAAAATAATAAAAAATGTATGCATCAATTCTTTGGGAGTGTATTAAGTATGTGAATATACCAATTTTATGTTGTATTATTATAATTTGGCTCTTCTTAATTTCAAAACACTGCTCAAGTTCATGTTGTCATTAAGCCCTGGCCATTTTGCAGCGTCCAACCTTAGTTGCCATATAAGCTCTTTATGTTCCAGTTTACTTTCCCAATCACCCCCTCTACCATCCGGTGTAAGCTGCTCTAAAACAATAAACCTAAGCTCCATGTTGGGACAGGACAATGAATGCTTATAAAAAGCATTAGATTCCTTCTTCTTTGTGATGTCATATAAATGTTCATAAATTCTTCTTTTTAATTTCCTTTCTGTTTTCCCTACATAGAAGCTTTGGCATTTTAAACAAAAACCTAAATAAACAACATATTTCATGTTGCAATTAAAATACCCATTTGCCCGACATACATTTCCTTGATGGAATATGTAAAGTGTCACCATTGAAAATGTTTGGGCACTGTTTACACATTCCACACTTAAAGTTCCTTTCTTGCATCTAATGTTAACAGTTTCTGTTGTATGCTTTCTTTCAAACAATTCTTTCAAATTAGTGCCCCTTTGCCTAACAAATTTGGGTTTCTTTGAAACCATCTCTGTTAATCCTTCATGTAATGAAAGTACGGACCAAAACCTTAGTACTGCTTCCTCTATTAACCTAGAATTACTGGAAAAAGTGTGTGTGTGTATACATTTTGCTCAAACTTTTGGGGGTTGGTATTCAGCTCATACACTAACGTGGTGGTAGACCCTAATAAAGGTGGATATCTATCTTCCCTATGCGTACATACTTCTAAGGCCAGAGTGTTGACCAATGTGACAGGATAACCTCTTTCGTAAAACCTCTCTTTCAAGAAGTTCACCTCTTCTAAAGGAATTTTCACGAACACCGAGGTGCCAGCTCGACGTCCAACCTTCAACGAAGGCACGCCCATTTACACATGTCTTTCGCCACCCAACCGCAGGGAGGGCATGCAGACTCCACACAGAAGGCACTCCCCGCACTCCAGCTGAGAATCGAACGGGAGAACCTCTTGCTGTGAGGCAACAATGCTACTGCTGCACCACTGCGGCAACACCAAATTACCACAGTAACAGCTGTAAATAAATGCAATCTGAGAGTCATGCTGCTCAATGCTAGAAGTCTAAATCTCAAGTTGCACTTGCTCGAAGCACTCCTCAAAATGGAGAACATCAACATTTGTGCTGGAAAAGAGACCTGGTTTAAAGTGGCAGAAAGCACCCCTGCACTACCAGGCTATAACTCTTTCCACACCTTTCGGCCCCGAAACATGGACCAAAGCTCCAAAGGCCGTGGTGTCTCCATATTCATAAAGGATATGCACACCTGCAGACTAGTAGCCCAGCATAATGCATCTGAGATAATTCAAGTATAACTAACATTGGGTAAGACTGCAATCCAGGTCATAGCATGCTATAGGTCCCCAACCATGTCCGTAGACTCTCACTGCATGTTCCTAAGCACCCTAGAATCTATCAAGGTCCAACCCAACACTCTTATACTAAGAGACTTCAACTACCCCTCCATCAACTGAGAAAACTACTCAAGCACCAATGCACTGGCTTAATACTTCCTGGAATTCTTCAATTCCAATGCCCTGGACCAGCTCATTCTTACCCCCACTCGAGGAAGCAACATCATTGACCTGGTTATTACTAACATGGGCAACTGTTGCTCTACACCAATAGTCAATTTTTCCCTGGTTAGATCAGACCACAAACTAATCACCATGGAAATCCACATCTCACCCCTACCCCCCACAATGGTATCCACCCATGAAAAACTTCTCCAAAGCTGACTTTAGACTCCTAAAATCAGAGGTGGCCAACTTCACAGCACCCATGCCAATGGAAAATAGATGCATGACTGCCGAATCATACACAGTGCACTGTACAAACAGATACATAAATGCATGGAACTAGCCATACCCAACAGAATCAAGACACTCTCCTCCAAAAAAGGGAAGCCAGTCTGGTGGTCCCCTGCCATTAATAAACTCTACAACAGAAGGAAGAAACTGTTGCAGAAAAAGGTGAAGTTCCAAGATGGGAAAAATTCCCTTATTAGCCTCAACAAAAACTTGAGATCCCTCATCAAAACCTTCAAAGCCAGCTATGAAGGCAGAATTGCAGCAGACACTAAAAACAACCACATTGCCTTCTTTAGTTATATCAAGAATCTCCATGACAATACCCAGATTTACTCTGAGTTACTGCACAATGGTACCACCTATACTGAGCCCACAGATATTGCCAACATATGGGCTGAAAGATTCAGTGCCAACTTTACCGCTCTCTTCCCCACTAAAGGACCAATCTCAATACTGGAAGAATGCCAGGCACCCTGCATTATTGCAGCACAGGTTAAAGCTGCATTGTCTATGGCCAAGTATACAGCTTCCATGGGACCTCACAATATCCCTGTGTGTTCTACAAGAATTACAAAGTGAACTGGCAACACATCTGTGTGCTCTGTTCACTCATAGCCTCACCTCAGGCTTTGTCTCTACCGAATGGCACACTGCTACAGTCATCCCTCTCCATAAAGGATGAGCAACTACAGACCCTGGAAATTATCGTCCCATTAGCCTGACGAGACTGATAATGTAAGGCTATGGAGTGCACCGTCATGGACCTAATTAACAAGGATATAGGGAATCTCCAAACTCTAGATCCCACACAATTTGGTTTTGTGAAAGGTAGATCATGCCTGCTCAACCTGGTTGACTTCTTTGAGTCAGTCACCAGAGTGGTGGATGAAGGTAAGGCAGTCCATGCAGCCTACCTTGATCTGGCCAAGGTCTTTGATACCATTCCTCACTCAGGAATTATTGATAAACGCACCAAACTAGGCATCAACCCCTATATCGTTAGGTGGGTTGCAAATTGGCTCACAGATATTACCCACAGTGTGAAAGTAGTGGACTCCAAGTAAGACTGCTGACCAGTCATGAGTAGAGTCCCACAGGGGAATGGTCCTGTGTCCTCTCCTGTTTGGCATCTACTTTTCAGAAGTCCATGCCAACATGGAGGGACTCTGGCTGACCAAATTCGCAGACGACTGCAAGCTGGGAGCCATTATTAACTCCCCAAGTGATGCAGACATCCCACAGAAATTCCTCACAGAGACCAATGACTGGTGTTGAAACCATGGCCTTAAGCTTAATTCCCAAAAAATGCGTCATAATCCCCTTTGGGAAAAACTCAGTTCTCACTAATTACAGCATCGATGGGAGCCCACTGAATACTCAAGGCATTATAAGAGATCGGGGACACAGGTTGACAGCAACCTCTCCTTTGACCACCTCATTGTCACTCTGTTCAGAAAGTCCTATGTGGCACATCTCATTACCAAGGGTTTTGCATCCATAAAGAAAGAGGTCATCATTTCTCTCTACTTTTCCCTCATTAGACTAATCATAGAGTATAATGCCCCATTTGGCATGTACCTCACTAGACATCTGCAACGGCTGGAGAGGCCACAAAAGTACCCCACAAAGAGGATCGTCGGCCTTAAACACATGTCCTACATGGACAGACTCAAAAAACTCCAGCTATTCTTTGTCTCATATCATCTACTAAGAGGCGATCTCTGCTTGACTTACACAGCCATATCTGACGCAGCTCTGTTAGAAATGCTACATCTAAAGAAATCCCAGTCCTTCCGCACCACACGCTACAGAGACCACAACCTCATTACCACAATCAACAGAACATGCTGGATGCTGGAAGGTATGTACCTCACAAGACATCTACAACAGCTGGAAAGGCCACAGAAATACCCCACAAAGAGGATTACCGGCCTCAAAGAGATGCCCTATGCAGACAGTCTCAAAAAACTGCAGCTTTACTCCGTTGCATATCACCTACTCAGAGGCAATCTCTGCTTAACACACAAAGCTATGTCAAACCTAGAGCTTTTAGACATGCCCCACTTAAAGAAATCCCAATCCCTACGAGCTACACACTCTAGGGACCTAAACCTCGTCACCACAATAAACAGAACATGCTGGAGGGATAGATTCCTGTCCCAGAGACTTCCCATACTCTGGAACAAACTACCTATCTATATCAAACAAAGCTCCTCATTAGCACTGTTCAAGAAAAATCTTGATGATTGGATGGGAGATAGGAAATTCACCCCGGGGATCACTTCTGTGGCTCTGCTCGACAGTGGCACAGGAAAATAATTTTCTTGGGTGGTGAAAGCCAGGGTACCTTTGGCTAGGCTTATATAGGCCCTAGGGCCAATAGCCTAGTACCTACCTATGAAGGACGGGTTCATAACCCAGAGACTGCCCATGCTCGACAGTGGCACAGGAAAATAATTTTCTTGGGTGGTGAAAGCCAGGGTACCTTTGTCTAGGCTTATATAGGTCCTAGGGCCAATAGCCTAGTACCTACCTATGAAGGACGGGTTCATAACCCAGAGACTGCCCATGCTCTGGAATAGACTTCCCATACATGTTAAGCAGCGCATGTCAAAAGAAATCTTGGTGAGTGGATGGGAAATAGAAAGTTCACCCTAGGGATCACTAGTGGCTGTACTTACTAGAGGTACTGGGAACTAACGATGGGCGGCACAATGCCAGGGCACTTATATGAGCTAGGCTATTAGCCTACTACACACCTATGAACCTATGAGCAAGAAATTGAAGAAATTGACCCTTTCTCTAGAACCTGCAGTAGCTGAAGAAAGTATTCTCATTCTTTTTAATTGTTTGACACATTCTGGTTCCTCAACAACAGTAAATCTCACTGTTCTTCCATCCTAAGGATTCTTTATTTTCTTGCTGCTGTCGGCTCTCTGGTTTGCTGCCTTGTAATGACTGCTGTTTAGAGTTTAGTGATTTTGCACACATGTATGGATCATCTTTTGGAATTGACTACATTAGGTTGTAACTTCTGTGTTTACTCTTGGTATGAAACACCAATCCTGGATAGTTTCTTCAAGCAGTTCAGTCCTCCTGTGAAAGCCAGTGCAGACCTCACTGTCATCTATCCAGACACTAGCTGGTGAGTGTCACTCATATAAACATCACTGGCAGGTGCTACCTTAACTTTGGTACTCAGTATAATCTCCCATCTGTGCTTTTGTTCATGAGGTAGTACATCAGTGTGTTCTTACTACTTTTTACATTTAATAAGATTATATACTTTCAGATCTTTTAATAAATTTATATCCGATCTTTTGAAGCCACGGTGGTGCAGCGGTTAGCATTGTCACCTCACAGCAAGAGGTTCTCCCATTCGATTCTCGGCTGGAGTGCCTTCTGTGTGGAGTCTGCATGTCCTCCCCGCGGTCAAGTAATGTTAAAGACATGCAGGTAGGTGCAAGCATTAATGGGTGTGCCTTCTTTGAAGGTTGGGTGTCGGTCTGGCAACTTGGCACCGGAAAAATCCACTGCCAATCATTAGCCGTCCGGACTTCTGCTGTGGCGACCTGGTTACCAGGAAAAGCCAAAAGACATTACTATATACTTCAGATCTTTTCCTTATTTACCCTAGACTTCATTTGTAGTTGGGCTAATTTTATTTATTTATTTATTTTTTTCACAAACTGAGCTTATAGGTTCATAGGAGGTCACTAGGCTATTGGTCTTAGGATTTTTATAAGCCTAGCCATGTTATACCCTTGTTCCCTTATTAACCAAGTTGTATGGTCTATCTTTGCAGTGCAAGTCTATGATCTGCACCAATTGCCATTATCCAAGAGGGACTTAGATGATACTTCTGGGGTAAATTTACGGTCTCCCATCCAGTTGTGTAAGTTACGCTTAAATAGGGTCATTGAGCAGCTCTGTTTTACGTGAATTGGGAGTTTGTTCCAGAGGAGTGGCAATCTCTGGGGAGATGTATGTCTCCAGCATGTCCTGTTAATGTCGCAGGCTAGGTTAAGATCCCTAGAGCGAGTGCATCTTGTCTCATTTGACTTGTGGATGTGCATTTCCATTAAGGCAGTGTCTGAGACTGCTCTGTACACCAGGTATAAGTCACCTCTCAGCAGTCTGTAAAATAGAGTACAGTAATTGGGCCTTCAGTCTGTCCATGTAGGTTGTAGATCAGTGTGTGTATATGTATCTTTAAAAAGCTATCCAAGGGTTTGCACAAGTGTATAAATACTGAGTACATGCAAGCCTGCCTGCCATTTTGTAGTATGCTGTTGAGATGTAAGCATGTTTGTATGTATGGTCTGTCTGTTAACCAGTTTGTTTATATTTTATGATGCTGCTCTCCATCCTGATGTGTTTCTATTTATTAAAAGAGCTAACCGAAATTCCCCACCTGCTTGTCTTCTATGATAGAGAGGGACGACTGACATGGTGTCAGAAGTGGCATGTCTAAAAGGACATTATGTTAAAAGAAGAATGGCCAAAATGATTTGTTGCCAGAAAGAGTTCCAGTTTCTTTCACTTAAGTCTGAGAGGCACCCAGTTGGCGTTGGAGAAATATATAGGAGTGAATCGTCCCTACTGCATGCATAATTCACAAAACAGGTCAGAAATGGATTTCAGATATTAAAACTTGCTCAAAACTATTTATTCGCAAAATATGAAACGAGGCATACAGAATGCTCTAAATGATATTTGAATAAACCGATATGTCCAATATTGATAAGTATTCGAATTACTACAGAAAATTTTTGAAATAAAGTCCGAATTGCATAAAACTAATAAAATAAGAGGAAACTGCATTTTCTCTAAGCATGTATTTTTCATATTAAAGATATCCGAGTTATCAGAAGTGTAAAGTTTTAGCATGTTTGTGCAGTATTACAGTAAAGTTATTTTGCAAAATACAGCCATTAACAGAGCATGTTGCGCAAAGTACAGTGTATTGAAGAGTTTATTGTGCATTTGAATGTTATAAGCTCACAGAACAGTTTGTTCATAAGTAATTACAGGGGCCATATTTTCAGTGTGTTTGTGCATACTTTGTGGGCATTGTAGACGGATTTTGAAAACCCAGTGCACTTGTGTTTGACAATAATATTGCAGAGAACTGGAGAGTGTTTGAGCAAGAGTACGACATTTTCATACAGGCTGCATTTTCTGATAAAGATGACTGTACACAAGCATTTATTCTACTTAACTTAGCTGGGTCTGAAGCCATTGAAAGGGAGTGTTCATTTGTGTATGCACCTGCTATCTATACAGGAAAGGGGGAAAACAGTCATATTGTTCTACAGACTGAGTCAAGGGAGGACCCTGAGTGCATAAAAGGTAAAATGAGAAATGTGTAACCCCCAGACAAATGTTACAGTGGAAAGGCACTTATTTTAACCTGGTGAAAGTTTTGCAGCATATATAACTGATTTGAGAAATAAGGCTAAAACGTGCAGATTTGGTGATTTAAGGGATGAGCTGATAAGACAAATTTGTGTGTGGTATTAAGGATGATGGTGTGAGAAAGATTTTGCTTTGTGACAGTGATTTAAGTTTGAATAAGGCCATTGAGATTTATCAGATATACAAGCTCACAGAAAAGCAAACAAATATGCTTTCAAACGAGAACAGCTCTACAAGGCACAGTGACAAAGCTGATGTTGATAGTATGCAGCATGTGGTTAAAAGAAACTGGCCCAAGCTCATGGCAGCAAATGTAGCCCCTGCAGCAATCACTGGTAAACCCCAAAACTTTACAGCAAATTCCAGAGTTCTCATAGTCTCAGTGAAGTATAAGTGAGTCAGCAAACCCAAAGTATGGGCCCAAATCTAGTATCTGAAGTTGTCTTAATTTGTTTTTTCACCTGTGGGTACATGGATCTGGCACGGATCTGACTCTGCCGCATTTCCAGCATCTGATCTGAGCTCCAAGCTCCTCCCTGACCCATAATACCCCTATCTCCCTCCCTCCTTCCCTCAGATCTTGTTTGCCACACTAGCGTTCGCATCCTGGTCCGGACTCTAAGCATCTTGTTTTGGGTAAGTTGTAGTTTACTGTCCTAACTTCCTCTTCACAAGATCGAATGGATGGAAGCTCGAAATTCATAATCTCGAGACCAGAATCTCGAACTTCCATTCACTCGAAATTGTGAATGGGAGCCTTAGGTTTAAAAAAATAAAAAGTTAACTTACCTTATTGCAGGGGGCCAGGTTCCCCTGTACCCTAGCAGTTTAAAACATTTGTGAGGTGTTACTTTATTTTCATTTTTTTGTCCCTTTCATATGTTCGAGTTTCTCTAAATTCGAGATTCTGGTTTTGAGTTTGACTTTCGAGTTTAGAGAAATTCGATCATATGAAGGGGAACTATATATATATATATATATATATATATATATGTATATATATATATATATATATATATATATATATATATATATATATATATATATATACACACATACATACATACATACATACATATATTAAAAAAAATTTCCATTCTCTTTTCAGGCCTAGCTTGTGTGTGTGTGTGAGTGTTTGGGCTACGTGCTCGTCCCTTATGGCAGAGACGCCCAAACCTGGGTTTAGAAAGTGCACAGAGTACGGCCATAAGCTTTCCCCAGCTGATGGCCACATCTGTGCATATTTTTTTAGGGGTGACTCACCTTGATTCCTCCTGCTTGATCTGTGCGGGGTTCAAACCCCTGCTCATTGATCAACAGGAGGAATAAACTCATCCTTAAGGGGCTCCTCCAACCTCTTCCGTCGGAGGCCCCAGTTGCTTCAGCAGCTTTTGCTGCCTCTTTTGTTTCCTCCACCCCAGCCTCTGGGACTCAACTTCACACTAAGAGGATCAGGGACAGAGAATCAGAAAAATAAGGATGGAGACTGACTGAAGAAGCAGTTACCTGACCGCTCTGCCTCGGTGGAGCTCTTGGTTAAATTCCACCTGGCTGCAGGAGCGGGTTCTTCCTGGCTCTGTTCCCCTTGTTTTTCTCTGGAGACGGGGTGTCTCAGGACCGCTCACCACCTTCAGCTTCATCCTCACCGTCTCTCGAGACCGGTGTTGGTGGCTTCCTCTTTCAGGTCCACCCGCAGCCTCTCTGAAGCCGAAGTGAACAGGATGATGCAGAGGTTTATCCGCACACGGATTCAAATGGGAGTCTTGCCTACCCCTCCCCCTCCGTAGCTGGGGGCATGCAGTCTGCCTTTGTCCTGATCACTCCTTCTCTGAGCTGACCCTTGATTTCAGAGTAGTCTAGTCCGAGGCCTCTCTATGTTGAGGGGTCAGTGATGATTGTACCCCTCTACCTCGATGCTGGTCATTACCCTGAGTGGCTTGACTCTGACTAGCTCGGAGCCATGGCGTCTGTGCCTGATCCGATGTGGCGGTGTCCACTTACAAGTGGTGTCTGAATCCTTCAGTAGTGAAACAGGTCTTTCTCAAGTGAGGTCTGCCTTGCTGCGATGTCTTCGTCTGTCCTTCCTACACGAAGTGCAGCAAGTTTTTCACTCAGAATCCTCCACTGGGGGAAGCCCCCAGATAAGCTCTGGTTCATGTTTGGCCCTCCGGTCTCCTGTATGTTTATCCTCCTCACCCTCTAATCTCAAAATTCCTTCAAAAAGTTTGCAGTCTGGAGAGCTCTGTCATCCTCATTGCCCCATTCTGGCCTCACCAAGTCTGGTTCCCTTCTCTGTGGTCTCATGTAGTGTGTCTGCCCTGGACATTAGATCAGGCTCCAGGTCTCACCTCTCGTCCCTCAGGGATTTCTCTCCCAGACCTGGTCAGTCTGAAGCTCACCGCTTGGCTGCTCTGGTTCCCATGATAGGACTCCCGGGTTATTTTCACCAGTCAAAAAGATATTGGTTGCAGCTCATAAATCTTCTACCAAGAAGGTTTATTCCAGCAAGTGGAAATGCTCTTCTATTTGTGCATCTCACTGTGATCTAGACTGATTTACTGCTCCAGTTCTGTCGGTTCTAGAATTTTTGGCAAGCATTTTTCATCAAGGCGCCAGTTCTTCTATGGTTAAGGTTCAACTGGCAGCTATATCTAATTTTCATGTAGGCAATAATACATACGGCTTCTCTGGCTTCTTCTAAGCTTTGTAAAGCCTTTTTTGAAAGGTACTGTTTTACTTCAGCCAGCGATTAAGGACCCAATGCCTCATTGGGACCTTACGCTAGTTCTGCAAGCTCTGGTCTTTTCCCCTTTCTAATCTGCAGCTTCAGTGGATCTACAGTTCTTGTCATGGAAAATGGCTTTCTCAGTTGCCATTACATCAGCTGAAAGGGTCTCCTAACTTCAGGCATTATCGATCAAACCTACTTATTTGATCTTTCATAAGGACAGGTTGTAAACGCCTCCTTTCTTCCCAAATTGGCTTTGGAATCTAACATTAAGCAGGTGATTAATCTCCCTGTTTTCTTCCCAAATTTTCAGAATAAGGGAGAGTACAAACTGCACTTGTTGGATGTTCCTAGACAGTTACGCTTTTACTTGCATAGGACTAAATCTTTCCAGAAGTCTGACCAACTCTTTATCTCCTATTTTAAGCCTTTTCTAGGAAAACCAGTGTCGAAGGTCAGTATTGCTCGTTGGATTTCCCATTGCACTAACCTGGTGTATTCAGCTAGAGATTTGCCCCCACCAGATCATGCTAAGGTGCATTCCACTAGATCTATGGCTACTTTAGCTACCTTCTGGTCCAGAGTTTCATTGGATGACATTTGCTCTGCGGCTACTTGGGCCTCTTCACATACTTTCATTTCACACTATAAGTTGGACATTCTATCCATGAACAGGGCATCCTTTGGCTCCGCCATGCTGTGGAATATCCTTCCATGAGGGCCCCACAGGTGTTTAGTAGCTGGGGACTCTGTTCTACAGGTTGAAGAGCAAATGAAGACAACTTCAGGTAAAGAAGTTAAGTACTCACCATAATGTTCCACCTGAGTTGTTGCTCTTCATTTGTCTTCAACAATCCCTCTCTCCTTCCCCCTACCTTACGTTGGCTGTGTAGTGGCCTGGCCAGGAGAGATATAGTCACCACATTGGCATGCCCTTGTTCTCCTCCTCTTCATGCTTCTGGAGATCTATTGTTATGGGAGAAGGCCTTGGGTCAGGTTGGGATGCTTGGATAGCAGCAAACTTGATCTGAAGGGAGGAAGGAGACTGAGGCATTATGGGTGAGGGAGGAGCTTAGCTCAGATTAGATGCTGGAAATGCGGCCGAATCGGATCCGTGCTGGATCCAAGTACCCACAGGTTGAAGACAATTGAAGAGTAACAACTCAAATGGAACGTTATGGTGAGTACATAACTTCTTTTTCATTGCCAGCTGTCGTAATTATGGTGGAAATCATGAATCTAAAAGGGAAAAATTTTAACTTTTGGTCAGCAGTGCCATAAATGCAATAAGTGGAATCATTTCAAAAGGTTTTGTAAATCAAAAGACCCACATTCATTCTTTTATTAAAAGGAAACATTTCAAGAAACGAGTTTATCAATTAGAGATCTGCAACCCTGCTCAGTCAATGCAGTAGATCAGAGAGTGAAGTATTTTGTACTGTTCGGATAAATAGCAAACCCATAGAGCTCAAAGTTAACACAGGTTCCAAGTGCAATGTTATGTCAGCAGAAACATTTGCTAGAGTGTGTCATGGTGAAAGGCTTGATTTGGCAAGGTGTGCGAAGCTTGTTGCTTATCGTGGTGAAGAAATTCGGACTGAAGGCTCAGTAGTGCTTTCATGTTTCTCTGCTGGGAGAAGTTATGACTTATTTTATATGGTCAAGAAGCACGTCCAGTCATTATTAGGCCTCAGAGACAGTTTGAAAATGGGACTGCTTTCATTTAATAAGGAAGTCCATCATGTAAGCTTGAAAGACCACTACTCTAATTTCACGTAGTAATTTTTTTTTTACCTATGCTGATCTTTTTGAAGACAAACTAGGGAAACTTCCAGTTGTGTTTTCTTTGAAGTTAGATCCAGGTGTCATTGCAGCTTTCAGGCCAGCTCGAAAAGTTTCAGTAGCCATGCAGGACAGTGTCAAAGCCGAGCTAGATAAAATGGTGCAACAAGGTGTGATTTGTCCAGTAGATGAACCAACTGAATGGGTATCTTCCATGGTGGTAGCTCATAAGAAAAGCTCAGATGACATCAGAATGTGTGCTGATCCACGAGATTTGAGCAAAGCACTAAAAAGACCTCCTCATCCAATGCACACAGTCAAAGAAGTCACAGTTCTGATGCCAAAGGTAACTGTTTTTTTTGTCTTAGAGAAGTTGTAACATCCTTGGCTATGGTTGCAATGCCCTTAGTTATGAGATGCGCAACATAGAAAAGCCTTCCTTATCACCGTGGACACATGGTGATCGAAAGGGATGATCATGCTTTTTTTTTGCATTTAGTTTAGGTCCATGGCTTTGGCAACAGTCATTTATCCATGTAAGCCCTTTTTGTAGTATGTCAGCAGCATTGGGGGACTCGATGATTGCACCCAATTTGTAGTCATCGGCAAACTTGGTAAGTCACAGGCCATCTATTTTCACCTGGACTTCGGAGAAATTGATTCCAAACAGTAGGGGGCCCAGCACAGATCATTGTGGTACACCACTGGTAACTGGTCTGATGGAATCACCAACTTTGACTGTATGCATGCTGTTAAGTGAGCCAGTTAGCTACCCATCTAGTGACGTATGGGATAATTCCCAGCCGGGTGAGTTTCTCAATGATGCCTGAGTGAGGGATTGTGTCAAAATCCTTGGCTAAGTCAAGGTTGGCTGTATGTACTGTTTTGCTTTCATCCAGGGCTTTGGTGACATTTTTGAAGTCCACCAGGTTTAATAAAACTGATCTACCCTTAACAAAGCCAAACTTGGTGGAGTCAAGAATTTGTAGGTCGTCTCCATCTTTGTTGATAAGTTCCATGATGATTCTCTCCATGGCCTTGCAGATAAGGCTAGTTAGGCTTATGGGTCTATAGTTCCCAGGGTGAGTTGATGGATGCTTTCTTTAGCATTTTCCTAAGGCATTTCTCTTTCTTGGACATTTTCCTAGGACCTTTCTCTTTCCTGGTCATTTTCCTAGGGCCTTTTTGCCTTGCTGCATTTACATCATGATTTATTTTCTGAAGTTTACTAATTAATGAACTTGTGATCGGCAGCACCTGAGATATTACATATTTAGTTTCTTTGTTAACTTAGACTATTATTCTTTGGAGAACTGTGAGCAATGTATTTGATTTAGTATTAATTTGAAGACAGAGACAGTACAGTTAAACAGAAATGAGAAATTGTGTTGGAGAGTGCTATGTAGAAAAAGTTACCTGTAGAGGTGTCTACTTCCTCTTAACTGACAGTGGTTAGTCACACAGGCTGTGGGAAGGGTGACTGCTCATATACAAGATGCAGTTATGGCCATTTTACTGACACTCGAAAGACTGACGGGCACCGATCAAGTAAAATAAAGGGAAAACAATCTTGTTTTCAACCCCCAGAATACCACATACAGGGGCTTCATTCCGTATAGAACCCCCTGCCAAACAAATTACAGGATGATGCATACTAAAAGAAGGTGAAATTCATGACAGCAGAAAGATTAGTTAAAAGAATTCTGTCTTGGAGTCAGCATTTTTTAAATCCTGCCAGCATTACCAAGCTAGGTATCAGCAGATCACGAATTGAGGAGTAGTCATACTACCTACATGCTCACTTCCAAAAGGACAGCAAAAACACATCATACTGGTTTTAGGTGACTTAAATTTGAAGGGACCTATTTTGTTGTGTTTAGTAGAGGGATTACTGAGGTACCAGATGGCATAATGGGCAAGTCTTAGTCTCCTGTGCACAAGGTACAAGGTTCAGTCCTGACCTTTGGCCAATGCCTATTTTGAGTTTGTATGTTCTCCTTGTGTCTCTGTGGGGTTCCTCCCACCTCTGAAAAACATGCAGAGGGCTTCCATCTCAAACTCACCAATGAATGGCGCTGTGGGCAGTAGCACACACTATACTTGGTGCCCTGTAGGGGGTGGAGTTGTATAGACCAACCACTTTTGGCATGTACTGTGGTGTGCATTGTTGTCAAGATAAAAGAACACAGATCACAGACTATGTACCATAGAGGAATATTCATAAGACTACAGTTGCTTGAACATGTTTGATGTCCTTCCCACCTCATATCTATAGTTACTCATGCAGTTGGTGGGAGCTATAGAGTATTCTCATGAGGACTGCTGCAATCCACAAGATCATTCCTCTCAAACAATCTCTCCATGCTGTGGTCACAAGTGATGCTCTTCCCAACAAGTAGTTATTTTAGTCAGGCTTACAACATCAGGTAGCATTTTACATATCAGTCTGTTGGACTTGGTACATGATGAATACAGGTTCCAGTTGTCTGACACTTCTCCTGCAGACTTTTCTTTATACCAGAACTTGAAGTCAGTGTTTTACAGACTGAAACTGAGCCTTCTGCTAGGAGGAGGAGTTCCTTTTTGAAAAGGAAAATCAAAACAGGTAACACAGAAATTGAATGTTATAGGAATAGTTTGTTTAAACAGCTAGAAATCTGGGTTCCCATGGATCAGATATAAAAGAGAGAGAGAGAAGGACAAAAAATGATTCCAGAGGAATGTTTTCAACTCTTTACAAGCCTTTGAATATCTCTAGCTACATATGTAAAAGTACACAATTCAATTTGGAGAATCCAGCTGTGCCTCCAGGCAAGGAATACTGAATCTTTCGATGTAGCGGACAAGATTTTACACACTACAATCAGCGTAACTCTTATGTCACCTAAATTGATCTGGATCATGATTACTAGGGGTCCTTGAACTGGCTTTTCTACTTGGTTACGAGAGAATATGCAACAGTAACTGCTAATTATTCTTACACAGGCATAACAAGCAGCGTAATCTCTACCAAAGAAGCAAAAAAAGGAGGATCTGATGTCATTTTCATTTGTTCCTCCACTGATGGGTCTCTGATCCAGCTTGGCTGCTTGTTTTAGATTCACGGATCCAACTCTCAAAATCCTCCCTTACCCATAATACCCCGCTAACCTAATATGCATTGGGTCTCATTTGCCAGCTTATCACTGAAAAACAGATTGGCTTCTTTTGAGCTGTATTGTGTTTTTTTCAGTATTTCAAACTTGTAAGTTTTCTTCTTTTTAAATTACTTTGTTTTCTTTCACCTTTCCCTTACTTTCTGTATAGTTTTCATGTTCTGTCCATTAGGCAGTTCTTTTCCTACCCTCTTGTAGTTTTGGTACTCTACTGAGTACCATTGTTGGTATTCGTGTTTCCTTTCTTGTAATTTTTACTTTTCAATCCATTAGAAGGTGTTTCTTTGTACCATTGACACCCCCCCCCCACATAGGGTAGGGGGAATTTCTTGGTAGACAGTTCAAGGTACGTGGTCACTTCAAGAAGCCAATGTGCATATCAGTGTCTGGGGGATGTCATCCTTCTTGCGTTGCAGGTCTTTCAAGATGCCTTCCCCTCTGGGACAATTTCAATCCAATCAGACAATATGTTTGTGGTATGGTACATTAACAAACAGGGGGTTATCAGGTATTATCCTATCACAAGGCAATGAAATTGTGGCAGTGGGTAATCTCTTCCTGTTGCTTTCTTTTTTTATCTCTCCCATTAACTTTACTCCCAAATTTCTACAGAAAGCTTACCAGTTGAAGAGCACAGTTATTCTCATTGCAGCTTTTTGGTCTTGTCAAATCTGGATACCTTCCTGTGGCCTCATCATCTTTATCCACCATGGATATTGAACCCCAATCCAGACCTCCTGTCTCATCCAATGGGGGTATCTCATCTGGACATAACAGGCCTAAAATTAACCGCATGGTTTCTCCAGTTCCAGTGATGGCTAGATAGTCCAGGCTTTCCTTCCTGGTCTGGTATATCCTCTTGTCCTGTCAAAAAACTTCTTCTAGGAAGGTTTACAGAAGTAAATGGAAAAGGTTTTCTGTTTGGGCCCTCCAGAGAGATTTGGATCTTTTTTTTTCTGCTCCAAACTCCTCAGTGCCAGATCATTTAAGCATCCCTCTTCAAAGAGGGGGCTAGTTTCTCTACTATAAAAATCCAGCTGGTCAGCATGTCTAATTTCCATTCCGGTGAAAATCACTCCTGTTTAGCTTCTTCTAGGTTGTGTAAAACCTTTCTAAAAGGCACTTTTTGGGCATTCTTTTCTGATTATTTCTCTTACATTGCTAAAGATCATGCTCTCTCTCTAGGTCTACCTTTGCACCTTTTCCTTGGTGGATTCTTCCATATGTTCAGCCGTACTGCAGTCAGTTCAATGGAATTTGCATGAGCATTGCTGAACTTCTATTCTTTGAATTGGCCATTGATTGAAAACATTTGAGTAACTCACTTTTTTTTGAAAGTAACATTTGAGTAATGCACTTAAACACCTTTATTAAATTATACTGAAAACATAAACACACATACATTAATAGAAACAATAAATCATGTTAACATTTTTTTCCATTTACACACATTATACATTTCTTATTTCTTTCTTTATAACAACTGTTTTGGTCCATTATATAAATTGTTAAATTCCTGCAATCACTTAAACCTCATTCCTTCTCCTGAGCATTATTCTGTATGTAGTGTTCCCATAAATTCCATTTATTTCTATGAAATTTGCTCCTTCTCTTTTCTAAAGATCCTCTTCCATTTCTTTCATCTCTAAGATATTCAGTACTTCAAATACAGTTAGTTTAGATTTTGATTTTTGTTTTCAAGTAACATCTTTTTGGCAACCAACAGAAATAAACTTAAGGCCTTGCTGTGTCTAGTCAATTGAGATCCTGTGTCACAGCTCAAAAGAATTATTTCCTTAGTTACAGCCATTTGTTCCACCAATATGTCTGACAGAAAACTATGTAGGGAATTTTTAAAATCTGCCAGCATTTTGCACACCAAAAAATATATATATATATATATATATATATTTCCAGTTGCCTCTTTCATACCAACACACCTCTAACATTTGCTATCTACTTGGAGAAAAATTATTTGAAGTCTGCATGGAGTATAAAAGTACTTATACAAACACACCCACGCAAAGATCATAAGCTTTCTGGACTTTTTTGTGCACTTGAGAGTCGTATATATGTCCTCCCATTGTTGCCTTATAGATTGCTTTTCCCGTCTTTCTTCCCAGTCTTCTCCAACTTCCTCTGATTCTTGTAGTTTATATGCAATACCATTTATCCCCTTTTTCACAGCAGCTTCTGTTCTGGACTCAACTAAAAGCTCTTAACA
Organism: Protopterus annectens; assembly: GCF_019279795.1. NCBI lineage: Eukaryota > Metazoa > Chordata > Ceratodontiformes > Protopteridae > Protopterus > Protopterus annectens. The sequence goes on from NC_056748.1 coordinate 1,031,197,212, forward strand.
GAGCAGGTCAGTCACTTAAGCCTCCCCATCCCTTTTCCTTTGCCTATACTTTATCAATCTGTGATAGAGAAGGCAGTCTCTAACCTGTAGTCCAAACAAATTATTAGTCATATACCAGTCAATTACCTTCCCCTATCTAGTTATTTGCTCCCAATACCTTGTTTCATTTGTCAGTTATCTTCAGTAAATTCCAGCCCCCCTTGCCTATTTTCTGTATCCCTACTTGCAGCCATCCCTATTGGCAAAAATCTCCTTTCTCCATTCCCATGTTGACTTAGTTCTTGGAATACTTTTTGCAACTTTATGAATATAATATTCTGTAAGGTGGTTATACTCCTTGAGGATCTGTATCCAAAATCCCACCCTATATTTATCTCTTGAACGCCACCGTGCTTCATCATCATCATCCCTTTCCACTTTGAATTATAAGCCTCTGCTTGTGTTATGTAAATAAGCCTCAACTGCGTTGTTCTAAAATATTCCTTCAAATTAGATAATCTTAAATCACCTTGTTCTATTGGGCAGATAAGCTTAATCCCACTTAACACTTTCCCTCGTTCCCTCCCAGATAAATTTTCAACTCTTAATTATAGCCCACAGCTTCTCTTCTGGTTGAAAAAAATAGGCTCAAAAGTAAAGTGACTTAAAAACATTTTCACTGCTTTTGTCTTACTGTCTATATTTATAAATAAGAGTTTCTAGTTTCTTAGCTTTTGTATTTTTTGTTTAGTCTCCTCCCACATATCCTTAGCTGCCTAAAATAGCCAGATAGCCTTTTTAATCCATTTTCCTAAATACTTCACCTTATCAAGTCCCTATAAATATGGGTATTGCAATTTTATATTACAAAAAGTCTTGAAACTGTTTCAAAATGTTCCACACTGAAATGCCCCTTTCAGGTTTTATCAATTAAAAAAATCTTGTCACCTGCAAATAAAGACAAATTTTCTTAATTATCATGCTAATTATATCTTTGAATTTCTAAGTCACTTATTTTCTTTGCCAATGGCTGTAAATATAAAACAAATAAAGGGAAAAGAGGACACCCCGGCCTGGTTCCTCAGTTCAGACTCAATAGCAAGGAAGCAAGGAACCATCCAACTTGTTTGTTTTGTCTGAAGATTTATTTTTGAATCCCAGCTTTTTTTTACTGTTGCAGTGTTTGTATAATGTGATCAGTATGGCTGTTTATGTTAGCGAATTGGACAGATAGGAAACAATGTAGTGCTGCACAGTCATTACTATTTAGGTTGAATGACATCTTTCCAAAACTTATGATAGTAAGATCTTGTTGTGGCATCTTCTTTCTCTAGGATCCTTCCATTCACAACTGCCCTTTTGCCAGTTTTTACTCCTGGTGTTGGTGTCACATCAACAGTAACAATCATCTAGAGTCAAAAGTCACTACCAGGTGGTTAGCCTTGTCACTGTTCCATACCACACACACACATTCCCTCACACCTGTGGCCATTTTAGTATGTCAATCCACCACCCGTCACTAGGATATCTTGATAGTTATGTGTAAAGGTAAGAGCATTTAAGAGAGAGGCAGGTGGCTTTTGCTGCTGCAAGATTTTTTCCCTGAATTTGCTATAGAGTAGTTACAAAATAACTTCTTTATTAGCATTATAGGTGCTTTATTATGTAAGTGTGCTTAAAATGTAATTACTGAAAGGATTTGAGGATGTCTTTCATTAAAGGTTAGTTTCAGGAACAGGAAGTCACTGTAACTTGGGCTTTGCAGTCTTCTACATTTTTGAATGTAACATTTCTGATAAGGGCTAGTTATGCCAGCTAAATTAAATATATGGTCACATCAAAAAAAAAAAAATGAATGTATGTAATACCTAGTCCGTGTTCTGTAGTCAAAGATTATCTGTCCTCTTTTTTCCTTCGTCCTGGTCTCTCTCTCTCCTCAGGATCTTTTAGTTCAAAGATATGGTGTGGTTATGCTGCTATGCAAAGTTGTAGTGGTTTGTTTCATGAGTGGATGTTTTCTTCTTTACAATTTGGAGTACATCAACTGTAATTTGTTTAACTTTTGTCACCATCAGAAGCAGTTTTGCCTACTGTGCTGCAGGTGTAATTACACATACACAGCACTAGCTAAAGGTGTACTTCTGCCTTCAGAGTTTTAGTTTATTTAGAGACCTTTTATTACATATGCATGCCTGCAGCCTAGCATTTGAAAATTTCTGAACATCAAAGAACTGTTTCACTTGCCATGCTTTCCACAACTCACTGTGATTACCCATCTTTTTGCTGGGCTGTAATCTATTAATTGACAGTTTTTTTAAATACACTATTAACTATTGATTGTTTCTTTCATATTCAGGTTGTGGCTTTCTGTTCCTCTGTCTCGCCTGATTAGTTGTTTCTCAAAGCATGCCTTTTTTTCCACCCTTTTCACTGATGACTGTAAAGGTTCTGTATGCATCAGACATTGCCTTTGTTTTTAGCTCTGTTCTTAGATTTGTTGGCTGTTGTAGATGCTTGTTCTGGATATATTTTCTTCATGATTTGGTCAGTGACTTTGCCCTACTGTGTATTATTCATACCTAATTTATTTCCTTAATTGTATTCATTTGGCAGGATTTTGAGTGACTAAGATGTCCTTTTTAGTGTTATTTATTCTGTATTTGTTTGATGCACATATTTTGATTCTTATTGTGCCTTCATTTATCTCATTCATACCATATTTGTTCAGATTCTAAGACCCGAGACATAATATAACCTAATTGTTACAGAACTGAGTTGTGTTTCTCTACTTGTTACTGCTTTGTTAGTGCCTTAATATTTCCATGTAGAGGGATAAGGCTGTATTATTTTAGGGATAATAATCAATTGTAGTCACTGTTGTGTTTACTTACAGATGAGTATCCTACACTGCCTGTAGTCAGTACCGTTAGTCCAAGACAACTGTATTTCTATGTACTTGTAAGTGCCATTATAACCTGAACCCGCCAGTTCTGATACCACACACACACACGTGTGTGTGTGTGTGTGTGTGTGTGTGTGTGTGTGTATATATATATATATATATATATATATATTTTATTTAATTACATTTGTTGACCGGGAAAATCCGACTGGACACAGGTCCTTTTTCAGCAGAGGCCCAGGGAGTAAATCTCCACAATAAAAACAATTAATTACAAGTTACAAGAAGTATAAGTAGGTTTTGTTTAACAAGAGTAGTAAACAGTTATAGTTCAAAATGAAATTATTTAGTTAAATGGTACAACACTTATATCACTAGTGTCATAAAGACTAACAAGTGTTTTAATAGCTGAACTAGCAGCTATTATCCTTGAATAATAATGGCTAAGATTACAGCTGAGATATAGGTTTAGAAGCAGTGTATTTGGCTGCAATCCAAGGTAGTCAGAGGGGTGGAAGAAAGGGATTAGAGAAGATGGGGTAGAGATGTTAGAGAGGTTATTTATTTTATTTTATATTTGTTAACCGGGAAAGTCCGACTGGATACAGGTCCATTTTCAGCGGAGGCCCAGGGAGAAAAGCTCCAGGTGTACATAACTACATTAATAATTACTAGTATAATTACAGTGAAAAAGTATTAGTGAAATTACAAAAATGGAAATTTTAAAATATGTGTAGATAGGGACAATTTCAAGTCACATATTCATTTTAACAATATATATAGGCAGGTACAATTTTAAGTCACATACACACAGGATAGGTTGCTAGTTAGTTATCCAAGAAAGAAAATAGTGGCATCTCTGTCAATATTTCCATAGGAGAGAGTTATACAAAATTGTAAGTGGTTAGTGGCTCATTGACATACTCTTGTGTGGCTCACCTTTACAGATTCTGTCAGTTTGGGGTTAGTCAGGGTTAGTACAGGGACAAAGCCAATGTGTTTGCAGGTATTGTTTAAGAGATGTTTTTAACTGGGCTAAGGAGGGGTCATTGGTGAGTTCTGCAGGAAGAAGGTTCCATTTTGTTCCGACAGAGTTAGAGAATAGTGAAGTACCTGCTGAATTGTTGGTTCGAACAGCCTGCACTAGTACTTTGTTGGAAGAGCGAAGAATCTTTAGATTACAGTAGGGGGTGATAATGTTTTTCAGTACCGGTGTGCTGTCTGGGTTATAGAGAATTTTATGTATAGTTATTAGTTGGGTAAATTGCAGTTGGTTGGGTAATTCTAGCCAGCCTAATGATTGGGGGTTAACACAGTGATGTGTTCTAAAAGCTGACTCTGTGGCAAATCTTGCAATGTTATTATAGCAACTATTCAATTTATTGAGATCTGATTTGGATAGGTTAGCAAAGATGGTTGAGGCATAAAGAAGGGTTGATAGTTGTGTACAGGCAATAACAGTTGTAGTAGATTAGGTTAGGAATTGCTTGATCCTATATAAAGAGCCTAGTTTTTTTGTTGACTGTTTTAATAGTTTTGCCTATGTGAGCATCGAACTTAAGGTTATTGTCTATGATTACTCCCAGTAGTTTAGTGCTAGGTTCTGGAGAAATTATGGTATCATTGTTGGATGTTATTGTGAGGGGTGGTAAGGAGATCTTGCGAGTGGGGGAGAAGAACAATAGTTTGGTTTTGTTTGGGTTTAGTAGTAGTCTGCAGCTTGTCAGCCAGTTCTCTACTTGGTTGAAAGTGATTTGTGACACAGCTTGTAGATCTGAGGGGGGGGTGGCAGAGCAGATTAAGGTGGAGTCATCTGCATACTGAATACAAGTTGCACTTGAGATGACTTTATGCAGGTCATTAATGAATAAGGAGAATAAGAGGGGACCCAGTATAGATCCTTGAGGGACTCCGAGAGAGACTGGTAAAAGGAATGACAGATTCTCTTTCCATACTACAGCGTGTTGTCTGTCACTTAGGTAAGAGTGAAACCAGTTTATTTCTAGGTTATCTATGGGGAGTGATTGTAGTGTGTCTAAGAGTAAATGGTGGTTTACCATATCAAATGCCTTGGATAGGTCTAGGAAGTGGGCAGAGGAGAGCTTATTACTGTGGTTTTGATGTATTGTGTTAGAGAAGGAGAGAAGGGCTGAGGTTGTGCTATGGTAGGGTCTAAATCCGTGTTGGGAGGAGGCTAGGAGAGAGTTTTGATTCAGATAGGGAAGAAGTTGCTTATGAATACATTTTTCCATTATTTTAGCCAAGGGCGATAGAATTGCTATAGGCCTGTAATTAGAAAGTTCAGTGGAGTCTCCCCCTTTGTGTAGAGGAATAATGTGGGAGATTTTCCAGATGGAGGGGATATGGGCTTCCAGAATTGTTCGATTGATTAACAGTGAAATGGGGTATGCAATTTCACTGGCTGCCTTTTGGAGATATTCAGCAGGTAGTAGATCTGCTGAGAGGGTCGTGGGTTTCAGCTTTTTCAGTAAGGATTTAATGAAAGATGTTGGCACTGGTTGAAGCTTGAAGGGGATTATATTATCGGGTGTGGGTTTGGTGGTAGGGTATTTTGAGATAGTTTGTTGGCTAGGGATTTCACTATTTCAGTAAAGAAAGTATTAAAGGTATTGGCAACAGGTTTAGGAGGTTGTTGGAGTGTAGTTAGGGGGTACGGGTAGTTCACTGACCTGGGCGGCGTAGTTTATTAATGCCTGACCAAAATTTCTGTGGTTGATTTTGGTGCTTTTGTTGTAGATTACAGTAGTATTTCTTTTTGTCTAATATAATAGCCTTCTTAGTATCATTCCTCAACTGTTTATATAAGAGGTGGTCTTTTGGGCTTTAGTGGTTCTCCAGGTGGACCACACTTTTTTTCTGCTAATCTTTTGTCTTGTATCCTTGGATAGCCATGGTGCTACTGCTTCATCTAGAGGATATATATATATATATATATATATATATATATATATATATATATATATATATATAGTGTCTTGTCATTCACTGTGTACATAATGTCATATATCTGTTGTGTTTACCCCTGGGCTGAGAATGAAATGAGTCTAGTAGGATCAGTTCTCGACCCTGGCTAACAAATTAAAATAAGTAAATAAGGCAGTCTGTAAAAGTGTCACTTTCTACCATTTAGCTAATTTTGTCATAACCAGTGCCATGTCGTATTGTATCAACTCTGTCATACATTTTGTGCATGTACAGAAGTACCTTTATGGAGGAATGAACAGGACTGGTGAAATTAGCCCAGCATTTGCCCATCTTTTAGGGCCTGTTAGTACTCAGTGGCTGAGGATTCTTTATTTTGAGAATGTAAACTCACCACAGAAGTATTATCTTCTGTTATCTAGACACCTTGTCATGACAGTTTGACTTTGTATCGACTTAGTGCCATATCTCTCCTACATATAGAAACAAATTGATCTTCCACTGATTTTTTGTGTGCATATTGGAGGTAATTTGTATAGCTTTATTTTGGTTGCTTTATGATCTCTTACTGCTGCGTGATGGAATAACCTCTCCTTTTCTGTCCACCACCCTGGATTTATAATGGGTGTTTAAGAATTTATATGGAAGTTATGAATTATTGCACAGGTGATAGTCCACAAAGCTGAAGTAAGTTTTGTGTGGTTTGCTATAATGACAGCTCCTCGGTGGAGGTGTCATCTTTTATATTGAGTACCCAACTATCATCATCTTGTTGGAGGTCTTCATTTGAAATATGCAGTTGCCGTTACATGTAGATTAGGATACTCCTACTTTGAGGACAATATGATCAATTACAAATTGCAATCTAAGGATAGTTCTGATCTGTAGTACAGTGTGGTCACATTTTCTATATTTGATCTGTATGCCTTTGTTGAGTAGTAAGTGGCATTGTTGCAGATGTGTATTTACTAGCAAGAACTGAAATGGTACTAATCAGCAGTACTTGTATAGGAGACTTACTGATGTTATGGTAGTGTAAAGTGTAAATATTGAACTGGTCTTCACAAGGGACTGGAGTGGTGGAAGAAACTTCATTTTGGGAGATGAGCAAGTCCAGAGGTTATGACTACCTATGTAGATGACACTTTACACAAAAAAACTAGTTGTTATAGTTAGCATCTCCCACGCAATTGCACTTTAAAGTGCTTATTCCCTTACAATTGATTGCACTGAAATACAGTTAGGGAACCTGAAACTATTTCTCTATTACTGGTCGTGAAATTATTGGGTAATACTATTTGATTTAAATGCCATATCTGTTTTTGATTAATGTTACATATTGCTGCTACTGTTGCATATGCATATTTTTACACTTGTGAATCATATAGGTTCACAGGTTCATAGGTGTGTACTAGGCTAATGGCCCTGGAGCCTTTACAAGCCTAGCCCATAGGATTACCCTGGCATCGTGCCACCCAACCTTAGTTCCCAGTGCCTTTGTTGAGTAGAGCAACTGGAGTGATCCCCGGGATGAATTTTCTATTTCCCATCCACTCATCAAGATTTCTCTTGAGGGCCAGTGAGGTGCTCTGCTTGACATGTATGGGAAGTCTATTCCATAGCATGGGCAGTCTCTGGGTTATGAACCTGTCCTTCCAGTATGTTCTGTTGATTGTGATAATGAGGTTGAGGTCTCTGGAGCATGTGGTGTGGAGGGATTGGGATTTCTTTAGATGTAGCATTTCTAACAGAGCTGGGTCAGACATGGCTTTGTAAGTCAAGCAGAGATTGCCTCTAAGTAGGTGATATGAGACAAAGAATCGTTAGAGTTTTTTGAGTCTGTCCATATAGGGCAAGTGTTTAAGGCCTATGATCCTCCTTGTGAGGTACTTTTGCGGCCTCTCCAGTTGTTGCAGGTGACTAGTGAGGTACATGCCAAATGAGGCATTGTACTCGATTGGCCTAATGAGGGAAGAGTAGAGTGAGACAATGACCTCTTTCTTCCTGAATGCAAAACCCTTGGTAATGATATGTGCCACATAGAAGGACTTTCTGACCACAGTGGCAACGTGGTGGTCAAAAGAGAGGTTGCTGTCAACCTGTGTTCCCAGATCGCTTATAACGCCTTCTGTGTTCAGTGGACTACCATCAATTTGGTAATTCAAGGGAACTGTTTTTTTTCCCAAGGGGGATGATAAAACATGTTTTGGCATTGAGCTTAAGGCCATGGTTCTGACACCAGTCATTTGTCTCAGTGAGGCTTTTCTGTAGGATGTCTGCATCACTTGGGGAGTTAATAATAACTCCCAACTTGCAGTGTTCTGTGAACTTTGTCAGCCAGGGTCCCTTCGTATTGGCCTGGACTTCAGAGAAGTAGATACCAAACAGGAGAGGACCCAGGACCGAACCCTGGGGGACTCCACTCATGACTGGTCTGCAGTCTGACTTGGAGTCAGCTACTTTCACACTGTGGGTTCTATCTGTGAGCTAGTTTGTAACCCACCTAGTGATATAGGGGTTGATGCCTAGGCGTGAGGCCTTAATGCTTCTTTACCATGTCCATATATGTACATTTACAAAGCCATGGTTTCTCAAAAGTAAAAGTGCTCTTCTTTAGGACTTGATCATTCATCCCTCTTATGGTTTCAGAGCTACATAACAAATAAAGCAACACATTATAAAAATGGCAAAACAAATACTCAGCTTTTCTCCCCACATCTATTGGTGTTCCTCAAGGATCCATCCTAGGGCCATTACTGTTTAACATCTTTATAAATTATGTCCATATTGGAACCAAGCATGCCAGTGTAGTGCAATATGCAGATGATTCTACCCTTATCTGCTCAGCTCCTAACATATTGTACCTTTAGCAGGTTACTCGAGTCCTCATCTATTGAGTCATAGTTACACACCTCCAGCTTAATCCTAAATGCAAAGAAAGCCAAGTTAATACTATTCGTACAAAATCCAAAAACAAAGCCTAAGCATTACATGAAAAGACAATACTATGATAGAAGTAGTATCACAGACTGAATTGCTGGGTCTTACTACAGATGAAACCTAAAATTTGAGGATCTTGTTCTTCAAGCCATTAAAAAAAACACAAAAAAGCTTAGTAGACTTTATCGTTCTTGTCCATATGTTAGAATCTGCTAGGAAAACCATCCTATCTTCTCCCATCACTTCTGTATACAGCTCCCACTCTTACTAACTTGCAGTCTAGAAGTATGAGTAAACTGGATGCATGCTATAACAAGATATCTAAATTCGCAACTAACCTTTCATCCAGAACACATCAGTGTGTTGCCCTTAAACAGTTACACAAGATTGGACTTGCACAGTATGTCTGTTACACACAATTCATGGTACTTGTGCATTATCGCAACCACATTTCCAACCTGTGATAATTCGTTATGTTTTGACGAAAATATTTTCAGAAAGTAGAAGCTTATTTTGTTTTCACTGTTGTAACCTTACACAATGTAGTGTGCTTTGTATATTCTTTGTAATATTATTGTTACTAGTTTGACTGTTTGAATGCTGGTAGCATATTGCATTGTATTGTTTACTTGTCATTGATGAACAGAGGACTGAAAGACTGGACTGTTGATCACATCTGAACTTTTTTAGCTTCATATCGTACTTGATCAGGAAAGTTTCCTCAACTCTATTTTGGATTTGATTAAACATACATGTATTGAGAAGTTGTTAAAGACAATATATCCTACAGGTTTGTCTCCATGTAGTATATTGCCTTGATTACACAATTTTGCTAGTAATGACGGCAGTGCTCCTGTTATGTGCGTTATTAATAGATCTGTACAGGATGGCCATGAGTTTTATGTCAAAAGATGCGTTAGTAGTACCAGCTCTTAAAGACACTTCTGATATTTCTCAGAATTATTACTGCCAATCATTAGCGGACCGGAGTTCTGCTGTGGCAACCCCTAACCGGGAAAAGCCGAAAGACAACAACAATTAAATGATTTTGGTTAAGATCCTTCCATAAGGTAACTGTGTGTCTGATTTATCCTCGGGTTGCTTTTAACAGTTGTCATTTATTTCTGAGGAATACCGTAGGTTCATCACAGTTTATAGTCTGCATTTATTCAATTAACACATTTTTGGCAGTGATTCTCTGGCATTGCTTATGTACTGGGCACTGCTTCTCCATTTTACAAAAGTGTTTGTTTCTGTAAATCATCATTAACATTGCAAGTAAGCATAACCTTTGATTTTCTTTCAAATACTTGGCTTTAGACCTAAGTTATAAAAACGTGTTCCAGTTCTTCTATTTTCTCTCAGATTAAATGTCAGGGTGCTTGATTATTATCGCAGTCAGATTTTGAACAGCAGAAACAGCTGTACGGCTTGGAAAAAGAGACGTTTTTCCTGTTCGAAATGTGGTTGTGATAATATGTAAGTGCTCAATTCATTATTGCACACAGCTAAATATATAAACCTGAAAATTGTCCTTTAAACAACATTCTCCAGCACTTTTCACCTACAAGGGAACTGAGCTCAGGGTAAATCATCTTGTAACTTCTAAATCTAAAACCATAGCTGGCGACTCAGTTTACTCAAATTATGTCAATAAATTGAGGAACATAATACCGATTTAACTACCGACAACTAGAAAAACTAAAATCCTTTAAAGCAATAGTTGGTTATGCTCCCGCTCTGCAACTAGATAATCATATTACTTCATAATTCTAACTGTATATTCTTATAACCATTCTCTCTTTTCTGCTTTAGCAGTAACCCACGACTGGGTGTGAGTATCACAGGGTTTACCCACAGTTGGCATGATTTCATCTTGAGGGCAAAGCAAGAGTGGTGAAATTAAGCCAGCGGTGGGTAAATCCTGTGAAACTCATATCCAGGAGTGGGTTATTGATATTATACAATGACATTATTAAGAAAGAAGTCGCTTTATTTTCTTAAATAATGTTATTGTATAACAGCACTGTAGTGTTCCTCTGCGTTCTTCCTTGTTTGCTGCTGTGGTGCTCGTGCACATGGGACTTGCATTCCCACACTTGCACATTACATCAGTGCTGTTCAGGAGAAGCAACAGAGAAAAGGGAATCTCCATTGCTGTTTTTTTTATTTTTCTTTCCCCCGCCATTATAGACTTTTAATGCAAGAAACCTAGACAAAGCCCAGCATAATAGGGGTGACAAAGGTCCAAAAATGGGGACAGATTTTATTGCTCTTATAGACTTAGTTGCTGGAATATGAGATTTTGTGTTAGCATGCATTTTCTGAAGGATATGAAGCCTAAACCTCAAATGTCTGTCATTATTTAATGACTTCAGTTGCTAGTGGCTTGCTGTAAAACTATATTTTTTTATGTGGAAAAGACCAACACTATGAAGCAAAAATGTAGATAGTTGAGAGGTATGAGAATCTGCCGGGATTTTAGGAGGCACAGCACAGAAATGCAAGGAAAATCATGTACATTTCTCGGTCTTTCATTTTGCAGAACATACCTGATTTTTCTTGTATTTTGCTATGCCCTCTAAGCATAAGCTAATAGAAAACTCTGGCAACTCAGTGGTTGGACTTTTTTCTATTGGTATATGCTCGATGTACAACTGGCATGCTGATTGGGCTGTCTAATCAGCATGCTCATTTTTGAATGGCAATAACCTGTTATTGTATAATTGTATATATCCAACATGTAAATTTCTGCCCACTGTTTTTGTATACATCAAAATCATACCAAAAAAATTGCACTTAATTCATCTGCTTTTACTGTATTTGTGTTTCCTCCTACTTTATTTTGCTTATGCCTCTTAAAATTACTCAATTTTATTTATTCTGCTGCATGTTTATTACTGCTTGGTAGTAGCCTGATTAAATTGTAACTGTTATTCTAAGTCTTTTTTGCTTTAAGCACTTGGGCTTCATACCAGTTGTTTTACATTAAGAAGGTTTGTGGTCTGCACTGTTGTGGCAGGACAGATAGCTTACATCCTTCTAAGCTAGGAATTGCTGATTGAAGGCTCAGTGTCTGCTATTCTAAAAGTGTATTAGTTCAGGTTTAAGCACTTGGGCTTCAGGCCAGTTATACTACATTAAGAAAGTTTGTGGTCTGCACTCTTGTGGGAGGAGAGGCTGGATTCTACCCTTCTGAGCTGGGAATTTCTTTTCACAGGCTTATTGTGCCTCCTTATTTGAACTGTTTCTTTCTGAAATTGGTGCGCCTTGCTGCTGTAGCATAGACCAGATTCAGGCCTACTGAATCTAGCTTTGTTTGTATAACTTGAGCACTGATCCAGGCGCAGTGGTGCAGCGGTTAATGCTGTCGTCTCACAGCAAGAGGTTCTCCGGTTCGATTCTCGGCTGGGGTGCCTTCTGTGTGGAGTTTGCATGTTCTCCCTGCGTTCGTGTGGGTTTCCTCCGGGTACTCCGGTTTCCTCCCACATTCTAAAGACATGCTTCTGGAGCATTTCTCCCCGGGCCTCCGCTGAAAACAGGATCTGTGGAACCTAGTCGGACATTCCCGGTCAACAAATGTTAAATAAAAAAAAAAAATAAAAAAAATCTTTTTTGGAGAAGGTTCCCCTGCACCCTAGTGGCAGGAGTGTGCAGTTAGAACTTGTCTGATTGAAGATTGCTGGAACAGGGCTCAGTTATGAGCTTTTTTATGGTTAATTGGGTAACTTGTTTGTTTTCTATTGCTTTATATATATATATATCTATATATATCAAAATTGCACTTTATTCATCTGCTTTTACTGTATTTGTGTTTCTTCCTACTTTATTACTAGGGGCATTGACTACAACTCTGAGCTGAGATTTATAACAATAAGTATCATTTTCTGTGCATTTAAAGTGTTTTTTTATTGTATCTGCTTTATTTTCTGAAAAAAAAAACCAAAAAAAAAAACCATACAGTTGTTTCCTGCTTTTCTAAGCTAGTATAGTCCAGTTTTCAGGTTAGTGCTGAATTCAGGGCTGTGTTACAAGTCTTTGTGTTTGCCCATACCTTACTTGGATAGAATGATGTTTCTCTGCTCACCTGTGAGAGAGGGGAGCTTTGAGCAGCCTATCTGTCCCTGGAGGAGTGGTATCAATCCGGATATTAGTAGTTTATTGGCCATTTTGGGCTAATTTCTATCTCTTTCATTTCCCTGCTATAAAAAGCGCATTTTCCCAGTTTTGCACGACGGGCAGCGCCGGTTAGCTAGGGTATAACTATTCCCAGCTCCACAAAGTCAACTCTTCAATTTTTCTCTTGGAACTAGACAAACTTTCAACTTAAACACTCAAACCATTCATTTCTCAGCCTAGCACTTGCTCAAAACTCATAGCAAGCACTTATAAACTCTAGCACTAGACCCTCTTATACTGTACAGAAGGACAAGGCTCTGTATTCGACCTTACCAGCCAATCAGTAAAAACAGTTCACTGTACCTATCCAGGCATGTCCAAAGGGCAGTTTCAGGTGTACTCTCCAGTCTAACTGGTGAATCTGGGCATTTTAAGGCAATGTTACAACTGCCTCATGTAAACAGACAACCCTCTCCTCCTTCCACCAAACACTAATACATGCGAGAGATGCAATTATGCAGCCAAACTGGAGGCTGAGCTCTCTCAACCCAAGACTGGATCAGACAGTCAAGAGGAGAAGGGAAATACTTGCATCACACCACTAGTCTCTCGTAGAAACATTAAACCAGCACCGGCAAAAAACACATATAAATACACGAACACATACTCGGAGGCTCTAAATAAAAAGCAACAGAGACCTCCAAAGTAGATATTCAAGAGACCTCCAAAGTAGATATCCAAGCAACCTCCACCCCACAACACAAACCATGAAACACATACTTCACAAAACCAGTGTGCCACGCAATCACAGCCCTTAAGGCAAAATAACATACCCAACACACTAGTAATAGGTGACTCTATAGTCAGGCACACTGATGTCCCACTCACTAGGCTGAACAAGGAGAAGGTTACTGTTAGCTGCCTCTCAGGTGCCAGGATCCACCACATAACACAATTACTCATGTCACTCCAGAACAAATACAAATAGGACTCTGTCATTGTCCATGTTGGTGTGAATGACCTGAGCTGTACCTCCCTGGACTACATGAAAAGAGACATGGAAGAGCTCTCTGATCACATAGCCCAGGCCGGTATGACCCTGAGTAGCATCCTGCCCTCACCAAGAATGATACCACGGTATAAAGAAAAAAAATGATCAATTTCAACAATTGGCTACGTTTCTGCCGTCATTCAAAGGGGATCCAGTGTCTGTCCGCCTGGGATGACATGCTCGACAAGCCACGCTGCTTTGCTAGAGACAGCTTGCACCTGTCACCCTTAGGCTTTCAAATACTGGCCAAGGCTCTTGCCACCCCCATAGTGACTTTTTTAGGCAAGGCTTAAAAGACAAATCCACCGCTGTAAACAGTACAAGTAACAAAAAAACAGAGGGTAATGCTACTCAATGCCAGAAGTCTAAACCTCAAAATGCATGCACTCAAGGCACTCCTCAGTATGGAGAAAATCGATATATGTGCAGTAACAGAAACCTGGTTTAAGGCTCCAGAGAGCACCCCAGCACTACCAGGCTACAACTCATACCATATTTTTCGGCCACAGAACCTGGACCTAAATACAGAAGGCAGGGGAGTATCCATATTCATCAAGGATACCCACACCTCCAGGTTAGTGGCACAGCACAATGCTTCAGAGATCATCCACATGCAACTAACAACGGGCAAAACTGCAATTCAAATTGTAGCTTGCTACAAATGACCCACCATGTCCCAGGACCCCCCATTCCATGTTTCTGGAAACACTGGGAAACATAAAGGTCTTACCAACACCCTAATATTGGGTGATTTCAATTACTCAAACATTAACTGGGAGAACTACTCAAGTACTAACTCCCTTGCCCAACATTTCATAGAATTTATAAACTCAAAATGCCCTGGATCAACTGGTCAACACTCCCACCAGAGGTGACAACATATTGGACCTTGTCATCACCAACATGGGTGACCGGTGTTCCACACCGGAGGTCAACCCCTCACTGTTTAGATCTGACCATAAACAAATCACTCTGAATATCCACATTCCGCCCCCACCCCCTGGTCAAGGAAACAACTGTGAAAAACTTTTCAAAAGCAAACTTCACATTACTTAAGACTGAGGTGGAAAGTTTCAAAGCCCCCATGCTAAAGGATAACACTGTCCAAGCTACAAAATCCTTTACTAATGCATTCTACAGGCACCTACAAGAATGCATGGATCGTGCTATCCCAAGCAAAACCAAGACTCACTCCTCCAAGAAAAGGAAACCAGTCTGGTAGACCTCTGCCATAAGCTATACAACAGAAGGAGAAAACTAGTACAGAAAAGAGCAAAATCCCAAGAAGGGAAGACATCCCTGATCAGTATCAGCAAGAAACTATGATCCCTCATAAAATCATCCAAGGCTAGCTTCGAAAGAAAAATTGCCAAGGACTCCAAAGATAACCACAAGGCATTTTTTAGCTATGTCAAGAATCTAAGTGGCAATGCTCAGATCTGCTTGGAGCTAGTGCAGAATGGCACAAAATACACTGAACCGACTGATATCACCAGCATCCTGGCAGACAGGTTCACTGCAAACTTCACCCCCCTCTCACCCCTAAAAGGGCCCATAACCATACCAGAGGAATGTAGAGCTCCTGAAATCGCAGACACTCAGGTTAAAACAGCCCTCTCCAAAGCCAAAAACACAGCATCAGTGGGACCGGACTGTGTCCCAGGCTGCATCCTATACGAGCTTAAAGACGAACTAACCCCTCACCTAAACACACTGTTCAAACTCAGCCTCTCCACAGGCTACGTACTCAGAGTGGTGCACAGCAATGTTTTTTCTGCTCCACAAAGGTGGAGCCACAACAGACCCCAGGAACTATTACCCTTTAAGCCTAACTAGCTTGGTCGGCAAGGCTATGGAGCGCATCATCATGGAACTCTTTTGCAGAGACATTGGGAACCTCTAAACACTGGACCTTACCCAGTTCGGCTTTAAGGGCAGATCATGCCTCCTAAACCTGGTGGACTTCTTTGAGACAGTTACCAAGGCTATAGACAAGGGAAAGGTGGTACACACAGCCTACCTAGACATCGCAAAGGCCTTTGACATCATTCCCTATTCTGGTATTATAGACAAGCTCAACAGCCTGAACATAAACCCCTATGTCACAAGATAGGTTGCCAACTGGCGCACAGACAGAAACCCACATGGTGAGAGTTGTGGGAGCTAGGTCCGAGACTAAACTTGGTTACAAGTGGCATTCCCCAGGGCTCAGTACTAGGACCCCTCCTGTTTGGCATATACTTCAGAGGTACAGGCCAGCACAGGAGGACTATGTCTGACCAAGTTCCCAGACGACTGCAAACTAGGGGCTATAATTGACTCTCCAGCTGACACAGACATCCTCCAAAAGGGTCTCACTGAGACGGATACCTGGTGTTAAAATCATGGCCTCAAGCTAAATGCCAAAAGCATAGTCATCCCCTTTGGAAAAAACAAAGTACCCACAAACTACCACATAGGTGGTAGTCCCCTAAATACGGAAGATGTAATAAGGGATCTGGGGACCCAAGTAGATAGTGATCTCTCCTTTGATAATCACATTGCCAAAGTGGTTAGAAAATCCTTCTATGTGGCCCACCTAATCACAAAAGGGTTCGCATCCAGATCAAAAGAGGTCATTGTGCCCCTGTACTCATCACTCATCAGACTCATCATAGAGTACAACGCCACATTTGGGATGTACCTTACAAGACACCTGCAACAGCTGGAAAGACCACAGAAGTACCTCACCAAGAGGATCACTGGCCTTAAACAGATGCCCTATGCAGCTTGACTGAAGAAACTCCAGCTGTACTCGGTTGCATACCGCTGACTCAGAGGTGATCTCTGCCTGACATACAAGGCCATGTCCAACCCAGAATTGATGGGACATGCTCCACCTAAAGAAAACCATATCCCCTCGAGTCACATGCTCTAGGGATCTAAACCTCACCACAACAGTAAATAGGACATGCTGGAGGGATAGATTCCTGTCCCGGAGTCTCCCCATGCTTTGGAACAAGATTCCAATCTACATTAGGCAGAGCTCCTCACAAGCACTCTTCAAGAGAATCCTTGAGGAGTGGATGGGAAACAAAGTTTACCCCGGGGATCACTTCAGTTGCTCTGCTGGACAGAGGCACAGGGAACTAATCTAAGGGGGTGGTGAAAGCCAACACATTCTGGCTAGGCTTATAAATGCCTTTGGGCAGGTAGCCTAGTACCTACCTATGAACATTATATGTATGTTATTTAATTATTTTCTTTTGTTCATTACTATGTATGTTTTGGAAACTTTACTTCTCAAACACACTCTGGGTAATTTAAAAATTGTAATTACATGCTATGTCTTTAATGTTTTATGTTTTAATATGTAAACATAGCTTTTCTCCCTGGGCCTCTGCTGAAAATGGGTTTTGCCCAGTCTGACTACCTGATCAACAAGAGTAAATAAATAACATTCAGATAATGTTGCTTCAGTAAGAGGAAATTTTCCCAGCCTTTATCTTACTGATCCTGTCTTATGAATTTATTAGATTTTTTTTTTAATAATCACTTCCCCCCTTTGCGTGCTGACAGTTAATCCTCCCCCATTGGACTTGAGCTGATTTGTTTTCTAGTGACGGGTAATTTACATGCCTGGTAGAGTAAGAGATATCCATACGGGCTATCGTCTTAGTAAAACATTAGGAAATTTGCGCTGTCACTGTCATTCTGATTATGAGGTATTTGTGAAAGTTCCTAACCCTGCTTCTAGGTGGGAGGATGGGGTAGGATACCCATGCCACTGCAAGGGCTCACAGTGCCCTCTCCATGTAGGTGCATGTCTTGAGAAATAGCTGTTCTGGTATCTGGAGTCAAAACATTCTCCTTTCCTCTCATATTTGGCAAGGTCTTTTGGTAGCCCCTCTTCTCTCTCTTTGAATTGGTATAGGGTTGTGAAGGTTTTAGGAAGATGCAAACAGAGATGAATGCTCTATCTTCATGCTGTCTAGAGAGTGATCTTTCCTCAGTATATCTATGCTGATCCTTCCTTGGGCCCTGTTTTGGGACTGTGAGCTTCAGAGCTGATGGAGTTACCAAAGACTTTTGTTGAAGCTGATGCTGTCCTGTCTTTCAACACCATAGCCCTCATTTGTACTGGTTGTCTTAACACCAAGCTTCTGAGCATCAGTGGCCACTAGGATGCTTCTCTAAAATGTCAGTGGTTCAGTACAACAGCAATGCTGATCCGAATGGAGCTGTTATCGATTTAGTTCACTTAGTCATTTGAGGCCTTAGCACTTAAGCCTGTCTCTTGGCACAGATGCTGACTTCAGCATTGAAAACTTGCCTGTCTGAGTGAACATCAACCACCTTGTCTCCAGTGCTGCCTGAAGACCGGCTACCTTGGTACCCAGGTTTCTGATATCAGCCACTAAAATTTTGTGGTCAGTATGTATACATCCCTGGGTGCTGACAGAGTCCCAGGAGTCTACATCCATATCATCTCCATCCATGGAAATCCCACGATGGTTTTATGGTCATGTTATCCTCACTCCAGGAGAGCATAGGTGCAGAATTTCTACATAGACACAGGACTTTTATTTCTGTATTAGATACCACTTCCATTTACTCAAAGTGGTACTCCCTACACACACACACACACACACACACACACACACACACACACACTGTACCTCATAAGAGGCAGTGTTAAAGGAAGTACTAAGACAGCTTTACAGAATCTCCTGCCCAGATACTAAACTGGACAAATCGGAGGTTCTGCAAACTCACTCCTGATGCCCCAATTTGAAGTGATTTTGGAGCTTATATGCCAGTGGGGGAGTTAGGGCCAGTCAACCTGTCCTTCCATGACAAATTTTACAGGAGGCTTTTTGCTGTGCCCCTCCTACTCTTTGGCAGTCCCTCCTACTGATGCACTCTACCAGTAATGGTACTAGTTTATGTGAAGAATGTACGTGGGGGAACCTAGCCATAGCAGACTACAGAAGACTTTCTGAACATTGCAGGATTAACAGTGTTGGAGCAAGACCCCTCTAGCTAAGCTCTTCAGTTTTGATGGCAGTGGCCCTTAAGAGAGTTCTTGCATGAGAGTCCAGCAATAAACCCACCAGATAAAGAATCTCTAATCTGGACTGCACCTGCAAGCATAAGTGTTAATCATATTGATAACTGCTGCAGTAGTCTTAGCTATATGAGTTATGTCCTGCCAAGGATATAACAGCCAGCGAGCTTCCAATTTTTCATGGTACCTTCCACATGCCCAAAACTGTCTAGCAGTTCTGGCTGAGCTGACTAAAAGATAAGTTTGAATGCCAAGTCCGCTTTACTGCCACTGAAGACGATGCTCGCTCCTCTGAGGCTTTGGAAGATCAGTAGGCTTGTGCTTTTCCTTTGCTGGGCAAAGAAGTTCCCTCTTGGGGAAAAACCTTCCACTCAATATTTTTTTGTTTAATATTAATACTTTCCTCTTCAGGAAAAGTTATTTTAAAGCTAGGAGTTTGTGTTTTCATGGACTATCATGAGACTTTTCTATAGTTTTAAATGGGAGTGCTGTTTTTCCCTGCAAGTTTAAACATTTTTTTTAAAGTGATTGAAAACTATTTTTACTGAGAAATTGTGTTTATTTTACTTTGTGGGACTGGCAGTATGTTATAAAGTGATTTTTGCTGTGATTGTCTGTGAATAAAGTGATTTTTAAAGACATAAAAAGCAATGGGGAAAACACCAGGCACAGGATTCCCAGGCACTCCAAAATCCACAGCAGTCCCCTCAGTGTATTTTAAAAACAGTCTGTTATTCACATCAAGAACTCTCTAAGATTTAGCGCTTTTGTCTACTGCACCATAGACCAGAATCAATTAAAAAACATTCTTCACTGATATTTATACCATTTTCAAGCCAATCAATTCATTAATTAACAGCAACTACTACATTAGCTTAAAGCAATCTTAAGTCTTAGTCTTAATTCCAGCACAGGTGTAATAGTAATATTGTCATTAATACCAGTATTAAGTATAATGCTATAAGTATTATAGTATAAGTATGATGATAATTAATATTATCATTAATACTATGTTTTAAGAATCTATCACCACTCCGAATGGAAAGGTTTTGGACTTGCTTCCAGATATATTATATTATTCTTGTGAACGTTAATAAAACAAAGATATTTTTTAAGAAAGGGAACTGTAATACTAAACAGGGGATATATTTAGTTAAGTGCAATACCTGTGCTGCATTCTATATAGGGAAAACCTATAGAGCTTTTGTTATTATTATTAACATTTGTTGACTGGGAAAGTCCACTGGCCAATGACCCGTTTTCAGTGGAGGCCCAGGGAGAAAAGCTCCATACAATCACAGAATTTTTACATAACATCAGCTTAACTTTGAAAGTCAAGAAAAATTTACACAATACAAATCGTAAGTAGATATACTACACAAATACATATTATAGAGGTATACGATACAAGAAAATAAACCCAGTGTGTTAGATTTTTACTAATTCTGTTTATATATTCTCATAAGAAAGAGTACTGTTTAATCAATTGTTTTTATTCAGCCACAGAAATAAAGAAAGCAAGAGAGACTGGATATGAAGATAGATAGTGTAAATTGCAGCTATATTAAGTTAGTAAAATTATTTATAGTGCATAATGGCCAAAACATTTAAGGTGGTTTAATTATATGACTCAAGAACAGACAAGGTTATTGAGATATCGTTCTTTTAGTGCAAATTTAAATGTTCTTGAAGAGTCTAGTTGAGTAAGAGAGAGAGGGAGCGCATTCCAAAGTTTGGCAATGGTATGGGAATAGAGACATTGTCCAGCTCTTTTGTTGGGTTTAGTTATGGTTAAGTGTTGCTTGTTAGAGGACCTAAGATGCCGAGTAGGGGTGTGTGTTTGTATTATAGTTTGAAGGGATGGGCAGAAGTTTGGATTATTTAGTAGTTTGTGGGTGAGAGTAAGTTGGGAGTAATGTAGGTAATGAGGGAACTCAAACCAGTTTATAGATTTCATGGCCAGGCAATGATGTGTGCGAGTTGGCATGTTAGAGACAAACTTTGCTATTTTATAGTAGCACAACTGCAGTTTGTTCAGGAGAGGTGTGTGCAGGTTAGTGAAAATGGGGCAACCATAGAGGAGGGAGGGTAGAAGTAGACTATTAGCTAGTTTCAACTTGGTAGACTTGTCCAAATAGAGTTTATGCTTATAGAGTTTCCCAAGCTTAAAATGGGTCTTTTTGATTATGTTGAGTATATGATTCTCGAAGGATAGTTTGTCATCAATTGTGATGCCAAGTAGTTAGGCTGTTTTTACAGTTTCAATTTCTGTATTGTTTTGAGAGAATATTTTAAAGTCTAGAGTTAGAAGTTTGGTTGTGAATAGTAAAAGTTTTGATTTTTTGGGATTAAGTAGCAGTTGAGCTTCGTTAAAAAGATTCAATGTAAGTAAATGCATTTTGTGTTAACTTTAGGAGATCTAAGATGTTTTTAGAGGAAGTAATTATTGTTGAATCATTCGCGTATTGAATGAGTGTGCTTTGCAGGGATGCTTTATGGAGATTATTAATAAATATGTTAAAAAGCAAGGGCCCAAGAACAGACCCTTGGGGAACACCTGTGTTGGTGAATAGGTAATCGGATTGCTTACTTTGCCATCTAACAGATTTTCTGTTGTGTAGATAGTTATGGAACCAGGATAGCATGTGTGGGGAGCAGTTTACGGTCTTAAGTTGTAATAGTAGTTTTGAGTGAGACACTGTATCAAAAGCTTTTGACAGGTCTAGTAGGATCACTGATGTTATTAGGCCTGCATCAAGAGCTTTGTATATGAACATCTTTATAATATAAGGAGAAAAGATAAAAAAATAGTGCTCTATATAGACATGTAGAAGTTAATCCTACTTGCTCTGCTTTCAGGTTTGACATTGTGGAAATAGTTATATCACAGCCCAGGGGGGAAATATAAAAGCTATTTTGAAAGAGAGAGAGGTGAGATGGCAGATAATGTTAAATGCAACATGTAACCCTGGTATTAATGATAATGTTACTATTACACCTGTGCTTGAATTAAGACAATAGTAGATATAATAATATGTATTTCAGCATATTGTCATAAATACATCACACTACTATATTATATATAGGTAAAGTTTCAGCTTGTCATTTGAACTTCTTATAGTATGTTTAACATGGGTTCCATACACTAGATCGAATTTTCACTAATTCGAAATAGTGCATGGAATGCTCACTGCAGCAAAAGTGCACTTATTCGAAGTTCAGTACAACGAACGGGTGTTGTACTGAACTTCCGTGCAGTACTCACAGACCTTAGGGTTAGGGCACAGGTCATAGTAAGGGGATAGCCCTACGGGCTATCCCCGTACCATGACCTGTGCCCTAACCCTAAGGTCCGTGACGAATGCAGCGCAATGAAGGACATAGCAATGTCCTCCACTATGGTGCGATAGTCACGAACCTTAGGGTTAGGGTAAAGGGATAGCTTTACTAACTATCCCCTTACCCGTGCCCTAACCCTAAGGTCCGTGACTATCGCACCATAGTGAAGGACATAGTTTGTTTTTTATGTCCTTCACTGTGCTGCGGTGTTTTCGGTGAAGTGCACTTACGCAAAAGTTCACTTTCGTTAAAATGAACTTTCGCAGAATTGAGGCTTCCTATTACAAGTTCGAAGTTGTGAACTTCCGTTCTTGTAATAGGAATCCATTTAACACATATACATGTTTTTGATATTAGGTTTCTAATATTACTTATGAATAACCAATGTTCTTCGTGTTTCACTGTTGCAGTCATTACATTTGGGTAATCTGCTGGCTGGTTGCCCTCAGTCGGCCTAATTAACAAAGTCTTGGGTCCTGCGTCAGATGCTGCCCCTTCTTCCATGACGTCAGGGGTATAAAACATGCAGCCGATGTCATTACATCAGTCTTTGTTGCCGTGCGGTGCCCGAAGCAGAAGCAGTTCACAAGTGCTGGTCGGCTGACTCCTGAAATTTTTTTTTTCGAGTTTCAGAACCGAAGTCTTCAACTTAAAGCTAAGTACCCCATTGGGGAAACTTTTTCTTGCTCCTTACCGATGTCAGTAAAAGTTAATAATTGCATTACTTGTGGAAAGCAAATACCTCATAAAGATTTTCATTCGTACTGTATTCCTTGCTTAGGCGCTGAC
Source organism: Protopterus annectens (assembly GCF_019279795.1). Lineage (NCBI taxonomy): Eukaryota > Metazoa > Chordata > Ceratodontiformes > Protopteridae > Protopterus > Protopterus annectens. Next base: position 1,031,220,321 of record NC_056748.1, read on the forward strand.
TACGACGTACCGCGCTTTCAGTTTTGTGCTTTATTTAATCAGCGCACTATCCGTTGTCAGTACATTTTTGCCTCTAATTATTTCGGTTCTCTATTTAATTATCCTGAAATGTCATCAGTTAGCCTTTCGACTATCGGAATTCTGAAAAAACGCAAAGATAAAGACAGAGACAGGCCGCCGAGGTCCAAAACTGCCAACAACGCTTCCCTAAGCCAGTCGCCAGTTCTCCGGTACTCAGTGAGGCACTTTCACAGCCCCTGATACTCGCTACTTCTGATTCGCAGGCCTCTACTGAGACCCGTTCGGAGTCCGTATGCCGCAAGATGTTTCACCTGTGGAACCAGTGGATGTCTCTACCTCGGATGGGTCCAGAGCTGCTGTGCAGGCACTGGCTTCTGAGGGTGTATTCAAGCCTACAGACTTGCATATTAAATCGACACCGCCTTCATTACTAAGGCCTAAATGTCGATCCATGTCTAAAAATCCGGCACCCAGGCCACATGTTCAGACCCCTATGCCTAAAAAACAAATGATAAAAATGGCTGAAGATCTAATTTCTCTAATCAGGGGTAGTCAACCCCCTCTCTAAGAGGCCTAGGGCTGAACTTGATTATGAATCTTCTGATCAGGATTCTTTCTTCTGACTCTTCTAATGATCTGGATTTGCCCATACCTACTTATGAGGATTCCGATGCAGAGGACTCCATTCCCTCTGCTTCCCCTCCTGAGGATTTTTCTTTTGGGGAAACTTTACATGCTTTGAGGGAGCATTTCCACTGGGAAAGCCAGGAATTTTCTGATTCAAAAAAAGAGGCTTAGGGATTTTCTGCTTCTACCTCAGCATAGGCCTTTGACTATACCTCCTGTACTAGACATTGTTGATGTGTTCTCGGAATCCAGTTTGGCCCCTGATTCCCTGCCTCCGGCTCCTAGTAAACCTGACAGATACTACAGTGTTCCTGAGTCCCACAAGTTCCTTTTCAAAAATCCTGTTGTGGATCCAGAAACCATTTCTCAGGGGCCCAAGGGCATTAAGGCTTCTACTGCTAAAAATCCTACCCCTTCTGATAGAGATTCCAGGGCGCTGGATAGATGGTGTAAAAAGGTTTATACTTCTGCGACCTTGGCAATCAGAGCATTAAACTGCCAATTTCATATGTTAAAATATCAACAGCATATTATTGGACTGCTTAAACAGAAAATGATGTTGATTCCTGACTGTGTGGAAAATAAAGATTTACAAGATTTAATGCAGTCTGCTGAACAAGTTGGAAAACATACTTTGCAATGTGGTTTTGATTCTTTAGAGGCCTCCTGCAGGGCTGCTGTTACTGGGTCTTTGCTTAGAAGGCATGCTTGGCTTAAGGAGCAATCTTTGCCTGATCATGTTAAAGTTAAATTGTTAGATGCTCCTTTAAATCAGGACCGCCTGTTTGGCAATAAGGCTGAAGAAGTTCTAAAAAAGATGGAAGATAAAGCTAAATCTATGCAAACTGTAAAAGATTTCTTACAAGTGCAACCTCCATGATTTAGTAGGCATTGGCCTACTAAGAACTGGTCCTTTCCAACCCCTTCCAGATCCTCTCAAGACAAACCCAGACACAGCAGAAACCCCAGGTTTCAGTCCCAGCATACTCTGAGCTAAGCGGTGGGGGGCCTGCACTTCCAAATCTGGAAATAACAAGACATCCCCTTACAGTAAACATTCTCGGTGACTTCCTTTCAAAAAATACCAAGCACTTATCTTTCAACCGCCCCTTTGGGGGGAAGATTGCTCTTCATGCAAAGAACTGGGAACTCATAACCCAGGACAAATGGGTTTTAAATATAGTGTCCCAGGGATACAGATTTCATTTCCACACTTTGCCAACACCAAACGGGTGGCAAGACCTGCCCCCGAATCAGTGGGCAGAGGCTCAAAAGCAAGTACTTTCTCTCTTAAACATGGGGGCTATTCATCTGGTGCCAGAAGAGGAAAAGGGACAAGGTTTCTATTCAAGGCTTTTCCTGGTACCCAGAAAAGACAAATCATGGCGTCCAATCCTGGACCTGTCTACTCTAAACACCTTTCTGGAGATTCCAAAATTCAAGATGCTGACTCTTCACCAGTTACTTCCTATGCTAGGCAAAGATGCCTGGTTGGCAACTCTAGATTTAAAAGAAGCATACCTGCACATCCCAATCAGGGAATCTTGCAGAAGATACCTACTCTTCAAAGCAGGCTACTTGTATTATCAGTTCTCTGCATTGCCCTTTGGCTTGTCTGCTGTGCCCAGGGTATTCACAAAGTGCCTGGTTCCAGTTATTGCATTTTGCAGGCAAAGAAATATTCAAATATATCCATACCTGGATGATTGTCTAATTCAGGTAGAAAACCACGGCATACTTTTAAATCATCTGGCGTTTGTAAAAAGGGTTCTAACTTGTCTAGGGTACATCATAAAAGAAAAGAAATCACAAATGGTACCCTGTCAACAGATTACATTCCTGGGTGCAAGCTTGAATACAGCTGCCCAGATGGCTTTCCTCATGCCAGAGAAGCAAATTCATTTAGTAACTTACTTCAAACAAGTGGCCACAAAAACCCTGCTATCTGCAAGACAAATCCTGCAAGCCTTGGGATTCATGGCCTCCTGCATTCTTCTAATTCCATATGCAAGACTGCATATGAGGAAACTACACTGGTATCTAAAAAGTCTATGGAGTCAACATTGTCACAGCCTGGAAACAATGATTCCTATCATACCTTGCCTACACCTGGAGTTCCTATGGTGGGCAGAAGCCTGCCACCAAAATAAGGGATTACCATTCACACTACCCCCTGCTGCCCAAACCCTAACTACAGATGCATCAGACTATGCATGGGGGTTCACCTGGCAGGGAAGTGCATTCAGGGCAAATGGAACTCAAATCAAATGCACCTACATATCAATCAAAAAGAAATGTTAGCTGTACAGAATGCTCTGACAGCCTTCAAGGACTACATTCTTTCAGGACAACTAATGGTAAAGACGGACAACACCACGGTTATGTGGTACACAAACAAGCAGGGGGGTATACATTCCTACCCCCTCTGTAGACTAGCCATGGCATTGTGGAACACAGCCCTGAGCTACCAAGTGCATCTACAAGTTCAATTCCTGCCAGGAAAACTGAATACACTGTCAGACGGACTAAGCAGAAACCTCATGGACCCACACGAGTGGAAACTGGAACCATGGATTTTCAACATGTTGACAAACAAATGAGGGAGCCCAGACATAGATCTATTTGCCTCCCCCCAGAACTACCAGTTGGACAGGTTTTGCACAAGGACTCCCCCACAAACAAGCCAGGTAAGTGGATGCTCTGTCCTTCAGCTGGAAAAATCCATCAGTCTACGCTTTTCCCCCTCTGCCTCTGCTTTCCAAAGTTCTACTAAAAGTCAAACAGGACAAACCAAGGATGATTTTGATTGCTCCAGACTGGCCGTGCCAACACTGGTACCCCCTCCTGTGCAGTGTGTCGCAAATATCTCCATGGCACCTGCCTCAGACCCCTTCCCTGCTGTCTCAGCAGGAGAACCAAATTCTGCACCCTCAGCTTCCAACATTTAACCTTGCAGCCTGGCTAATCACTTAAATTCACCCTTGTCATCCCTCAGCAAACCTGTGATAGATGTCATCTTGGAGGCGAGGAGACCTAGTACTAGAAAATGTTATGCTGACAAATGGAAAAGATTCTGTGCCTGGAACCAGTCTTTAGGAATGAGCACATCAGCACCCAATTTACCTCAGATTTTGCAATACTTAACTGAGATGCTTCACAGGGGCCTGTCTTTTTTCTCCATTAAAATCCATGCCTCAGCTATTTCAGCTCACTATAACATGGAACCACCCCTCTTCTCTCATCCTCTGCTCAAGCAGTATCTCAGAGGGGCAAAAAACTTGAGACAACCCAGGAGAGCTCCAACCCCTGCCTGGGACCTTAACTTTGTTTTGGAGACACTCACTCTACCTCCATTCGAGCCACTGCAGACTTAAAATTTCTTTCTTGGAAAACAGCCTTCCTTTTAGCAATCACTTCAGCTGGAAGGATATCTGAATTACAGGCCCTTATGGCAGTGGAGCCTTTTATCATCTTTCATGCGGACAGGGTATCTCTCAGGACTAATCCATCCTTCATGCGCAAGGTGGTTTCCAGTGTGGCTCTTAATCAGTCCATTCATTTGCCAACCTTCTTTCCCAAACCACAGAACAAAGGGGAACGGATTCTGCATTCCTTGGATGTGCACAGACAACTAAGATTCTACTTGGACAGGACTAAATCTCGAAGAAAATCTGAACAATTGCTGGTAGCATTTGCTGCAGGGGCAGAGGGGAGGGCTATTTCAAAACAAACCATTTCTAAATGGATAAGCCATTGCATTCATTTCTGCCATAAGCACCATGGAAACCCTATCCCCCAGGGGATACGATCTCACTCCACCAGGGCTGCATCTACTTCTGCAGTCTTTCTCAGAGGTGTCCCTACCAAGGATATCCTAGAAACTGCTGCCTGGAGTTCTGTGCATACTTTCACAAAGCATTATCATTTACCAATTTTCTCTAAATCCAAAGCTGGCTTTGCCACTGCTGTCTTACAGGGCCTTATAGCTGGCCCTAATGCTGTATAAATTCCTCCTCCCAACCATAGCTTTGGGAATCTACCCAAATGTAATGACTGCAACAGTGAAACACAAAGAACATAGTACAGTTGTGTACACTTATCATAAATGTAGATGTTCGAGTGTATTCACTGTTGCAGTCCTGGTTACCCTCCCTCCAGCCCCCTAGATTTTCTGACTATACGTCTACTTTCCTTTACTATGCTTAAAAGCCTTTTTGGTGTATTTGCTTTTGGTTGGAGGTATACTTTTGTGTTTTTGTGTTTATTTGCTCCCCATTAGGGGGCACCTGACATCTAGGGCAAGAAAAACTGATGTAATGACGTCGGCTGCATGTTTTTATACCCCTGACGACCTGATGTCATGGAAGAAGGGACAGCATCCGACGCACGACCCAAGACTTTTGTTAATCAGGCTGACTGAGGGCAACCTGCCAACAGATTACCCAGATGTAATGACTGCAACAGTGAATACACTCGAACATCTACTTTTATGGTAAGTGTACACAACTGTACTTTATTCATACAATTTATTTTAGTGTTTTATATTTGCAGTTTTTTTAGAACTGGGACACATATATGGTAGTTTGTTAATGTTACTTTAAGCTAATGAAGTATTTGCTGAAAAATAATGAATTAATTGGCTTGAAAATGGTATAAACATCAGTGAAGAATGTTTTTTAAATGATTCTGATGAAGTCTATGGTGCAGTAGACAAAAGTGCTAAATCTTATGGAGTTGTTGATGCGAGTAAAAGACTGTTTTTAAAATACACTGAGGGGACTGCTGTGGCTTTTGGAGTGCCTGGGAATCCTGTGGCTAGTGTTTTCCCTATTGCTTTTTACTACTCATTTCTTGCTGGTTGTAAGGGATAACACTGACAGTTTTGGATGACTTTTAAAGACTTAGTTTTTGCTGGCTGGTTTTTACTTATTTTTTGCTGGCTGGTTTTTACTTATTTTCCCCAGTAAACAGTCAACATTTTTGGCTTGACTGTGGCATTATCTGTTGAACCCCCAACCAGTCCTCCTTCCAGACACAAAAAGAAAAAGTTAAGCAAACAGCCTGTGTCATCACAGCAGGCTAGCAATTTGCCTCAGCTGCAGGTGGGTGACTGCTGTGGCCATTGGTTTTACCTCAGACTACTCATCATTTACCCCAGATTCCTCTGGTGTAGCACCAGCAGATACTATGACCCAGGGTTAGCCACATCCTCTGCAGCTGTTTGGTTCCCTTGGTGGGAAAGGGAGAGCCACTCTTGTCGTCCTAGGAAATGGAGCAGGGAATGCTTCCCTGTTTGTCAGAGTGTTGTGCCCATCCCTGGGGAGACTCATTCTGCCATTAATAACACTGTTGGCCCCATTCTTCCTGTCAAAAAAGAAACGGAAAACTAAGCATTGTAGCCACCTCCTCCTCCTCCTCCTCCTCAAATTTCCTTAGACAGGAGTAGTTTTCTGGGTCTGGCTAAGTTTTAATTCAGGCGATTAATTCTCCTTGTATAGGAGCTTCTGGTAAAAGAACGAGGGATACCTCCCTTCCTTAACATATTCATGATTCTGAATCTGGACAGGAGGATAAAGGGACAGATACAGGGTTTTCTCCTCAGATTTCTAATGGAAAAGGCTGACTAGTTGGTTCCAACAACATAACCAGCACCCATTCAAGACTAAGTTGTTTCCTGATTTTACAATATTTGTGTGAGTTACTATCCTATGGCCTTTACTTCTGTATCAAGGTTCAGTTATTGGACATTTCAGCATGTCTGTCCATCGCTTCTCCTCTTTCAATACATGTTCATGTCCAAATGTTTTTGAAAGGGTAAACTAAATCAAAAAAATATAAAAAAATAAAAACAGCGACAAGAGTCTAAACGAAAGACACAACTTTTAATGCGCCACAGTACACACGGTAACCAAACGACTAAGCGCTTTCACCAGGCTCTAACCACTGGCTTCTTCAGAGTGTTTTTGAAAGGGGTTTTGCATAAGAGGCCTTCAAGAAAACTGGTGGACCCTCCTTGGGATCTTAGCTTTGTGGTACAGAGGTTAACACTTGCTCCATGTAAACCAGCTAACCTAGCTAACTTAAGGTTCTTAACACGAAAAACAGTTTTACTAATTGCTTTGACCTCTGCAAGAGTGGTATCTGAGCTGCAAGCTTTTATGGTGAGTCAGTCCTATCTCATTTTCTGCAAAGACATGGTTTGTTTGAGAACTAATCCTTCTTTTCTGCCTAAAGTGGTATCAGAGTTTACTTTAAGCCAAACTGTCCATCTCTCCATTTTCTTTCCTGAACCCAAAATGAGGGAGAAAGGATAACTCATACTTTGAATGTCCACAGACAACTTGGATACTATCCTGACGGAACTAAATCTTTCAGATCTTTGGATTGATTGATCATTTCTTGTGAAGGTAAACAGAAGGGACAACCTGTGTCAAAACAGACCATTTCCAAACAGTTGTCTAAGGCTATTACCTTTTATTATACTTGCCACAGCAAAACTATTCCAAGTAGGGTCAAGACCCACTCTACCAGGGCCTTTTCTTCATCTATGGCTTTTTGGAAAGTTTTCAGTTCTTGAAGTGCTTCTTAGTCCTCTATGCATACTTTTACAAAGTACTATAAGCTTGATTATATCTGTAGGTCTAGATCAGGCTTTGCAGGGGCAATTCTGCAGGCATTCCTGGACTGTTCTTCCACCTTCCAAATGTAGCAAGCTAGAGTAATCTACCTATATAGCTAGGGCTACTGCAGCAGATGTTCTTCATCTCACATTGCTGCAGTCATAACCTGTGGGTAGTCCGCTGTCCTCGGTCGGCCCGAATACCAAAGTGTTAGGCTGGCGTCGGTCATGGTCACTCAGATCTGACGTCAGAACGCCATGGTATTAAAGCGCATGACCGACGTCATATCCTCAGTCTTTCTTGCCCCATGGTCCGAAGCAGAAGCAGCGTTTGCAAGTGCCGTTCGGCGTTCTGAAATTTTCGTATTCTGAGTTTCAGACCGAAAACCAAGTTGGGCTAAGTACCCCGTTGGGGAATATTTTAGTTTTTTCTTGCCTCAGTTAATTCCGGATGTCAGAAAAAGTGAATAATTGTATTTCTTGTGGGAAACAGATACCGCATAGGGATTACCACTCTCTCTGTATTCCTTGTTTGGGGCCTGAGCACGACGTAGTCGGGTGTCGCTTTTGTGCTAGATTTAATAAGCGCACCATTAAACGTAGGTTAGATTGCGCTAGGCTTGTCTTGATGGCGGTGTAATTACAATATGCCGTCGGATCCTCCGACGCCCGCTACCGCTAAGAAGCGCAAGGAAAAATCGTTAAAGTCCAGGCAGGATGAATCGTCCGTTCCGGACGCCGGTTCTTTAGAAACTACGGTGGAATCTGTGGATCCAGCCGAGGTTTCAGCTGAGTCTCAGGGGGAGCCGTTAATTTTGCAAGATGTGGCCTCTCAGGAGTCTGGTCAGGCTGAGGGGGCCTCTCAGGTTGCTGTACTCCCTTAGGTTCATAGGTTCATAGGTTCATAGGTTCATACTAGGCTATCTGCCCAAGGGCATTTATAAGCCTAGCCCATAGTTATGTGGCTTTCGCCACCCCTTTAGTTTGAATAAAAACTATGCCTATCATTTTTCTGTGCCTCTGTCAAGCAGTGACACTGAAGTAATCCCTGGGGTATATCTGCGATCTCCCATCCATTGGTCAAGATTCCTCTTGAACAAGGCCAGCGAGGTGCTCTGCCTCACATGTACCGGGATTTTGTTCCACAGCATAGGGAGTCTCTGGGTGATGAATCTGTCCCTCCAGCACGTTCTATTTATAACCGTGTCAAGGTTTAAGTCTCCGCCCTTGTGGTTCTGAGGGATCTAGATTTTTGAGGTGAAGCATATTCATCAAATCTGGGTTTGACATGGCCTTATATGTCAGGCACAGGTCACCTCTGAGCAAGCGGTATGAGACTGAATAAAGCTGGAGTTCTTTCAGTCGGGCAGCATAAGACATATTTTTGAGACCCTTTATCCTTTTGGTGAGGAACTTTTGGGGCCTTTCAAGCTGCATCAGGTGTCTGGTCAGATACATTCCAAGCGGGCATTGTACTCAATCATAGGTCTAATGAGTGATGAGTACAGGGGACGATGACCTCCCTTGATCTAGATGTGAATCCCTTCATGATCAGGTGGGCGATATAGAAGGTTTTCCTAACTACTTTAGCAACATGAGTGTCAAGCGAAGACTACTGTCAACTTGGGTCCCCAGATCCCTGATGACTTTTTCTGTGCTCAGTGGATTGTCACCTATATGGTAGCTAGGGGTAACCTTGTTTTTCCGAAGGGTATGACTATGCATTTTTGGCGTTTAACTTCAGGCCATGGCTCTGGCACCAGTTATCCGTTTCTGTGAGGCCCTTCTGGAGGATATCTGTGTCAGATGTGTTTTCGACTATGGCGCCAGTTTGCAGTCATCTGCAAACTTTGTCAGCCATAACCCTCCTGTGTTTGCTTGTACTTCAGAAAAGTAGATGCCGAACAAGAGTGGACCCAGGACTGAGCCCTGTGGGACACCACTTGTGACAGGCTTTGAGTCTGACATGGCTCCAGCAACTCTGACCCTGTGGGTTCTGTCGCTTAGCCAGTTTGCAACCCATCTTGTGATGTATGGGTTTACATTCAAGCTGATGAGTTTTTCGATGATACCTGAGTGGGGTATTGTGTGAAGGCCTTTGCCAGGTCGAGGTAGGCTGTATGGACTGCCTTTCCCTCATCAATGGCCTTGGTGACTGTCTCGAAAAAGTCAACCAAGTTTAAGAGGCAGGATCTGCCTTTGACAAAGCCAAACTGGGTTGGATCCAAAGTCTGCAAGTTCCCTATGTCTTTATTTATGAGTTCCATTATGATCCTCTCCATGGCTTTGCAGATAAGGCTTGTCAAGCTAATGGGGCGGTAATTTCCAGGGTCTGTGGAGGCACCGCCCTTATGAAGTGGGACCACAGTGCGTCGCCACTCCTTGAGTGCGTATCCTGAGGTGAGGCTAAGATTAAACAGCTGTCCTAACTGTGGGTTTAATTCCTCATTGAGTTCATGAAGCACACAGCCGGGGACACCATCCGGTCCCATGGATGCTGTGTTTTTTGCCTTAGTGAGGGCAGTTCTCACCTGGGCGTTGGAGATGTTTGGGGGCTACAATCCTCTGGAATAGATATCTCTCCTTTTGGGGGAGGGGGGAAGTTTGCACTGAACCTGTCAGCCAGTATGTTAGCAATGTGTGTAGGTTCAGTAATTTTCACATCATTTTGAACTAATTCTGAGCATATCTGGGAGTTTCCTCCTAGGTTTCTAACATAGCTAAAGAAGGCCTTATGATTGTCTTTAGAGTCCTTGGCGATTTTTCTCTCAAAATTTGCCTTGGATGATTTTATGAGAGCTCTTAGTTTTTACTTATAATGATCAAAGGTGTCTTACCTTTCAAGGATTTTGCTCTATCTTGTAGTAGCTTCCTCCTTTTGTTGTAGAGCTTGTTTATGGCTGGGGTCCACCAGACTGGACGCTTGCCTTTGGTACAGAGAGTCTTAGTTTTGTTTGGGATTGCCTGATCCATGCAGTCCTGTAGGTGCTGGTAGAAGGCATTTGTAAGTGATTCAGCGGTTTGAGTAATGTTTACCACTGGCTCAGGGGCCTTAAAGGAGACCACACTAGTTTTTAGAAGTGTGAAATCGGCTTTTGAGAAGTTTTTCACTGTGGTCTTTTTGTTTCAGGTGGGCGGGATGAGGACCTCCAGCGAGATTAGTTTATGATCTGATCTCACCAGTGAGGGTATACTTCGGTGTTGAACATTTTGATCCCATGTTCGTGATGATGAGATCAAGTATGTTTTCACCTCTTGTGGGGATGGTGACTAGTTGTTCCATGGCATTTGAGTTTATGAACTCCAGGAATCTTTGGGTTAGAGTGTTCGGGCTTGAGTAGTGTTCCCAGTCTATATTAGGGTAGTTGAAGTCACCTAGTATGATGGTGTTTGGAGATACATTTATCCCCTCCAATGTTTTCAGGAAGGCCATGTGAGGTTCCTGAGTTTGAGAGGGTGGCCTGTAACATGCTACAAATTGCAGAGCAGTCTTGCCTATGGTTAATTGCACATGGATGGTCTCAGATGCATCGTGCGTTGCCACTAACCTTGAGGTGTGGGTGTCCTTTATGAATATGGACACCCCCCTCCTTTCTTGGTGTTGTCCGGATTTTGGGGCCGGAACGTATGATATGAGGTGAAACCTGTTAGTGCTGGGGTGCTCTCAGGAGCCTTGAACCAGGTTTCTGTCACAGCACAGACATCGATGTTCTCCATATTGCATCTCCATATGCCTTCTTTGCATAAGGTGGTTAGGCCTTCCCCTTCTGTCTCTAAGGTACCCTCCAAGGTCAGGCCTGGTTTGTCTTCCTCTGGTGTCAGTCCTAGTTCTGCAGGTTCTGTACCTAAAAAACACATGCTAAAAATGGCAGAAGATTTGATTTCCCTAATCAGGGGTTCTATGCCCCCTCCAGATAAGAGGCCTAGGGTGGAGCCAGAGGTGGAAGGTTTGGAACATTTTTCAGATTACTCAGAGTCTTCAGCTGAAGACATTCAGGATTTTCCTCCTTATTCTGATTCAGACGCAGAGGATTCCAGTCCTTCTGCTTCTCCTCCAGAGGATTTTTCTTTTTCAGAAACCCTGCATTCTATGAGGGAGCATTTTAAATGGGAAGGTCAGGATTTCTCAGATTCCCGAAAGAGGCTTAGGGAATTTTTGTTTTTACCACAACATCGGCCCTTGGCTATACCTCCTGTTTTGGATGTTGTTCAGGATGTTTTCTCTGAGGCTTCCCTTAATCCAGACTCTTTGCCTCCTGCCAGTTAAACCAGATAGGTATTACAGAGTGCCTGAGGCTCATAAATATCTGTATAAGAGCCCAAGGGCTGACCCAGAAACTATTAGCCAGGGACCTAAGGGTGTCAGGGCTTCTGTTGTAAAGAATCCAGTTCCTATGGATAAAGATTCTAGAGCTTTGGATAGGTGGGGTAAAAAGTGTATACCTCTTCCACTCTAGCAATGAGGGCTTCAATTGCCAGTTTCATATGTTGAAGTACCAGAATTTTCTCCTTACTCAGTTAAAATCTAAGGTAGATGCTTTGGCAGAGGGCATAGAGTGTAAGGAATTACAGGATTTGGTTCATGCCTCTGATCAGGTGGGTAAGCATTCTTTGCAGTGTGGTTTCGATGCTTTACAGGCTTCTTCCAGGGTGGCTGCCACTGGATCAGTTATTCGTAGGCACGCCTGGCTTAAGGATCAGAACTTGTCAGAGCATGTTAAAGCTCGAATTTTGGATGCTCCTCTGCAGTCTGAAGTTTTGTTTGGTTCTCCTGTGGAGTCAGTCTTAAAGAAAATGGAAGACAAAGCTAAGTCTATGCAGACTGTTAAGGAATTTTTGCAGGTGCAGCCCCCTAAGTTTAGCAGAAATTGGCCTACTAAGGGGTGGGCTTACCCTTCTTCTGATTTACAGTCTAGGGGCAGATCTAGACGTGGTAGGGGCAGAGCTCAGGGTTCTTTCAGGTCTAGAACGTGGAGTTCCCCTGCACAATCTACAGGTGAGGGCAGGGGTCAGTCCTTTCGTAAACAGACCCAATGACCTGCATCTTCAGCTGCCAGATCCTTCCTGTCTGGCAGCTCCTCTGGGAGGAAAGTTGGCACTCTTCAGGCAAAACTGGCTTTTAATCACCCAGGACAAATGGGTGTTGGACATTATACACCGAGGCTACAAGTTTTATTTCCACACATTGCCTCCTTTCAAAGGCATGCCAGACGTTCCTCCTCAGCAAAGGGTGGAGGCTCACAAACAGATTTCTTTACTTCTTCAAATGGGGGCTATACAGCAGGTCCCTCTGTCAGAAGTGGGCCTAGGATTTTATTCTCGCCTGTTTCTTGTACCAAAAAAAGGAAACACTTGGAGGCCAATTTTGGATTTATCTATCCTCAACACATACCTGGACATTCCAAAATTCAAAATGTTGACTTTGCAACAACTTCTGCCTCTGTTGGGCAAAGATCACTGGATGGTAACTCTGGATCTCAAAGAGGCTTATCTTCATATTCCTATCAGGCCCAGTTGCAGGAGATTCCTGCGTTTGGGCGAGGACTTTACATTATCAGTTCTCTGCATTGCCCTTTGGCTTATCTACTGCCCAGGGTGTTCACAAAGGTTCTGGCTCCGGTGATAGCCTTCTTAAGGTTAAGAGGAATACAAATTTATCCTTATTTGGACGACTGCCTGATTCTTGCTCAAGACAGAAACAAGCTACTTCACCATCTACAGTATGTTATGGCAGTGTTAAGGTGCCTAGGGTATTCTGTGAACGAAACAAAGTCCAGTCTAGTACCCTCTCAGGAAATGTGCTTTCTGGGTGTGAGACTGAATACAGCCTCCCAGATGGCTTTTTTGACCCCGGACAAGCAAAGAAATCTTACACTTTACTTCCAACAATTGTCTCTATGGTCCAGGCTGACTGCAAGGACAGTCCTTCAAGCCTTGGGGTTCATGGCATCTTGTATTCTGGTGCTTCCCAATGCCAAACTGCATATGAGGAAGCTACAATGGTATCTCAAAAGTGTATGGACGCAACACTGCCACGATCTGGAGTCATTCAGATAATACCTTGCATTCAAAAGGAATTTTTGTGGTGGGCTCAGGAATGTCACCTAAACAAGGGACTCTCTGTGACCCGACCAGAGGCGAGTCAGATCTTAACGACAGATGCCTCAGACAAGGCTTGGGGAGCACACCTCAATGGAAAATGGGTTCAAGACACGTGGCCTGCCAGACTTTAACATTTACATATCAACTTGAAGGAGATGTTAGCAGTCCAATTTGCATTGATGGCTTTCAAGGATCTACTTCACCCAGGACAAGTGTTGATTCAAACAGACAACACAACTGTCATGTGGTACATCAACAAGCAAGGGGGAACCCATTCGTACCCTCTTTGCAGGCAAGCTATGATTTTGTGGGAGACTGCTCTCAGTTTGCACCTCACTCTTCAGGCAAGGTTTCTGCCAGGAGCACAGAACTCCTTAGCAGATGTTTTGAGCAGACAGATGGTGGATCCCCACGAGTGGAAGTTGGATCCTCGTGTATTTCGACAGTTGACAGTGATGTGGGGGACTCCAGACATAGATCTGTTCGCTTCTCCACTAAATTTCCAGTTGCCAAAGTTTTGCACAAAGATGTTTCATCCAAAAGCTTGGAAAGTGGATGCTCTATCATTCAGTTGGAACAATCTTCACGTCTATGCCTTTCCTCCTCTGCCTCTCCTTCCCAAGGTGCTCTTGAAAGTCAGACAGGACAAGCCCTCCATGATTCTAATAGCTCCAGATTGGCCACGGCAGCACTGGTACCCTCTGCTGAGGAGTTTTGTACTGGAGCCTCCTTGGCCTTTGCCATCAATTCCACACCTTTTGTCTCAGGCAGGCAATCATTTCCTCAATGTCAGGATACAGTCCCTGCATCTGACAGCCTGGCATATTCTGTTCTAGACCCTGGAGGGTCGCAGCTTCCTCAACAAGTTTTGAATGTCATTTTGGAGGCCAGAAGGCCTAGTACAAGGAAAGTTTATGCTGATAAATGGAGGAGATTTTTTATTTGGAGCAAAGCAAAGAGCTTTGATGTTTCCAGGCCTAATTTGAGTGTTTCACTTCAATATCTTACAGAATTATTAGACAAGGGTTTGTCTTTCTCCTCTGTAAAAGTTCATGCTGCAGCCATTTCTGCTCACTATGACTGTGACCCACCATTATTCTCTCATCCTTTGTTTAAGCAATTCCTTAGAGGGGCAAAGAACATAAGACCCCCGCATAGAGCTCCTACTCCTTCCTGGGATCTCAATTTTGTGTTGGAAAAAATTACTTTACCTCCTTTTGAACCTGCAGCTACATCTGAGTTGAAGTTTTTGTCTTGGAAGACTGCTTTTTTGTTGGCCATTACGTCTGCTAGAAGGGTATCTGAATTACAGGCTCTAATGGCAGTTGAACCCTTCCTGATTTTTCATAAGGATAGGGTATCTCTGCGTACTAACCCTACTTTTATGCCTAAGGTTGTTTCTAATGTGGCCTTGAACCAATCTATTCATTTGCCTACTTTTTATGCTGATCCCCAAAATAAAGGGGAGAAAATTTTGCACACTTTGGATATTCACAGGCAGTTGCGTTATTATTTGAGCAGGACTAAAGGGTTCAGACAGTCTCAACAGTTATTTCTTTCTTTTGCTTTGGGCTCTCAGGGGAAACCTGTTTCAAAACAAACTATTTCTAAGTGGATTGGCCATTGTATTGCTTTTTGTTATTCTCATCATGGTAAGGAGATTCCGGCTGGAATCAGACCTCATTCCACTAGGGCTACTGCCACTTCTACTGCTTTTTAAGGGGTGTAGCTACTAAAGATATTTTGGAAGCAGCTACTTGGAGTTCAGTGCACACTTTTTCTAAACATTACCATCTCCCTCTTTATTCCAAATCTAGGGCTGGGTTTGCCACTGCAGTCTTACAGGGTATGTTAGCAGCTCCCAATGCTTTATGATTTTGCCAACCTCCCTTTACCTTTGCTTTGGGATTCTACCCACAGGTTATGACTGCAGCAATGTGAGATGAAGAACATAGTACAGTTTTGTACCTACCATAAATGTAGATGTTCGAAGATCCACATTGCTGCAGTCCAATTTACCCTCCCTCCTTCCCCTCTGTAGTTTGGAGTGGTTGTATGGTTTGGGTTGTAAATATTGTTTGTGCATGGGTTTTGGAGGTTTTTCTGTTTTTGGCTATGGCCTTTCTTTTTAGGGCCTTCTGACATCTGGGGCAAGAAAGACTGAGGATATGACGTCGGTCATGCGCTTTAATACCATGGCGTTCTGACGTCAGATCTGAGCGACCATGACCGACGCCAGCCTAACACTTTGGTATTCGGGCCGACCGAGGACAGCGGACTACCCACAGGTTATGACTGCAGCAATGTGGATCTTCGAACATCTACATTTATGGTAGGTACAAAACTGTACTTTATCAATATGAACATAATACAGTTGTGTAAGTAAACTTACTCATAACACAGATGTTCGAATAATTACTGCTGCAGTAGCTACTCCCTCCCATCCATCCCCCTTGTTTCTTGGTGTGTTGTTTATGCCATGATGTCATTATTTATTTTTTGTTCTTCTTAGCATTGCCCTTTTAGGGCTCAGCCTCCCTTTTCCTATTGGCAGGAAAGCTCTGAATGTCTTGGCACCCAAACCTGTCTTTTAATCAGCTTGGCTCAAGCTGCTAGACAGTTTGGGTGCGTGAAAGGTGCCCCGAAGCTTTGGAAGCTGGCTAGCTATTAAATCCTTGGTGGGATGTATCCCATTTATCTAAGGCTAATGTAGCAGGGATCATTCAAACATCTACTGTTACTGTATGTTTGCTTACACAACTGTACTTTACGCATCTGGTATGTTCTCTATTTGAGCACTGAATTTACCTAACTCACTTACTCTTTCTTCACAATCTGGCTGATTGAACCTTTTCCATGGAGATCTTTAAAGGAAGCTGGAATCCAAGATGATGACAGTGTATCTCTGTTGTCTTTGAAACTGCTTCATAATACAATGGATGGAGTGGCATGAGCATCTGGGTTTTGCATATTTTTATGGTATCATGCCTCAGGCATTTCAACTTTATAGACCAGTTTACAGTGTCCTTCACAAATGCTGCGTATGACAAGGTCCCCCTGTCTCAGGACCAAAGTGAAAGAGAAGATGCAGAAGAGCAAGCAAGAAAACACAATTTCTATTTGCTGAAGTCAAATTCTCCACTTTGCAAAGGTCCTTTTCTGAGAAGCAGAAAATGCATGGTGTTTATGGTTTAAAAAAAAAAGGCCAGCAGCAGCCTTATGAGCAGTAGTTAAGACAGAAATCTCTGCAGATGCAGTGGTTTCCAAAGCAGATGGTGTCCCAGAGGCAGTAAACTCAGGGCTTGCATAGCCCACCCTCTGGCATGTGTCTTATCTGAGTCAGATCACTTAAGCATACCACAAACACCTTAACTGGTGGCTGTGCACAGAAAATCTGTCTCAGGGCTGTCCATTCATTTCTTTCCTTCTCACTGCCTGTCACCATGGATATTTCCTCTCTCAGGTGGGGGCATTGTTTAAAGCAAATAACCCAATGGTCACTGTTAGTTGCATCAAGAGGCCTCCATGCACATCCGTGTCCTGGAGATGACTACAGTCCTCATAGCATTGCAAGCTCTTTAAGGCTTCCTTCCCCAGTGTACAGTTGCTATCCATTCTAACAACATGGCAATTGTGTGTTATATAAGTGGACATGGAGGAACCTACTGCTTTCCCTTGTGTTAGGAGGCCATGAGGTTATGTGAATGGTCCATGCCAGCCTGAAACTGTATCAAAGCAATGTACATCCCACTTCAGGCCAGCTTACTTAAGAACAAGCAGTAGTTCAACTTGTCCATGCCTTATAAGTGGTCCCTGATTCAGTCTGTTGTGGCATTGCAAGTTGCAGCAGTTTTTCCCCCTAATCCCACCATATGGACAGATTTCTCAGGATGCTTTGGTTCACCACGAGCCTCCATTTCTACTTTACTCCTTTCTCCTTTTTCTCTTAATGAAGTGCCTACAGAAAGCCTAGCTAAAAAAACTAGGGTAATTGAAATAGCATTTACAAAGCCCCATTTTTGACTCAAGTATGGTTCCTGCTGAACAAACTTCTACTTAAACCTGACAAAGGTCTTCTAGCTCACCTGTCTGCAAACATTGCCTGAGCTTTCATTCCCTTATATTAATTGCATGGTTTCTCCAGTTTCGTGAATAGCCAGGGCTGCTAGATGCCCACTCCTTACTGCTGTCCAAAAGCTCTCATGTAGAGAAGTTTGTAAGGATAACTGGACAATATTTCTTTGTGGATGATCAAATAGCGATTTGACCCTTATCCATTCCCCAGTTCCTCCAATTTCTACAAGTATTTCTGACCAGGGCTCTGGTAACTAAATATATCTGTGCACTTGCAACATGAGCTTTACTACACGCTTTGCAATTCACTACAAGCTGGATGTGATCTCAAGGTCCAGGTTAACCTTTGTGGCCACCATTCTTAGTGATAATACGTCTGATGAAGCCACCCAACTGCATTAGCTGATTTTGAAGTGGTGAACTGGATCATGTAAGATAGTAATGTTATATACATACCATAACTTTAGATCTTCGTGATCCAAGTTTGTTCACTGAAACATTACCTCCTTTTCCTTATCCTAATCTGAGAGTTCCTGTGAAGGGAAGCTAGTCAAACAGGCATGAGGCCTATATATGGGGTGTTTTAGCCAATATCCTTAAAGAATAAGAGATTCAAGGCAACCTTTTTAATGGAGAGCAAGAGGTATGGTGATTTATGGGATTGAGGGGAGGAGTCTGAGTTTGGGAGAGCTTGGTAAATGCTTAGAAGATTGCTGCTGGTAACTACCAGTCCTGATTTCAAAATGGACAGTCAAAGATTATTTATTTTATTCATTGACATTTGTTAACCGGTTAAGTCCAGCTGGGTTAGTAGCCCATTTTCAGTGGATACCCGAGGAGAAAAGCTCCAGTTAAAACCAGTTTACAGTATGTGGAGGTTTAACAATCCAAGAATAATACTATTTCAATACAGACCACCCTCCCAAACCCAGGAACCCCACTCGGCCTTCCTCAGAACACTGGAAAATATGAAGGTCTCTCCAAACACCATTATATTGGGCGACTTCAACTACCCAAACATAGACTGGGAGCATTATTCTAGCTCCAACACTCTAGCCCAAAGATTCATAGAATTTATAAACTCAAATGCTATGAAACAACTTGTTACCACTCCTACAAGAGGGGAAAACATACTGGACCTGATCATCACCAACATGGGGGCTCTATGCTCCTGACCAGAAGTGTATCCCTCACTGGTAAGATCAGACCATAAACTAATCTCACTGGATATTCACATCCAGACCCCACCCCCTGCCCAGAAAACCACAGTGAAAAACTTCTCTAAAGCAAATTTCACACACCTCAAAACCGAGGTGGAATCCTTCAAAGCCCCCGGGCCTGTGGAAAATATGGCCCAGACCGCAGAATCCTTTATAAATGCATTCTATGAACACCTTCAGGAATGCATGGATCATGCAATCCCAAATAAAACCAAGACCCAATCCTCCAAAGGCAGGCGTCCTGTCTGGTGGACCCCAGCCATAAACAAACTATACAATAGAAGGAGGAAGCTACTACATGATAGAGCAAAATCCCAAAAGGGAAGGCATCTCTGATCAGTATTAGCAAAAACTACGGGCACTCATAAAATCGTCTAAGGCCAGCTTCGAGAGAAAAATTGCGCATGACACTAAGGATAATCACAAGGCTTTCTTTAGTTATGTTAGGAACCTGGGTGGGAATTCCCAGATATGCTCAGAATTAGTCCAAAATGACAAAAAATACACTGAACCCACAGACATTGCCAACATCCTAGCTGACAGGTTCAGTGCAAACCCCCCCCCTCCCCACCAAAAGGGCAAATATCTATCCCAGCAAAGTGCTGCCCCCCTGACATCTCAGATGCTCAGGTAAGAGCCGCCCTCTCCAAAGCAAAAAAAACAGCATCAATGGGACCAGACGGTGTCCTGGGCTGCGTCCTACATGAACTCCAAGAAGAGCTAAACCCAAACATAAAAGTACTGTTCAATCTCAGCCCTTACTACAGGATATGTACCCAAAGAGTGGCGTACAGCAACAGTGGTCCCTCTCCACAAAGGTGGTGCCTCAACGGATCCTGGAAACTATCGCCCCATAAGCCTGACTAGCTTGGTCTGCAAAGCTATGGAAAGGATCATCATGGATCTCATAAATAAAGATATTGGGGACCTACAGACACTGGATCCTACACAGTTCGGCTTTGTTAAGGGCAGATCCTTCCTCTTAAGCCTGGTCGATTTCTTTGAAACAGTCACCAAGGCCATTAACGAGGGGAAGGTGGTCCACACAGCCTACCTGGACCTCGCAAAAGCCTTCAATACAATACCCCACTCGGGCATTATAGATAAGCTCACCAGCTTAAATATAAACCCCTATGTCACTAGATGGGTTGCAAATTGGCTCAAGGACAGAATCCACATGGTTAGAATTGCTGGAGCCATGTCAGACTCCAAACCAGTTACAAGTGGCGTCCCACAAGGCTCAGTCCTGGGACCTCTCTTGTTCGGTATATATTTCTCGGAGGTACAGGCCAACACGGAAAGACTGTGGCTGACCAAGTTTGCAGATGACTGCAAACTAGGCGCCATAATCGACTCTCCAGCCGACACAAACATCCTACAAAAGGGCCTCATAGAAACAGACAACTGGTGCCATAGCCATGGCCTCAAACTAAACGCCAAAAAGTGTATAGTCATCCCCTTTGGCAAAAATAAAGTGCCCACAAATTACCACGTAGGTGGTAATCCATTAAGTACGGAAGAAGTAATTAGGGACCTGGGGACCCAAGTTGATAGTAATCTCTCATTTGAAAACCACGTGGCCAAAGTGGTTAGAAAAACATTTTATATAGCCCACCTAATCATGAAGGGATTCGCATCTAGATCAGGGGAGGTCATCGTGCCTCTTTACTCATCCCTCATCAGGCCCATAATTGAGTACAATGCCCCTTTTGGGATGTACCTTACCAGACACCTGCAGCAACTGGAAAGACCCCAAAAGTACCTCACCAAGAGGATCAAAGGGCTCAAACAGATGCCATATGCTGCCCGGTTAAAGAAACTCCAGCTCTACTCAGTGGCAATACCGCCTGCTCAGAGGTGATCTGTGCCTGACGTATAAAGCCATGTCCAACCCGGAATTAATGGACATGCTGCACCTCAGAAAATCCAAATCCCATCGAGCTACGCGCTCGAGAGACTTGAACCTCAGCACTGAAATAAATAGGACATGGCTGGAGGGACAGATTCATAACCCAGAAGCTCCCTTCACTCTGGAATAAAATCCCAGTCCAGGTTAGGCAGAGTCCCTCATTGACTCTCTTCAAGAGGAATCTTGATGAGTGGATGGGAGATCGTAGGTTTACCCCGGGTATCACTTCTGTGTCACTGTTAGACAGAGGCACAGTATACTAACCTCGAAAAAGGGCATAGCAAAATTCATTTCAAATGGGTGGCGAAAGCCAAACAAACTCTGGCTAGGCTTATAAATGCCCTAGGGCAGATAGCCTAGTATGAACCTATGACCCTATGAATACAGGTAAAAAAAAGAAAAACAAGTGGAGAGAAAAAAAAATACAATAAAAAAATAGACAAGTAGCAGTTCACAAAAAATAGCAAAGTCTGTAGCCATAAATGGGTTATCAGTCATTGTTGAGAGATTATAATTTCTGGATAATTACCCATAGGTCACATAGAGAAACAAAGGTTGGGACTAATACAAGTGGATTGTAATGGGAATGAGATATAAAGAAAAAAAGGTGGAGTTGGGTAGGGTCCTGACAGGGGCAAGTTTTGTTGTTAGGCAGATAGAGTTTAAGAGTTATTTTTTAAAGTGTGATGGGAGGGTAATGCAGCGGATGCTTAAAGGAAGTTTATTCCAAGCTTGGGCTACAAAACATTATGAAGATATAAAACATGTTTAAGTGCATAACTTTTATTTATCTTAGTGCACCAGTGTTGCATTTACCCACTTTATGTAACTTTCTAGAAATTGTCTCAGGAGATTGCATACATTTGATATTGAAATACCATTCTAAGTCTAAATGTCCTAAGCCTGCAAAGTGACTGGTTTTCTTATATTACCTGCTTTGTTTTGTACTGTCTTAGAACATCGTCTCACACTCAGCTGTTGTCATTTATTCATTTACTTTGATAAACTAGTTCTCAGTCTGGACTTTCTACTGACACATTCATTTCCGAGGAGAAGAGCCCTGCAAGCCTGTTCATTCCCATGAGGCTGAGAGTTGTAATCCAGGAGTGGTGCTGTGATCTGTGCTGGGGATCTCGGGGATTTGTTTTAGTTCTAGCATCCTCAGCAAGATTGCAACTTCCCCATCCTGTTTCCAGGCAGACTGTCCTTAGTTTGCAGTGCTGCTGGTCACAAATGAATGTATGATGTCAATATCCTGGACCAACAAAGGCCTCTTTTAATTGAAGTGCGTGAGCCCCTGCATGTCCACCTTCCTATGCCAGCTTTTCCAGTGATTTGAGTAGCTAATCAAACTCAGGTTATCTGGGCATAGCTGGAGTTTTATCACTCTAAGCAGTGAGGTTGGCGGCCTAACTTTTTACTTTTAGTAGCAATATCTGTTTATCTTTTTTTTCTATTAGTAGTCAAGAAATCTCTTCCAGTTTAAAAGAAATTATTATTCCACTTTGCTCTAATTAGAATAATTGTAGAGTACATTGGTATGTACCTGTCCAGATACATCATACTGCTAGAAAGACTGCAATTCTTCCTAAACATTAAAAAGAAAAATCAGTGGACTAATGACCTGTAGCTACCTGGGCAGGTTTGAAGCTCTGCCCCTTTACTCTGTGTATCTTGCCTTTCATTCCATAAAGGATCCAACCCTCCTCAACCTCTTGCAACTCGGAAGGACAAACAGCTGTACTAGCACTAGATCTAAGGATTTAAACCTCCATGCACCTAATTAAAGCACATTGAAGGTACAGATATATCACTCACCATTTTGTCCATCCCTGGAACAGGTGGCAAATACATAAATGACATTTATATAAATAATACATATAATATGTGTAATGAATAGATTGCATGTTAGTGACATTGTCTCCTCCTTTAAATCTAACCTAGATAAATGACCAGGCATCCACAAATTCATCCTTGCCTGGTCATCTTTTACCTTTTGGACCCGGGAGTTGCACCATGAGGATGGGTAATTGACAAGACACAGATGGTCTTTTGACTTTCCTGTCTTGTATTTCCTGTGATCCGTGATGATAATCAAAACTCAAATCTTTGCAGAGTTGGAGCTTGTCAGATGGGCAGAGGAACTTACATTGTGTAATGGACCACAATGCAGACACCTCCCACAATGTAGACACATTCAGGTTAAGAAATCAAAAGTCTAGGCCCTTTCTAAGCCTGTCTTCTTTTCAGAGTCTGCTGTTCCCTTGTTGGTTTCTGTTCTTTTGTTAATCGGCTCTTCTAATGGAGATCAAACACTTGATCTGTGTCCTATTGGTCATTGGATCATAATATGTGGCCATTGTTCTTAGAAGGGCATGCACTTAACCTGAAAAGATGCCATTAATATGTTTGAAAATTTATTGCACAGTTTCCCCTTGCTGTAAATAACAAGATTGGACCCCTTTCATCCTCGGTCCCGCTTCATGTGATCACTGTCAGAATAATAGATTGTTACTAACTGAAGCCAAGCATTTCCTTTATATGAAGGTTTGACTGATTGCCTTAAGTTACATATTTCTTTTATTTGTTAGTTGACCATGCCCTTCTGAGCCAAAGGCTTATTTTCCAAGGAGACCCAGGGATGAATCAACAGCAAAAATAGTGTTATAGCACATAAACATACAAAACATATATATAGTGCAGCGGATGTAATAAACCACCTTCAGTTTAACTGCAGTTTATCTACAGTGACATGTAAAATTTTAAGCTCACATTCATCTTAAATAGAAGGTGAGCACTGTTTTGCTTAGCATAGTTCTGGGCAAACTACAGTTCAGTTATGTGTTTTCACTTCAACATAAAGTTTAACAGTGGAACACAATCCTTGGAATTCAGGACTTTGTAGACCAAATTGCCTTGAAATACACCAGTAGGTTCCTGTTACAGATTGAGCAAAGCCACTGGACTTCCAGGAATTCTTCTGGTACTTCCACAGCTTTCTCTGGTCAGGGTCCACCATGCATCTCCACACTCCGCCTTGAAATTCTCCTCTACATGAGAGACAAAGATCTCTTAACAGCAGCTTGTTCAGGTGATTCACATCTGACTGGCTTATTTTCTTATTGTTTATGCATTTGACTGGGTATTATTTTGGGAGCTTTTCTCCTTAGGCCTCTCCTGAAAAGATGGTTTTATGCCCAACAGACTGGCTATAAAATGTAAATAAATAAATAAATAAAATAAGTGAAGTAGAAGTGTTGCTTTTACTGGGGAGCCTAAAACTCAGTGGTTAAAGATTGTGTGCAAACTGACAAAAATCAAAGTAGGCTGTCACAGGTTTTTAATTACTTTGTTATATGTACTCTACATGCTACCATCAAGTAGTTCTTACTGTATTACATAGTCTGTGTGTATATGTGCATATATAAGTATCTATCTCTCTGTATCCCTGTATGGTTTACTATCATGTCCTCGAAGCGGACTCTGTTAAATGGCTATATCATCAACTCCTGTCTGCGAAAACTGACAATACTGAAATCCGGTATTGCCGAAGTACAAACAGAATGCGATCTTGGGACAAGCATTTACATGGGTCGAGATAGGGGTGAGATTTGTACTTCTGTAATGTTCGACATTGCCAGCGTTTGTGGTTCGGGTTTCGAACAAAGTGGATTCGACAGAGTCCACCTGAAGGACATGATAGTAAATCATATATTTTATATATATATATATATATATATATATATATATATATATATATATATATATATATATATAAATATACACACGCACACACATTTACACAGACTATGTAATACAGTAAGAACTACTTGATGGTAGCATGATGAGTACGTACAATATACATTATACACGCGCACGCACACATATACACACATACATACATGTGTGTGTGTGTGTATATATATATATATATATATATATATATATATATCAATAAAATACATGGTTTCACTTCGTAATCTCGAAATGCTGAAATCTCGAATTTCAGCATTTCGAGACCATAAAGCCGAATCCGTACAAAACTGAAACTTCATAAACCTGAACACAGCATACATAACACCCACACCACAAAACAAATACACACAAAAAAAAAAAAACACCAAACATACAAATACCTACACTACACAAACCCCCCTGCACCCCCCACGCCCCCTACTTATATATACTAACTCCGAGATCACACAAACAGTAACAGACAGAACACTCACACACACATCACACACACATCACACACACATCACACACACATCACACACACATCACACACACATCACACACACATCACACACACATCACACACACATCACACACACACATCACACCAACAATTACACACTCATATGTTAACCTATCTACCCTAACCCACACATACAACTTAAAAACAATCTAACACACACACTCAAACTCCCACCCAAAACCCTTAAACAGGCACTTACCTTACACTCCACGCATATCCATACACCACATCAAACTACATCCAACGTAAACACCGCACGTCATGTAACATAAAGCCATAACTGCGAATTCGAGATATTCGAATTTACGATTATGCACACATTTTGAAATTCGGCTTTATAGTCTCGAAATGCTGAAATTCGAGATTTCATCATTTCGAGATTGTAAAGTGAAACCATATATATATATATATATATATATATATATATATATACATATATACATACATATATATATATATATATATATATATATATATATATATATATATATACATACACACACACACACACACACACACACCCCATATGTGTGTATATATATATGTGTGTAAAAACTAACACACACACCACAGTTTTAATAGGTGAAGCAACTGTTATGCCACAGCAGCTATAGGGCTTTAGTAGGCATATATGACATCAGTAAAAATTAGATGCCGTTTACTCATTTAGTAATCAGATGTGTAATACAATGTAGGAAAAAAAAAAGAAAATACATATAGACCCACCTTAGACGGTGTAGTCACAATCCCATGCATAACTTAAAAGTACTAGCAATATGGGGGTGGGTAATCATGTCTGTAAGAGCAAGGTCACCTGATGCTAATTGCACCATCAGTCCTACATGTCTAGCCTTCATAACTGCTACAGGCTTCACCTAAGCTTGTCTAGCTGTTATCAGTTCATCTCCAGCACTAACCTTCACTTTTTTTAATTTTCTCATCATTTCAGCATCTCCTTAAAATAGGGAATGTGAGCTTCATGTTAGAAGCTCTTGAATGAGAAGTTTCTTCGTTTCCCCTTGCACACTTCTTTCTATAGTAATATTAACAGATTACAGCCAAGTGACACCTTCAGGTGTTTCTGCAGTTATATCCTACTAACACCTCCAAGTGTTAATATTGCTTGTTCATAGTTGCATTAATAATTCCAAAATCATGTTATATACAAAGTATTAATAGATTTCATTTTTAAGGCTTACACAGTGGCAAGCACAACTGTATTGATATTTGACCTCTATCTAGTGCAGTTAAAGATAAATTAATTGTTCTTGTAATATTTATTTATATTGCCATAAATGTCACCATTTTTTCTAAATACCTCTGCAACCAAACAGTACTGACAGAACTGCTTTGCCTCGTATGAAGGCTTTCAGCTGGGTGAACAAAATTCTCCTAATAGTGTCTGTAACTTGAGTGGATGCTCTGATATTAAGCGGTTTACAAAACATTACAAATGTAATAGTTACTGTGTTTACAGTGACTTATAAAATCCATTTTATGATCTAGAACATAAAGAATACTGGCATTATAAAAATAATTTGTGCTGAAGATTTTGCAATTTACACTATTTTAGTAACCCCTATAATTCCAGAGAGATGAACATTTGTTTGAAATATGAGGACATATTTTGATTCTGTCAAAAAGCTTAAGCTTCCCCCATTGGAAGTTACAATGCAAACTTCCAGAGCTCGATTGGAGGGAATGAGTTAAGGAAATGTTCCCAACTCTGTGTCTTGAACAGTTAAAGCGTAGCAGGCTTTAATGGAAAAGCACACTCAAGACTCTGCCACAGATTGCTGTAAGGAAAAGGTTAGTTTTTGATTTATTGTATTTTGTATTGCTTCATTAGCTTCTTCTATATTGTATATTTATTTATTTGACATTTGTTGACCGAGATAGTCCAAATGAGCTAGTGCCATTTTTCAGTGGAAGCCTGGGGAGAAAAGCTCCACAAACAAGACAGTAGCTACAAAATTTGATCAAAGAACAAAGAAAAAAAATCATGCAGTGTAGTTACATACATTAATAGATATATGCAATGCACTAGGCTCTAGGCCACTAGTGAGAATGTCCAGGGTGAAAACACCTTAGGATTATACAGAATTTCAGTTGTTATAATTGTTACACAGAGAAGAAAATGTAAATGCTATTACTATTTACAAGATTGTAGTCATAAGTACGGCTGACAGCTGGTAAGTACAGTATCACTTCTGATTGTAAGAACTGATTACAGAGTAGGAAAAACTATAAGTATGAGCTTTTCTTCTGTAATCTATATGCCCTACAATCTGTACTGCGTACAGTGTAGATTTCGAGGTTGAGGGGCAAGGGGGGAATAGTAGGTGTAAGGGCAAGGTAGGAGATGCAGTTTGAAGTAAGGAAGCTCAGAGATCAAGGGAGAGAGAGCAGAGGGAGGAAGGTTAGGGTATGTTGAGTGAGGAGATTGAGAAGTGGGCATTGCAGAGGTCAGGAGAGAAGCAAATCAAGTGAAGTTATTGTTAAATAGATGAGGGAGGTTGTTTACTAGAACAAGCAAATCCATGTGCTTGTTAGAAAATCTTTAAGGGTATGCGTGAATTCTCTAGGATGAGTTATTTTTCTAATAGTCAGAGGAAGCTTGTTCCAAGATAGGGACAGAAAGTAACTATAGTGATTTAGACCAGTCAGTGGTTTTGGCTTATAAATTTCTAATTGCATTTGGTCAGAGCTTCTAAGGGCTTTAGTGGGAGTATAATGAGAAATATTGTGGTTTATTTTCTTTATTCTATGCTTTACTTGTGCTTTGATTTGTATTGCTTATTTAAACTAAGAAAGAGACTACAATTCTGTCTCTTAAGAGTCGCGCACAAATTAGAACAGGTCAGTTAAAGTTAATAACCTGGAGTTAGGAAGCTAGGAACTAAACCTATTTAAGGGGTTAAAAAAATGTCACGATTTTACTGGGGAAGCTCACTCTAACGTTGCCATAATAGATTGCTTTGAGGGAAAGGTTAGTTTGTTTTGCTTGCTTGTATTTTATATTGCTTCATTGCTTTCTTCGATTTTATATATTGTGATTTATTTTCTTTACACTGTGTTTACTTGCATTCTGCCTTTTATTACGTAGTTAACATAGGAAAGAGACCACAGCTGTCTCTAGAGTGCAGAGAAAGTAAACTTTCCCACATCCTTCCACCTTGGAGCTGTTGTGCTCTAAAGCTCGACTGTCTTTCTAGTTGCCTGCCCCTTATGTTAGTTTGACCACGTTTCTTTCCCTCTTCTCTTTCACTGGCTATGGTGAGTAAGCACGACATTAACATTTTGTGAAATCACTCAACTTCAGCTATTTAAATTTATTGACCATCCCACTATATTCCATAGAGCCATAATACAAAGCGCCTACCCCCTTCCAATCTGTCTTGCTGTTTTAAAATTAGTGGTTCTTCACTTAAATTGCTAAAGCTTAAGTTACTCCCTCTTTCATATCTAAGTGTGACTCATATCATATTAACTTTTTTTCCCCGTCTTACCTTTAAAATCTGCAACATCTAGTCCAAGATCACCAATTTTTGGAGATCCCACATTCTACCTCTCAGTAGTTATCTTGAGATTAGTGCTTCTGTTTTGCTCTTGGTGAGAGAAGGAGCATACAGACATTATTTCCTGGAGACTGCTGATCACCAAAAAGCCTAATAACTGCTTCACAGCTGCCAGTATGGAATTTGTGCTTATATTCTTGTCCTAGTGAGAGGAGTGGTGCGTGTGGATTCCTGACTGTTTCTGATTGAGCAGTGTTGGACCTTCCTGACTGGTCTGTTTGCTATTCAAGGCATTGACCAGGAAAAGGCTACAACAAACCTACAGATCCTTGTGTCATCTGGGACAAGACTGTTGATCACCGAAGAGCCTGTGGATTGCTTCTCATCTTGAGATTGTTGTCATTGTTTTGCTTCTGGTGAGAGAAAAAGCATTGCTTACCAGTGGTATGAAACTGTGGTGAGACCAGCACCTAGTAGTAGCCATACAGTAGCCAATCAAGTGACTCCCCTCTTTTTATCACTCTTGACAAAGCTAATTCTTTCTCTTTAGTAAGTTCTGCCTGATCAGCTGCTGTCTCGCCTAACTTTAGAATATCTGCCTAAATACTTCATCCACAAGTCGTCAGGATCTAGTTTCCCCTCAAGTGTATGGCATGCCCTGTATGGACATAGACACCTTGAGCTGACATTTTTCCTGTAAAAGGCACTTTTGAAATTTCACCAGTACCTAGTTCTACACCAGGCAGCTAGTTTGCAGTGATACGCACTGCCCCACAGAGTTGCAAACCAGACAGAAACATCTGACATTACTTTATATTTCCACTGCAACTGTCTAATCAATAACAAAGAGCCTGTTGCTATGGATATGTTGCCAGCCTGGTGGATATGGGCATCTTGAGGCAATGTAGAAATAGCCCCACATTTACTAGCAACCAGCTAATTCTCATACTGATATTATGTAAATGTATCTCTTACATACCATATCACTGGAGGAAAAGCTCTTGCATAAAAGCACTCCTAATGTCAATCGGGTTGTCAGTAGTACAAATGCTGCACCCTTCACACACAGTTCAAAGCAGATACATAGACCCACATATGCCAAGGCACTTAAATGTAATCTTCCTAAACCTCAAAGGCCTCCTAGATTAAGTGCAAATAACAAATACTCTCATGATCCGCAAATGCAGTCTTTCACAACAGCACCCACATCAACATGTACAGCCACATGTCATGGAGCCTTTACTTCTAAGCCTTTAAGGCAAGCCAACATAGAATGCAACATTTTGGTCATTGGTGACTCAATTGTGAAATACTAATGTCCCCTCTCACCAGGCTGAGTAGGGAGAAAGTCATGGTCAGTTGCTTCTCAGGGGCCAGGATCCACCATATTACGCATGCAGTCAGGTCAGTGGACCAAAAGTAGCAATATGACTCAGTCATAGTCCATGTGGGTGTAAATGACATGAGACATACCTCCCTGCAACTTAGACAATTGGATGGGAGACTATAAATTCATGCTGGAGGTGACACCTATGTCCCTCGTGGACAGGGGCAGTCTGTACTGATCATAGACTCGCTCTGCGAATAATGACTATCTAACCAAGGTCAGTTAGGGAACACAAGTTTAACATGGCTAGGCTTGTAAAGGCCCTAGGGCCATTAGTCTAATAACCTCCTATAAACCTAATAATGATAAGGGGTTGCTTTCTGGTCCTGATTCCTTGAACAAGAGGAGTCTGTTTAATCCATCATAAAACAAAACTATTAGTTTGTTTGAGAAGGCATGTGAATGGGACCTTTATGCTCTCTCCAGAAATAAACAGGGGTGTTTGTTTTTAACTTAACCAAGCAGGAGCATAAATTGCTAGAGAGTTTGACCAAAGATACAAATATTAGAGTAATGAAGCCAGATAAAGGAGGTCGAGTGGTTCTGACTGACCAGAAAGAGTATGCAGGTAAGATTTTTGAGTTATTGCAGGACGATTCCAAATATATCCCAATCTTCAGAAATTAAGTCAACATTGCATACCAAAAAATAGACTTGTTTCTGGAAGATGCACATACCCAGGGGGTTATTAGTTTTGAAATGAAGGAATTTCTTTTGATAAAGCACCCTTTCATTTCAGTAGTGTTTGGCATCCCCAGAACAGATCAGAATACATGCAACTCCTCTTACAGATTGTTTCTTCAGAAGGGTCCAGAATGTATCCCTTGCAGTTTATATTGATAAAAAACTAAAGAATGTTTTAGGGGGGGGGGGGGGTCTCCTACTTCTTAAAAGATTCATGGGACTTCTTGGGGAAATTACCCAATGAACTTTGGATAGACAGTAGTAGTTTTTAACTATAGATGTTAAATATGTTTTTAGAAGTATTCCCCATGATATAGGACTTACATTTTTTCATGTTACACTTATTGAATTTTAATTTTTGGATTATAAAGATATAAAATTGTTGGTCAAACTTATGGAACTAGTATTGCAAAGTAACTTTTTGAAGGTGACTTCTATAGACATATCAAAAGGGTTGCCATGAAGGTGGCTTGTGCCCTCATTTTCGCTAACCTTGTTATGCTCACCTGGGAAAAACTGTTTTACATTCTCCTTTTTGTTCCTGTTGACTTTCTACTGTAGGCTTTTGGATGACATTTTTGTCATTTGGCAGAAAAGTGAGGGTGAAATGGACAAGTGTTTCCAGTATATTTCAAGTACTACCTTATTTTTAAGTTTTACTCACAAACATTCATCTTTTTCTACACACTACCTGGATGCTAACGTATTGGTAGAAGACAGTTTATAGTTCCTCTGTTTATAGAAAGAGCATGTTTTCCAATTGATGTATACATTACAAAGATTCCCACCCTTTGTTTTGTAAGAGAAATTTGGTTAAGGGTCAGTTTATAAGGGCAGCTAGGATGGTATCCAAAGAGAGCATCTTACTGGAAGAATTGGACAAAAATGAAGTCTGTTTTTGGAGAAGCGCTACCCAACCTATTTACTTTCCAACATTCATGCTGAGATAGTAAAAGGAGGGTGGATTAAATACATTCTCCTGCTGGGTAACCTTAAAGGAGTGTGTATTCAATGCATGCCACAGAACAGCATTTCCAATTTTCATCATTTGATGTCAGTTAAGTACAACAGTTCTTGTTTCCTTATGAAGAATATTAAGTCTTGTTCTATTTTGAAAGCTGACAACGAAGTCTTTCGAACTGTGGGGAATGGTCTAAAATTTGTATGTAAAGATGGCAGTAACATTAAAGAAATATTAGAGTATGATAAAGTGGAAACAGTGAAATCTGGGAGATGCAGTTTTTGTACTTGTATTGTAAACCAGTTAAATGTTGTGTTGAACAACCACTGTACCACCAAATTAACATTTGTGAAGGGGAATTGTGAAATAAAGGAGCTTGTTTACTTGGCCATTTATAAACAGTACCAGGCATATTTTTGGGCAAAAAAGAAAGCTAAAACAATTTACAAAAAAAAAAAAATATATATATATATATATATATATATATATATATATTTATATATGGTTTACTTTTATAAAGCTGACTCACAGTGGTTCGAATGCTCATATGAGCGACTCGAAACCACGAAAGTGAAAATGGCGACAGTCCTTAATGTTCGAAAAACAGCAAATCGAAAAGCAGATTCGCTGTTTTTCGAACATTAATGTCGAACGGAAAAAAAAGTGTAAAGCAGGGGGGCAAGCTCCCCTCCACCCCCACACCCCTCGCTTTAATATTCTAATTCCAAGATCACACTACAGTGGGGAAAGAGACCATTTCCAGATCCCCACTATAGTGCAGTCCACCCCACAATGTTGAATGTGCAATGAGCGAATGTCAATGTGCATTCGCTCATTGCACATTCAAACTTTTTTCCGTTTGGCGTTTGCAAATCTTGCAAACTGCCTTTCGCCCAGTTGCTGTTTGCCTGTGTGCAATATGCACAACTAAAGGTTAAACCTATATAATAAAGTGAAATACAAATAACCCCCTATATAATCATTCTCAAGCCTGTCAAGGTTGTATTAAGTTTGAATTTCAAATTTTGGAAACAGCCTTAGTATTAGAGGCAGACAGTGGGAAAATAAAACTGGATATGGAGAATTAGTGTGGTAAATCCATTTAGATGCCTTGACACTCCCTGGATTGAATGAACATATTTTAATTTACCCTGTGTTAAAAATGAGGGTTGCAAAGTTAATGATTTTTTTAATGTGTACACTTTTTTACGAGTTCATTTTACAGTGGTTTATAGAATTTTATTATGCATATAATTCCAAAGGTGTTATAAAAATTTGTATAGATTGTGTACGATTTTTATGTTTAATACATCAATTCACAATAATTATATTACTGAATAATTATATTATTGATTAATCATTTTTATTGAATGATCCAATTAATCTATTTAGAATTGTATTTAAGCTGTTGTTTTTAAATTGCAGACTGTTCCGATGAAGTCCCGAGTTGGTGGGACAAAAGCACTTAACAGCCTATTAACTTTCAAATAAAAGTACACTTGCACTTATTGTATTGTTTGCTCTAGTGTGTGCAGGGAGAGTTTCTTGATATGTGCAGTATCCATGACTATGTAGAACTTGTTTTCGTTTGCATCTTCTTTAGTATATACCTAACCAGGCACATCCAACAATTGGAATGTCAACAGATCCTTACTAAAATAATACAGGGCATAAGTAACGTCCTATGCAGACCACCTCAAGGCCCTATCTCTGTATTCTGTATCCTACAGGCTGTTGAGGGGAGATCTGTGCCTGGCATATAAGGCATTGTCAGACCCCACCCTGATGGACCTCCTGCATATTCGCAAAACAAACAGCACCAGAATTAATTGTTGTAAAGACTTGAATGTTGCCTATTATATAAATAGGACCTGATGGAGAGACAGGTGCGTCTCTCAGGGACTTCCCCTTCTGTGTAACAGGCTCCCCATCCATGTGAAGTGGAGTTCCTCTCTAACACAGTTCAGGTGTAATTTGAAGCTCCTGTTTCCTATTCAATTGTCCATCCCTGGTTTGGCACCTGTGTCTCTAATGGACACAGGCAGCCTGTAATTGGTTCCTCTCTTAGACCTCTGCTTGTAAGTGTTTCTTTTCCTGAGTCCCTGGTTGCACCACCAAGGGTACCAGCACTTGTCAGAGATTTGGGATGCATGGTTTGGCTCATAAAGGCCCTTGTGGTCATTACCCTAATGCACACTTACAAACCTATTCCTTGGAAGATCCATGGAGGAGAGAGAAAGAGGAAATAAGTGACTATGACTCAACTGCTCTTGGGGAGGGTATAGTACTGGATCTTGGCCAGTTCATGTATTACTACAGTGCTAGGTGGAGGCCTGAAGCACAGAAAACAAGGGGGGACAGTACAAAGGAGTATATGGGTTGTGGCTACTCAAGGCAATCATAATAGCTCATGTCCTGGCATAAGGTGTGTGCATACACAATATTGAGGACTGTGGGTAGTCCCTGTGGTGATGCAGATACACACATCACCACTAGGGGGGGGATTAGAGTAGTACTAGTAAAATGCTTCCCCACCTTACATCCTATATGAAGATGTTGCTCCTGGCTCATGGACTGGTGAAAAGGCCAGGGGGGGGGGGGGCAGACTTACCTTGGTCAGAGAAGGGTGTGCACCACCAGCAAGGAGCTCTGATGGCTGGATGTGAGCATGGTGCAAGAAACTTAAATGGCTGCCTGGATGATGGTTCCTGCAGATGATTTGCCCTGTGCTAAACTAGGTATATCCCAAAATACAGGGATTCATAGA